>NW_024395824.1:7849338-8196692 GCF_016617805.1 Bactrocera tryoni
CACTTTGCCATTGTCAAATCTGTATGTGGGCATTTGATATTATAGCTAATATTCGAGCTGATGTAACGCATGTTTTGAGCTCTTGAACTGTTTAAATCATTTATGTGAAAAGAACAAAAAAGAAGAAAGATCTTTTTACAAATGTATCTTCTTCTTCTTCTTAATTGGCGTAGACACTACATGCTGATTATAGCCGAGTTAATGAACAGCGCGCCAGTTGCTTCTTCTTTTCGCAACATGGCGCCAGTTGGATATTCCAAGCGTATCCAGGTCCTTTTCTCCATCTGGTCCTTCCAACGGACTGGAGGTCTTCCTTCCTACTTCCCACTGCGGGTGCAGCGTCGAATACTTTCATGAGCTGGAGCGTTTTCATCCATTCGACAACATGACCTTTGCCAGCGGAGCTGCTGTCTTTTAATTCGCTGAACTATGTCAATGTAGTCGTATATCTCCGCACAGCTTATCGTTCCATCGAAGAAGCGATATTCGCCGCGGCCAATGCGCAAAGGACCATAAAGCTTTCGCAGAAACTTTCTATCGAAAACTCGTAACGTCGACTCATCTCAGATTTTGTCATCGTCCAAGCGATCTGCACCATATAGCAGGACGAGAATAATGAGTGACTTATAAAATTTGTTTTTTTTTTTTCGTCGAGAGAGGACTTTACTTCTCAATTGCATACTTAGTCCGACGTAGCACCTGTTGGCAAGAGTTATCCTGCGTTGAATTTTCAAGCTGACATTGTTTTTGGAGTTTATGATATCAATATCATCGGCATACGCCAGCAGCTCGATTAAGTTCTGCAGCTCGAATTGTTTTCTCCAGCAGCAGATTGAAGAAGTCTCACGATAGGGAGTCGCCTTGTCTGAAACCTCGTTTCGTATCGAATGGTTCGGAGAGGTGCTTCCTGATCCTGACGGAGCTTTTGGTGTTGCTTAACGTCAGTTTACACAGCCGTATTAGTTTTGCGGGGATGATGAATATGAGTATTAACTTACCATATTATTTCGCCATTCTCATTTCACCAAAGAACTTATTTTCAAATCTCTTGAAGAGCGTAAACTCATCTTCAATATGCATTTTTTTTTCAATATTTGGAATGTGGTGATTCCATGCATTTTTAATGGAGTGCACACATTGTCACATAATTCCCACAGTTTAGATAAAGATAATGTTTCTGGAAGAACCATATCCATATTTGTCTGGTCCATATTTATTGTCTAAAATCACTAAAAATCGATCAAATAATAAATGCAAATAATTTTCACTTTCAACCACACTCGCTGCTTGTTGAATTGAAACTAGAACTATTTAAATTGAAAAAATAAGCAGGTTCTAATTTTCTGCTCGAATAGGAGTAAAAAAAAAGGTGCGTGGAGTCCCTACGAGCGGATGAAGTTATACTTCTTAGTGATATTCCAAGAAATGCATATCATTTCAAATTTATTATAATTTTATATCTCCCCGAGCATGCCTTTGCCAACAAGTCGTCTTTTCGCGACGATGGCAAAAGCTAAAAATCATAAATTGCACAACTTTTTGGTGCTTCTCGCAAAAATCTGCGTCGATATGTATTCACGATCATACGTATACATACATACATATTTACACATGTTTGTAGGCGAAGCTGCTACAGCGGCAAGGGGTGACAATCGGCGGCCATTACTTTACTTATGCCATAGAAATTCCATTGCTACGAATATGGAAATGACAACGAAATATTGAAAATATGCATATATCTAAAGATCATTAATTTCTTTTAAGAAATAAAAGGAATGAATGATCCTGAGAAGTATAGTCTTAACTTTTCAACGGCCAACGCAGAGCATTTCAACCAAAAGGAATTTATTCATTAAAATCACCACTCAGAAGTCGTTTTATCCGTTGTAAGCGAACGATTTTCGAAGAAATATCATTTCTAATATGCCACAAGACACAATTAGAAATGAACTTCTTAAACCTCACGCTGTCAGATAAAACGTTATACCTCGTCATCGCGGGTCGATTTCCAAAAAATGTAAATGAAGACTAACTACAGAAATAATCCTGTAAAGTATAGCCTTAATTTTTCAACGGCCAACGCAGGGTATTTCAACAAAAGGTCACATAAAATAGTTGAGAATTCGCAGAAATGAAAGGACAAAGGAAAGAAAAAGCAGTATAACTTCAATAATGAACAAGCACACAAACATACATATGCGCAGCAGCAGCAAGGAAAGAGGTAACAATCGGCGTTCCATTGTATATTTCTTTCAAGCATAACCAAACCATAATTAGGACAACGCAATTCAAGTGTCAATGGTGGTCTAGGTGGTAAGCGTTTCAAAAATTACGATGAGCACATAGGAGGTACGTAGGTTCGAATAATAACGGAATTTATTTTTTAATTGAATATGTCACTAACCAAAAATTGAAACATTGTTCTACAAAAACAACAACAGCATAAGCAAGGCAACATTGTGTTGTTGGTAGAAAAGCCGAGCTGTGCCGAAAGAAACGAACAAACGATCGCCGATTGTCACCGGTTCGCTTGCTGTTCGAACATCTTCGCAGACAAGGTTGCGTAGATTCATATTGAGCAAGGTTGCGCAATCTGAATCTATCGCAACCATTTCCGAACTCGTATATGAAGTATAACTTCAAAAAGGCAAAATACCGCCTTCAATTATAATTGCATAAGTAAGAGAGAGAAAAAACAAAACGACAAATTCGTCTGTACTATCAAGTCTCGCCTAAAGGAAAAAAACGAAAATGACCGTTACGTACATCGATATGAAAGTTACAAAAAATGTTTTAGGAAAGAGATGTCTTTAAAAACTTATATGATTTCTTAATGACTTATTTTATTTGTTGTGCAATTTGCATAATTGCGTTTTAAAAATGTGCTTAATAAGATATTTCTTATTAATATTTGAGAGATATCTTATAAAAGTAAAGATAATTCTCTTTTTCTTAAATTTTTTTTAGAAATATTAAGAAAAATGATAAGAATTTCGTATAAATAATTTATTTGAACATAAAGCTTTTTGAAATAAGAAGAAATAATTATAAATTGTATTAAAAAGAATTTCTGAGGAAAACCAAAGGGAATTCTTTATATATTTTTTCATTTCCTACGTTCGGTCCACCTCTCAACCTAAAACCTGTTCATGAAGCCAATCTTATCAATTTTATGTGGTATTCTTCGCAACTTATACACTGTGGAGTTCTTAAATTCTCTCGACCTGTCTGTGGTACCCTCCCACAAGTGAAAGGAAAATTGCCATAATGATGCTTGACCTGGACGCGTACAGACTGTGCAACGTCACTAGGATACGTATCCCAGAGCTGAAACGGCACATCGTCCAGGTCACCGTTTTTACTAGAGGGACCAAAGCAGAAACGGTATTGATACCCATAATCGCTTATTACCTACACTCTCACCTTTCAAATACAAAATCCTACAATTTCCTTTGAAAGTGGCTTTCTCTATCACAATAAATAAAATTCAAGGGAAAACTCTAAGGGTAGCCAACATTCAGCTTGGCACCCCTTGCTTCTCCCCTGGAAAACTGTACGGGGTTGCTCGGATGTGTCGAGAGCATGAAATCTTTTTACTTAAGGTCCGTGTCCAGCTTTTAAGTAATTGCTCAAGAAAAAAAATATATTATTTCTTCAAGTAATTCTGACAGCTGGTTACGCATTGTGAATGATCCACATTAGAAGAGCAAAGGAGAATAAACAGGGAAAATAAACTTTGTGCGTAATATGTTTGTATGAATGTGTGTAGCAACATAAATATTTGCATTGCGATTTAAGGAATGTTGTTGATGATTGGTTAATTTTATACAAGACTAGCTGACCCGGCGAACTTCACACTGCCTAATTATTGGAGGCATATTTAGTAAGTCACAAACACACGACACAATATTTTTTTAATTTTATTGAAATTTGCTGCTTTTAGATTTTTAGGAATATTAAAGAATTGTAGTATAGATGCACAGCAAAGAGACGTTAACATTTCAAGTGACATTTTACCATAGAAAATTTTTTTTTTGAGTGAATACTGACAAATATTTACACTATAACTATCAAACTACATCTGCCGTTTTTTTTTTCGACGATGGCCATGGTTAGGAAAAGACGAAGAACTACATCTGTCATCGAGAAAATAAAGAATTCAAACAACTAGATATAATATAGTTATAGTGAAGCTATATATCCCTCAACTCCTTAAAATGCATTGTCCGTTTTGTAAAAAGTGGATGGAACGGCAGAAAAAAAATAATAACTGTCCAGATTGTAATAAATTATTATTATGATGCGACGAATGCTACAACATAATCGCTGTTACCTTCAGATTTTGTACCAAGTGTGGTAAGAATGTAGAACGAATAATACGCGTGAACAGGGCAAAAGTACAAAAAAATATATTGAAGCGAAAGCTGCTATCTAAACCAAAACACGTTTCTACAATGCCATCTTCATCATCTGAGAAGACATTCTGTGAATTAAATTTATCGGCCGAAGACATACAGGACATTCAAGTTATTGAAGACAGCCAAAAGCCACCACATTATCATGTCCTGGCGAGCCAAGTGGTTCCCAAGTAGATGGAGCCAAATTGATGGAAATAAAGAGTTACTAATACACGTTGACATTAAGAATCCAAATGCACATATTATATACATATCAAGCCATTTATTTATATTTATATACTTCATATACAAAAATTTAAAATTTTCTTGGATGTGCGCGTTTCTGGACTGTGAACATGATAAACAAATCTTTGCTTAAATTAAATACAACACAGTTATGATCATATACAGTTAATTCATATAGTGCTTTCTGGTAGACAATATTTTTAGTTTTTTTTTTGCGGTGCGTAAATAAACAAGGATGTTGGTTTTCTGACACGCGAACACGCAACGTATAATTGTCCATGTGCGAAACAGGGAAACTCTAAGTTTATTCCGCAAACTTGCAACGATTGGCCTTGCGATTTATTTATGGTCATCGCAAACGCCAGACGCACGGGAAATTGCAACCTCTTAAAATCAAATGGCAAATCCGTTGTAATCATAGGTATTCGTGGGATTAAGACATCCTCTCCTTGGTATTTTCCTTTGATTATTTTAGCTTCGATGATGTTATTCATGAGTTTCTTCACAACCAATCTCGTTCCATTGCAATGTCGAGGTTGATTAATATTACGCAGCATGATGACAACTGACCCTACTTTTAATTTCAAATTATATGGTGGTAGTCCAGGCAAGTCCAATGAATAAAAGGATAGTTGACTACGTCATCCTGGTTTGTGGCCGTGTCAACTGATTTGTACGTAAACAACTCTCCTGGAAGGAAATTCTGAATGGTAGCATTGAGATCATCGACATTTTTGTTTTTTGCTGCCAATATTGCTCGTTCACTTAGCCAATCGTGGTTATTATATTGTTGTTTAATGTCCGGAAAAACACGCTGAATAAGCTCCTTTTTCGATTCTGTGAAGTGACAGAAATCTGTGGGAAAAGTCATTAATCCGGTCGAGCTGTCAACTGCGACCTTACCATTGCCAATATCCAGCAACTGCTTCGAAAACACAGTCGCAGTTTGATCTTGTTGCAAAAACACTCGCATGTTAGTAGTTCATGGTGAGTGTCTTTACGTGCGGCACCACAAATTTGATGATTTTAGACATGCGTTTAATTCGTCAGCAACAGTCGATCGAGGAATTACTGAAAGAGTCTGACGAAAATCACCTGACAACAGTATCATAGCTCCACCAAAAATGTTTTGGTTATCACTTAAATCTTTTATCGTCCTATCTGAGTGCCTCCAGCTTTACTGACCTCTTGTGGAGCCATTGTGCATTCGTCCCAAATTATCAATTTGCATACTTGGAGAGTCTTCGCCATAGCGCTATTTTTGGCAATGTTGCAAACTGGCGTTTCGTTGATATGCATGTTTAATGGTAATTTTAAGGCTGAATGTGCAGTTCGTCCGCCTTCTAATAAAGTTGCTGCTATTCCAGATGAAGCCAACGCTGGGCCTACCTCATTTTGCGATCGGATCTTAGCTAATTGTTCAAAATTGAACATGTTTATTTTCTTAAATAAGATAAGTTAAGAAATTTGTAATATTTAAGATCATAAAAACATATACAGTCCACTAATAACCATTTCTTTCCCTCGGCAATATGTTCAAATATCATTGAACATGCTTATTTATATGCAAAGCCGAAATTATACTAAATATAAATATCTATTTATATATTAATACATACATACATACATAATGCATTTACATGCAATGCAGCAAAATAAAAGAAAAAATATGTAATAAGAATACAATACAGAAAAACAACCCTTATGGTGGTTATTGTATCCGTATTCTTCATCAAAAATCTCAAGATCTTGTATGACAGCACACACACACACATATGTATTGCATTGTATAGTTGAAAACAACCCCATGTGGTGTGCCGTACAAATAATATTTAACTAGATAAGTAAGACTTAAAATAGTATATAAGGTGTACAATATTTACAATATAATCAGAATGAAATATTTCTCGCTCGACGAAAGACGGTTTCATTTCCCCCCACCAGAGGTAAGGAATGATAAGTCTTTGTTGAGTTTAAACACTAATAGCAATGAAATTAGGAACGTTTTCCCAGTACCCCCAGGAGAATCAAGAAAGTAAATCCCCCCAGACCCACTGTTTACAGCTTGTGTTAAACGATCGTACGCAATCCTTTGTTCTTCGTTAAATTGCGGAACAGTTGTGCAAACTGCTTCTGTCATAGCTTGAGTATCGTACTGGAGTTCTCTTTACAACTCATGGTTTAATGCATCTTGCATAGCACGATTGGGTGCTGTCAGGCCCAAACACGACAATACTTTATTTGCCATCAACAAATACATATCTTCTATTATGATCAATGTGTCATTGTAAATCTCTGCCGTAATTTTCAATGTAGAATTCAAAGTTTCACAACGCACGCGATGCAACACATCCTCAGACATGTCATCCCTATATTTCATCCACAAATCATTCGGATTTGAGGGGAAACATGTCGATATTATAATCGCAAACAGTGTGCGAATTTGATGCGGCGATGAAGATATCACGGAATCCTTGAGGGTATCATCTCAATGCGAATCGATTTCAAGCAACCGTAATAATTGACACGCCTCACGGTAAGTCGCACACAGATGTCCATCAACTGTTCGCAATTGTTGAAAAGATGTCGGACCAGGAACATTCACCAATAACAATCTAAAATAATAACATTAATCGTTATTAGGATGTACTGTATATATACGGCCTATAGCATCTGTGGCAAATACATTTTCATATCCTTCAAGTGGTGTTCCTTGTTTACGACGCTGAAAAGACTTTGATGATGCGTTCCATGTGTAGTAGCGCGGCATATCAGCATACAGCAAAGTGCGAGCGAATTGATCAGTTGCACAAATTGAGAAGAAACCTGTCAATGTGGTCACAGGTGGACGTGCCGCTCTATCACAGCGTTGTTTGGGTTGAAATACACTCGTTGTCCATTTTCTAAATGAACTGCCAAATGCAATACAGTGGGATGTCTTTCATGAATTGCAAACGAAAATATGCGCCAAATAGCCTCATTGCTGCTTACATAGCGACCCATCTGATAGTGAGACACTTCATCATTTGTGTTTGTTACTGCGAACATGGCCATGTCGCTACCTTTGCTAACATATTTACATATGTACTTTATGGATTTCACAGAGTTACAAAAATTCCACGTTGATGTGAGCTTCAAAAGTTTTGGACAATATGGGCGAGAACGGCACAATCCAACAATTGTCTACATGAAAATCTTGTCCTTTTATCTTGACATCTTCAGATCGTCCACCGTCCTCAACTGATCGCCGACGATACAATGGGTAACCTTCGATTCCCGAGATGGTTTCAGCAAGCAAGTTTCTCGGGTACCGTTTGGAGCACTTGCCGTCGATCATACAGGATGAGCTGTTGTTGACTCCGCAAGGTCCATGTATCATGTGTTTAGTTACTATCGTATGCAATTTTGGGTCAACCGTTTCATCAGGAATTTCGGCTGAAATAATGGAATCAATTTCTTCTGGCCTTATTTTGTTAACCAACCAGACTAATATATGAGCATGTGGCAAACCACGCTTTTGTCACTCAACAGAGTACATCCAACAACGTACTTGGCCATACACACGATGCTTTGTAATGAAATTCATTAAAGATTTTAATTTTTGCTTGTAAACTCTGGCTGTGATGTCATGCCTATCAAGTGGTGTTTGGTTGTGTAGCAGTTCTTTTTTTTTCAATCCATTGTGGGTTACAGGTGAATGTAATAAATAGGTCTGGACGGCCATACTTTCGAACATAAGACATCGCATCTTGAGCGTACTTGTGCATGTGGCGCGGGCTTCCGATGTAAGTGGCCGGTAAAATTGTCATTCTTCCTACATTATTTACACTGCCGTCAGCATTGATTGCATCGCGAAGATGAATGTACTCTTCAGATAGAAGCTGCTGTTGGTTAAGACAGATGTATGTCAATCTTTCAGTCTCAATTTTGACGTATATGTCCACTGAATACTGATGATAGAGCCGTTGACACATCAAAATGTGATTTACTTCACCTTCACGGATCATGAGTCTGTATGCATAATAATTCATGGCACTGACTTTTTTGTGTGTATCAGCACCTGGAAGTGCATATGATAAAAAAATATATTTATATTTTATTTTGTATAATCTAATTACCTGTTGTTGGATTAACCATTTTGATATTAAAATGGTACCCATCTTCTCCCTGCCAGAAAATTAATGGGTATTGTAAAGCATCATAAGCTCTATGCGTTTCATATACACGTTTCAATTCATTGTTCCGGCGATGAAGTACAATATCTCTTGATTGCAAATTCTCTCCAACAACGACAATAGCCACTTCATCTATTGTCGGTGAATTAAACCTCCTTGCATGCTCTCCAGCAGGTGTTTTGTCGGCTCTTATTACAATATTATGGCTGTCTGATGGCATCCGATCCAGTGCCATTTTGAACATCTTCACTAATTCATTATTCTCGTGAAGAAATGTTTGCAGTTGTTGGACAATGATTCGCTTGACGGTTGGATTATGACCACAACGTGTATCAACTTCCACATCTTGATTGCCCATAAAATAAATTTGCAAAAATTTATGATCTGCATCTGGCACTGGCAGCATTGCCCCAGTAGGTGATGAATTTGTCCTTGTATCTGTAATTGTTTAAGAACTGGTTAAATTAATTGTGATACAAATACAAATTAGAATTTCACTAAAACAATTATGGTATACTACCTTGAAAGTAGGCATGAACCCGTCTTGTACTATATGCGTTGCACCAAACGATGTCATTTGGAAGCAATTATTATATTTTTGGATGTTAGCCGAGAAGTGTTTAGACTTACTTTCCATCCCATTAACTAATGAGTGTAACGGTTCAGGTGGTGGAACCAATTGAGGCAATTGTACATTGCCACCAGCACAACATAATCCTGCAGGTTCACTACTGTACTTTAATGCTTTACAATGTTGACAAATGATTGACATTTTTCCAATCGTCACAGATTTGTCGGCACTATATTCAAATTCCGGATCGTAGGAAAATGCTCCTCGTTCGAGGTTTACAGGAGCATTGCGTCTGCGGAATCGATTAAATTCGTTATCCCGTGCTCGCTGCTGTTGTGATTGATGTGCACGAACTCTTTCCATTCTCCCCCTATCCACTTGATAGTTATTTACTCTTGAACGTAATTCTCCCATACTTGTACGACTGTTATCATTATCAGCATCTCGCTGGTCATTAGTGCGGTTGGAGCGTAAAGTAGCTCGTTTCACATTTACACGACTTCGACGACCTATGTGAGGCCGTTTTCTTTTCCTCGGCATTGTAAGCAGCGAGAAGAAAATCACTTTTAGCGGTATTTCAATATTTCTCCAATTAAATGTTTCTTTTTTTAACATGAGATGACAAAACCAAGGATGTTAAGTTAGAAGCGCAGCAAAAAGTCTCTAAATGTATGTACAAAACAATGTAACGTTCGGATACGCGTGCTTTTTACATGAGATGACAAAACAATGTAACGTTCGGATACACTTATTACTTTCTTATTTCTCCAATTAAATGTTTCTTTTTTTTAACATGAGATGACAAAACCAAGGATGTTAAGTTAGAAGCGCAGCAAAAAGTCTCTAAATGTATGTACAAAACAATGTAACGTTCGGATACGCGTGCTTTTTACATGAGATGACAAAACAATGTAACGTTCGGATACACTTATTACTTTCTTATTTCTCCAATTAAATGTTTCTTTTTTTTAACATGAGATGACAAACCCAAGGATGTTAAAGTAGGAGCGCAGCAAAAATTCTCTAAATTTATGGACAAAACAATGTAACGTTCGGATACACTTATTACATGCATCTCGACAGGACAGAATTTATAGAATACTAACTGTTATTGCCATTACCAAATCTGTATGTGGGCATTTGCTATCATGATATAATATTTGCGCAAAAGCGTAGGGTAGGTAGGTTCGAGATGATGTAGCGTATGCTTTCAGCTCTTGAAAAATTTATTTTATCATTTACGAAATGCAGTCGGGTAGGTAGCTGATGTAGGGCACGCTATGAGCTCTTGAACTCCTTAAATCTTTTGTGTGGAACATAAACAAAGGATAAATATCCTTTTGTTTACAAATGTATTTTTGGAAAAAATAAGATAATAACAAATGATAAAGATCTTTTTTTTACAAATGTATTTCTTGGAGGATGGAGTCGTGTGTAGAAATTCACGCAAGTGAGGAAAGTTCTCTGACCGCCATTCTCTTGGGAATGGCCAGAAACGATTCTTTTACACATGGCTCAAGCAGCTCACTACTTCCGGTCTTTGACCAAGTATCCTCTGGGTAGCCTAAGAACATCCGTTCGAAGGCGAGCTAAAGTGAGAAGGCGAAACATTCCCTACAAGGGTTGTGCGCTGGGTTTGGGACCCGCCACGTAAAAAAACACCCCCAGTGAAGAGCTATAATCAGCCTCGGATGAGAGACCCCCGTTTTGATGACGACCATGGCAAACGAAATAAGGACTACGAATTGAGGGCATGCACCTGGAATGTCCGGTCCCTTAATTGGGAAGGTGCCGCTGCCCAGCTGGTTGATGTCCTCGTAAAAACAAAGGCTGACATCACCGCCGTCCAAGAAATGCGATGGACGGGACAAGGACAGAGACGAGTAGGTCCTTTTGACATTTACTACAGTGGCCATATAAAGGAGCGCAAGTTTGGTGTAGGATTCGTGGTGGGAGAGAGACTCCGTCGCCGAGTACTATCATTCACTGCGGTGAATGAACGTCTAGCCACAATCCGCATCAAAGCGAGGTTCTTCAACATATCGCTGATCTGCGCACACGCCCCGACGGAAAAGAAGGACGATGTGACCAAAGATGCCTTTTATGAGTGCTGGGAGCGCACTTATGAAGGCTGCCCCCGCCACGATGTCAAAATCGTGCTTGGCGACTTTAACGCTAGGGTGGGCAAAGAAGGTGTCTTTGGCACTACGGTCGGTAAATTCGGCCTCCACGACGAAACATCCCCTAATGGGTTGAGGCTGATTGACTTCGCCGGGGGCCGAAATATGGTTATCTGTAGTACTAGATTCCAGCATAAGAAGATTCATCAAGCTACCTGGCTGCCTCCGGATCGAAAAACTACCAACCAGATCGATCATGTTGTGATAGACGGAAGACACGTCTCCAATGTTTTAGATGTGCGTGCGCTCCGAGGTCCTAACATCGACTCGGACCACTATCTTGTTGCAGCTAAGATTCGCACCCGCCTCTGTGCAGCAAAAAACGCGCGCCACCAAACACAAGGAAGGTTCGACGTCGAGAAACTGCAATCACAACAGACAGCCGAACGATTTTCTACTCGGCTTGCACTCCTGCTCTCTGAGAGCACTCGTCAACAACTCGGTATAAGGGAACTGTGGGACGGAATTTCAAACTCCTTACGTGCAGCTGCAACCGAAACCATTGGCTTTCGGAAAGTGCAAAAGAACAGCTGGTACGACGAGGAGTGCCGTGTCGCAGCGGAGAGAAAACAGGCTGCCTACCTCGCAACGTTACGATCGACCACTACACGTGCGTAATGGGATAGATACCGAGAGTTGAAGAGGGAAGCAAGACGCATTTGTAGACAGAAGAAGAAAGAGGCTGAAATGCGTGAGTACGAAGAGCTTGATAAGCTGGCCGACAGGGGTAATGCTCGAAAATTCTACGAAAAAATGCGGCGACTTACGGAAGGTTTCAAGACCGGAGCGTACTCTTGTAGAACCCCCAAAGGTGTTCTAGTCACTGATGCCCAGAGCATACTTAAATTATGGAGGGAACACTTCTCCAGCCTGCTGAATGGCAGTGAACGCACAACACCAGGAGAAGGAGAACCCGATTCCCCAATCGCTGACGATGGAGCAGACGTTCCATTACCCGACCATGAAGAAGTTCGAATAGCAATTGCCCGCCTGAAAAACAACAAAGCGGCAGGAGCCGACGGATTGCCGGCCGAGCTATTCAAACACGGCGGCGAAGAACTGATAAGGTGCATGCATCAGATTCTTTGTAAAATATGGTCGGACGAAAGCATGCCCAACGATTGGAATTTAAGTGTGCTATGCCCAATCCATAAAAAAGGAGACCCCACAATCTGCGCCAACTCCCGTGGATTAGCCTCCTCAACATCGCATATAAGGTTCTATCGAGCGTATTGTGTGAAAGATTAAAGCCCATCGCCAACAAACTGATTGACCTTATCAGTGTGGCCTCAGACCTGGCAAATCAACAACCGACCAGATATTCATCATGCGCCAAATCTTGGAAAAGACCCGTGAAAGGAGAATCGACACACACCACCTCTTCGTCGATTTCAAAGCTACTTTCGACAGCACGAAAAGGAGCTGCCTTTATGCCGCGATGTCTGAATTTGGTATCCCCGCAAAACTAGTACGGCTGTGTAAACTGACGTTGAGCAACACGAAAAGCTCCGTCAGGATCGGGAAGGACCTCTCCGAGCCGTTCGATACCAAACAAGGTTCCAAACAAGGCGATTGCCTATCGTGCAACTTCTTCAACCTGCTTCTGAAGAAAATAGTTCGAGCTGCTGAACTCAATAGAGAAGGTACTATCTTCTATAAGAGTGTACAGCTACTGGTGTATGCCGATGATATTGACATCATCGGCCTCAACACCCACGCCGTTAGTTCTGCTTTCTCCAGATTGGACAAGGAAGCAAAACAAATGGGTCTGGCAGTGAACGAGCGCAAGACTAAATATCTCCTGTCATCAAACAAACAGTCGTCGCACTCGCGACTTGGCACTCACGTCACTGTAGACAGTCATAACTTTGAAGTCGTAGATAATTTGGTCTATCTTGGAACCAGCGTAAACACCACCAACAATGTCAGCCTGGAAATCCAACACAGGATAACTCTTGCCAACAGGTGCTACTTCGGACTGAGTAGGCAATTGAGAAGCAAAGTCTTCTCTCAACGAAAAAAAATCAAACTCTATAAGTCACTTGCCACTTTGCCATTGTCAAAACTGTATGTGGGCATTTGATATCATAGCTATATCATTCGAGCTGATGTAGCGCATGTTTTGAGCTCTTGAACTGTTTAAATCTTTTATGTGGAAAAGAACAAAAGAAGAAAGATCTTTTTTTTACAAATGTATCTTCTTCTTCTCCTTCTTAATTGACGTAGACACCGCTTACGCGATTATAGCCGAGTTAACAACACCGCGCCAGTTGCTTCTTCTTTTCGCTACATGGCGCCAGTTGGATATTCTAAGCGTATCCAGGTCCTTCTCCATCTGGTCCTTCCAAGGGACTGGAGGTCTTCCTCTTCCTCTGCTTCCCCCGGCGGGCGCAGCGTCGAATACTTTCAGAGCTGGAGCGTTTTCGTCCATTCGGACAACATGACCTAGCCAGCGGAGCCGCTGTCTTTTAATTCGCTGAACTATGTCAATGTAGTCGTATATCTCATACAGCTTATCGTTCCATCGAAAGCGATATTCGCCGTGGCCAACGCGCAAAGGACCATAAAGCTTTCGCAGAAACTTTCTCTCAAAAACTCGCAACGTCGACTCATCAGATATTGTCATCGGCCAAGCCTCTGCACCATATAGCAGGACAGGAATAATGAGTGACTTATAGAATTTGGTTTTTTCCGTCGAGAGAGGACTTTACTTCTCAATTGCATACTCAGTCCGAAGTAGCACCTGTTGGCAAGAGTTATCCTGCGTTGCATTTTCAAGCTGACATTGTTGGTGGTGTTTATGATATCAATATCATCGGCATACGCCAGCAGCTCGATTAAGTTCTGCAGCTCGAAATGTTTTCTCCAGCAGCAGATTAAAGAAGTCTCACGATAGGAAGTCGCCTTGTCTGAAACATCGTTTCGTATCGAACGGTTCGGAGAGGTGCTTCCCGATCCTGACGGAGCTTTTGGTGTTGCTCAACGTCAGTTTACACAGCCGTATTAATTTTGCGGGGATGATGAATATGAGTATTAACTTACCATATTATTTCGCCATTCTCGGAGCCCTGCCTTGAATTTTATCATTTCACCAATAAACTTATTTTCAAATCTCTTGAAGAGCGTAAACTCATCTTCAATATGAATTTTTTTAATATTTGGAATGTGGTGATTCCATGCATTTTTGATAGAGTGCACACATCGTCACATAATTCCCACTGTTTAGAAAGAGATAATGTTTCTGGAAAAACCATAACCATATTTATCTGGTCCATATTTATTGTTTAAAACCACTAAGCCACTCGCTGCTTGTTGAATTGAAACTAGAACTATATGAACTGAAAAAATAAGCAGCTTCTATTTTTCTGCTCGAATAGGAGTAAAAAAAGGCAAATAGCGCTATAAGTGGCGACTACTGAAATATTAAATTCGATTATAAATGAATATGTAAGAGAGAGAAAAGAAGAAAACGACAAATTCGTTTGTACTATCAAGTCATTCGTTAGTTGACTGTCGACGCGGATAGACGTGCGTGCGCAGCGTTGCGATTTTTTCCAAGTGTATTTTTCGTTATTTTTCGGTGTTTTTCTTTTTGCGATTCCCTTTTGTGCGGGTATTTGTTTACGCGTTTTGCTTGGCACCGTTATTGCCTGGCGCGTTTGCATAGCGGTTTTGCGAAATTGTTTGTGCGATCGTGGGTAGCGTGAGTCAGTGACCGCGAGTGGTTTTTGCGAGCACACATTTTTGTGCAATTTTTGTGCGTTTTTGTGTACTGACTCGGCGCGTTATAACGGGTAAGTAATATTTTTTATTATTACCATACATACGGACAACGTGGTCATCCACGTTGTTGTTATTGCCGGAAGCTTCGCACGGTTCCAGTGCAGCTCCGTGTTGTTGGCATTCTGCTGACTGGACTGCCTGCCAGTAGTTCTGTGCTGAGCATCTGGCGTTTTGTCGGCTCAGTGTCAAAGGAGTCTGGACAGGATTGCCCAAAGGATGCAAGCGTCTGTCCAGCGTTGGAGATTGCGACTCCTGTGTGGACCAACGGTCGAAACAGCGAACCGTTAAGCCCACGGTGCGATTCGGCTCAGCGCCACATCGGTCGACTCCGGACCGTTACGGGGACTTTGTCCGGCCGGCGGCCAATTGAGTGGCCTTAATCCGACCACTGGTTGGGGTTGTGGGCTGTGCCACTGCGAGCACGCTATAATCGACCGCTTGGGTGGTCGCTGTTATTGAGCGGGCCTACACGTGGGTTGCAGTTTTCAGCGAGTTCAGGCGCAGGTATCTGGAGAGCATCTGCTCCAGAATCTTTCTGACCGAGAGCTTACTGCGCTAGTGGTACGCCAGCGGATCAGTTCGACTGAAGGGTGAGTCGGGAAGCGAGATGCCTCCTGGACGGAAGAGGAGGACGAAGGCCCTCGCTGGAAGCGGAGAATCCGCCGCTTCGACAGTCGTGGATGACTCCACGTCGGGCGGTGAGGGTGAAGCTACGGGAGCGACGGGAGTAAGGTCTCCACCGCGGAGCAAGGCGCGTTTGGGGTCGCCGCGTAAAGAGGGCGGAAGTGAGGGAGGGAGCGGTAGTTGTGGCGGGAGTGCCGATGTGGCCTCCGCTGAGAAGGCGGTTACGCGAGCTGGGTCGCCGCGTAACGTAGGGGGAAACGAGGGAGGGAACGGTGGTTGTGGTGGGAGTGCCATCGTGGCCACCACCGAGAAAGCGGATGCGCGGATTGGGTCGTCGCGTAACGAGGGAGGTAGCGGTAGTGGGAGCGTGGCCCATCCGTCTAGTACGGTGGGCAAAGGAGTGGGCGTCGCGAAGGAGGGCGCTGCGAAAGCTGTCACTCGTGTCGCGAGTGGCAATAAAGAGGGAACGCGGGCCCTTCCAAGGGGAGCTGTTGTTGTTGGGGGTGGGGCAGTCAGCCATGTGGCGGCTGCAAAACGAATTACTGGGGAGCTCAATGAGCTGGTCTTTGAGGCCAAGAGCTTTGATAGGGGGACCGCGAAGGGGCTGATGGAGCTTGCCTCAAAGTATGAGGCGCTCTTGATGACGGTTATTACCGAGATGCCCATCTTCGCGGTCAGGTAGATGCCCTTAGGGGCAGTTGTGGGAGACCCTCCTCTTTAGCGCCGAGCAGGTCAATGCCGGCTCCGTCGGTCCCGATGTCTGCGCCTGCAGCACCTGTGCTGGATGCAATCACGCCGGTGACGCCGAAGCCTGTGGAGACCTGGTCGGTCGTGGTAAGGAGTAAGGGGCCTGCAGCTTCCTCTAAGGAAGTAATAAAGAAGGTGGTCAAAGAGATGGGTCCCTCACTTGGGGTGAGGGTCCACGAAGTTAGACCAATTAAGGGTGGCGGGGCGGTTATTCGCACTCCCTCTATTTTAGAGAGGGAGAGAGTTGTGAATAATAAAAAATTCGAGGAGGTGGAGTTGGACGTCTCTGTCAACCGGAAGTTGGGTCGTCGGGTGGTGGTCCAGGGGGTACATACGGAGATCTCCCATGAGGAATTCATGGAGGATCTACTCCGGCTGACCCTCCAGGATTTCAGCCCGGCGTCCCAGAGGACTGACGTGAGGATGGTCAGTCGTCCCTCGAAGGTGGACTTTGACGGTAGCACCAACGTAGTCCTGGAGGGTACGGACAAGTTGATGTCCGCCCTCTTGGAGAAAGGTCGGTGCTACATAAAGTGGTTCTACTTCCGGATGCGACCGGATAGCCCCGTCGCTGCCTGCTTTCGTTGCATGGGATTTGATCATTGGGTGGATGAGTGTAGGGCCAAAGCAGATGTCTGTCGGAGGTGCGATCAAGAAGGCCACAAAGCTGCCAGTTGCGTCAATCCACCCCATTGTCGCAACTGTGAGTTTAAGGGTAGACCAGCTGGGCATCTGATGATGTCAGCTGTCTGCCCTATATATTGTGGCCTTGTGGAGCGCGCCCTCGCCAGACACTGATGAGGGGGATTATCCAGCTCAACTGTCAGGGCTCTAATGCCGTAATGTGCCAATTGGGGGATTGCATGGTTGAGGGTGGGTGCAGTATAGCTCTACTCCAGGAGCCCTACGCCACCAATGGTGTGGTTCGGGGTCTTCCCGGGGGTTTTAAGGTCTTCACTGACCTTAGAGCTAACGCTGCAATAGTTGTGAATAATCCACACTACGATTGCGTAGTTGTGGATTCTTCACGACTGGTTATATGTGTAGCGATAGAAGGGGAGTTCCGTAGGATGATCGTGGCTAGTTTATATTGTAAATATAGCGAGCCCCTAGAGCCCTGCCGGGGCTACATGGATAAGCTGCTACTACTTGCGAGTAGCAGTCCATTTATCCTAGGGCTAGATGCGAATGCCTCGTCCTCGATGTGGTTTAGTAAGGTATCCCGGCATTCGTCTGGATACCAAAGCCACAGTCGAGGCGAGGCATTAAGCGAATGGGTGGTGGCTAAAAGCCTCCACATTTTGAATGAGCCGAGCGAATGGTATACGTTTGATGGGCCTGGGGGCGTAAGTGACATTGACGTGACGCTTATGAATGAGGCAGCAAGTAGGGCTTTTAGCTTTAGATGGGAGGTAAAGGGAGGGTGGGGATTGAGTGACCATAATTTGATTCAAATTATGGTTACCCCTCAATCCCCTCCCATGCCTTATGAGAGTCCATTGCGGCGATGGCGTACCACTGGTACTGACTGGAACCAATATGGACTCTCGGTAGGGAAGCGGTATTTAGCATACCGCTTAGAGAGTTTGAGGAGTTAGGTTGACGAGCAAGTTGCTCGTCTATATGAGGTAGTGTGTGGGGTGAATGATAGGGTTTTTGGTAGGTATGAGTGCTCCAGGTTAGTAAGATTAAATGGTGGACGCATGAGTTAACCCTGAAAGAGGAGGACTGTTAGGCGATTGAGGCGAAAGTTTCAACGCGCTCGGCGGTCCAATTCTGATAGGCTGTCCCAGCTTAGGTATGAATTTAGTTGTGCGGATAGGGAATATAAAGATATGCTAGTTAAAGTTAAAGAGGAAGAGTGGAGGAGGTTTGTTAGAGAGGATAGGAACGACCCCTGGGGTCAGGTCTATAGGATCTGCCGGGGTCGTAGGAGGGAGGATATTACCTCTCTTCGCGTCGGTGGCACTCTGTTGTCGTCGTGGAGAGAGTGTGCGGGGGTTCTGTTAGGTGCGTTCTTTCCTAAGTCAGAGGTGCAGGTACCTCAAGCACAAGAGGTGCCAGTCCCTTCGTTAGATGATGGGGAGTTGGGGTACGCCTTTGGCCTGGTTAGGTCTAAACGGTCCCCAGGTTTTGACGGTTTGAACGGAGAAATGTGTAAAAGCTTATGGAAGTTCATTCCGGAATACCTGGAGGCCATTTATAATAAGTGCGTCTGGGAGGGATACTTTCCACGCGAGTGGAAAAGTGCTAGGGTTGTTCCTTTCCTGAAGTCCCCTGATAAGGTCAGGAGCGATCCTCGATCTTATCGGGGCATCAGTCTCCTTCCAGTACTTGGAAAAGTGCTGGAAAGAGTCATGGTGGAACGGCTTCAGGAGCTAACGCGGGGTATGTGGTCGGATAGGCAGTTTGGGTTCAGGAAAGGATGCAGTATAGAGGATGCGTGGTTCTACGTACAGAATGTCGTTAGGGAGAATGTCAACAAGTATGTCCTTGGCATATTTGTTGACTTCAAGGGGCGTTTGATTATCTAAGCTGGGATCGAGTGGTGCAACGGCTGGAGGAGCTTGGCTGTCCGGAAATTACTCTTTGGCGGAGTTATTTTTCGGACAGAAAGGCCTCTCTTGTCGGCATGAATGGAAGTGTGGAGATCGGAGTGGTTCGTGGCTGCCCGCAGGGTTCCATCTGTGGTCCATATATTTGGAACCTTATGATGGACACTCTGCTTGGGCAGCTCGAGCCACTCTGTAAATGTTGTGCGTATGCGGACGACCTTCTTCTTATGGTCGAAGGTCGCTCGAGGTCTGAGCTAGAACGGGCGGGAGGAGATCTCTTAGAGATCGTAAATTCTTGGGGTTTAGGTGTGGGGGTCGACATATCGATGGACAAAACGGTGGCAATGCTGCTGAAAGGTAGATTGTCATCGGGTCGTCCACCGATTGTCCGTGTGAACGGGGTCAGCATCAGATATGTGACGCAAGTCAAATATCTGGGACTGACCATGAGTGAAAGGATGTGTTTTACTCCAGACTTGGCGAATGTGAAGCAGCGACTGCAGGCAACTGTTGGCAAAATACGACGGACTTTGAGGAGCGATTGGGGTCTCGGACGTCGTGTTGTCCGCACCATATATCGTGGCTTGTTTGTGGCCTGTGCCACTTATGGAGCCCCTGTATGGTGGGAGACAGCCACGACTGTCTGGGGGTCTCAAAAACTCCTCTCAATCCAGCGTTTCATGATGCTTGCTTGTTTGCCTGTATGTCGCACTGTCTCAACGGATGCGATGCAGGTCTTGTTAGGTGCACCCCCTCTTGACCTGATTGTCATACAGCGTGCTGTTGCATTCAGGTTAAGAAGGGGCTTGAGTGTGTCATTGCTGCGGAATGACTGGATTTCTGACGATGATGTGGAGAGAGAGAGGGATATCTAGGGAGCAAGAGGCTCCTAGATGATAGGGTTAGAGTGTAGGTGGCAAGAACGTTGGGACAATAGTCCTAACGGCCGAGTGACGTACGAGTACATTCGGGACGTGGGGTTCGTTGTGGATAACCCAGACTTCAGATTTTGTCTGAGTCTGGGTTTCATGCTTACGGGGCATGGGCCTCTGAATGCATTTTTGCATCAGAGGCACCTATCGGATACGTCGGGGTGTTTTTGTGGGGCAGTTTTAGAAAACTGGTCGCATTTAATTGCGGAGTGCCCGATGTACTCGGACATTAGGGATCTGGGTGGTATGGGAATTAGTTGGACTGATGGACGATTAGATGTTAGTGGTGTGATCTCCACTAGTCGGAATACCGAACAGTTAGGGTCGTTTGCGCGTGAATTATTTAAGCGGCGAAAGCGGTTAGCTGGAAGTTAGGGTTAGTTTCTGTATGATTGGGGTGTGTAAGTGATGTGTGTATGGGGTCCAACCCCTGGCCACCAGTCCAGAGCCGTATGGAAGCTCAACTGGTAGTAGTTTGGGCTACGAGGTCTGACCGGAGACTTAATTCTGGTACCACGGGGAGCAGGAGCCCTTGGAGTTCGCTCCAACCTGCTCGTGCGGACTGGCCCCTCGGGGAGTATCGTGGTGGTTGTGGTTGAAACCCAAATCGCGGGAAGAACTGACTTTGTCAGTTTAATGTGGAGTTGCATTGCAACCGGGTGCCGGACCCAAAGCACGGCAGAGGTTTTAGATAGGCCTCGAACCCTACCAAGGTGGTTAGTGTGTCCATTCCACACTGCCAATTGGTACTGAAAATGCTTTGCATTCCCAGGGCGCTGATCAACGCATTGATTTGATCCGCTGTGCTTTTGAGCGCCGTGGAGTAAGGCTGTCGTCAGCAGGTGCCCACGTAAAACACACCGGACGTTGTACTATCAAGTCTGTTCAAGTCCCTCGCCTAAAGGATAAAAACGAAAATGACCGTTACGTACATCGATATGAAAGTTACAAAAAAATTTTAGGGAAGATATGTCTTTAAAAACTAATATGATTTCTTAATGATTTATTTTATTTGTTGTGCAATTTACATAATTGCGTTTTAAAAATGTGCTTCTTATTAATATTTGAGAGATATCTTATAAAAGTAAAGATAATTTTCTTTTTCTTAAATTTTTACAGAAATATTAAGAAAAATGATTTCATATAAGAATTTATTTGAACATAAATATTTTTGAAATAATTAATAATTATAAATTGTATTAAAAAGAATTTCTGAGGAAAACCAAAGTGAATTCTTTATATATTTTTTTTCATTTCCTACGTTCGGTCCACCTCTCAACCTAAAACCTGATCATGAAGACAATCTTATCAATTTTATGTGGTATTCTTCGCAACTTATACACTGTAGAGTTCTTAAATTCTCTCGACCTGTCTGTGGTACCCTCCCACAAGTGAAAGAAAAATTGGTGCGTCTGCCATTATGATGCTTGACCTGGACGCGCACAGACTGTGCAACGGCACTAGGATACGTATCCCAGAGCTGAGACGGCACATCGTCCAGGTCACCGTTTTTACTAGAGGGACCACAGAAGAGACGGGATTGATACCCATAATCGCTATAATACCTACACTCTCACCTTTCAAATACAAAAGCCTACAATTTCCTTTAAAAGTGGCTTTCTCTATCACAAAAATTAATAAAATTCAAGGGAAAACTCTAAGGGCAGCCAGCATTCAGCTGGGCACCCCTTGCTTCTCCCCTGGAAAACTGTACGGGGGTTGCTCGTGTGTGTCGAGAGCATGAAATCTTTTTACTTAAGGTCCGTGTCCAGCTTTTAAGTAATTGCTCAAGAAAAAAAATATGTTATTTCTTCAAGTAATTTTGACAGCTGGTTACGCATTGTGAATGATCCACATTAGAAGAGCAAGAGAGAATAAACAAGGAAAATAAACTTTGTGCGAAATATGTTTGTATGAATGTGTGTAGCAACATAAATATTTTCATTGCGATTTAAGGAAAGTTGTTGATGATTGGTTAATTTTATACAAGACTAGCTGACCCGGCAGCCGTTGTCCTGCCTGAAATTACGTGTTTTGAAATGAAAAGAAAGTTGAATTTATATTGTGTTGAAAATCATTTATTTTCGATTTTTCCAAATTTTTTCAATGTAACGAAGCTTGATAACAATATTTTTTGGTTTCTGTTTCGGTGCGTAAATGTACAGAGAATATGGTTTTCCAACTCGTGAGCACGCCAAGTATATCCGGCCGTGTGAAAAACATAGCATTTCCAAATTTATGCCACACACTTCTAGCGACTTTCCCTATGTCCTATTAATTCTCATCTCAAATGAAATTTTCACTGGAAGTGGAATGTGTTGAAATTGATATGGAAATTTGTGGAACTCTTTGAAAACTGAAAAGGTTTGAACTGAAATGGAAAATCGTTGGAGCTCAAAAGAATTCGTAGAGTCAAGCATTCTGCCCCATTCTATAAGATAGCTACGTTACAATCAGTCGGGTTGCATTACACAGTTTCGGTGCTTGAAGATTGCGAAACATAATAACGACAGATCCAACTTTGAGACGCAAATAATGCGGTGTCATACCAGGCCTCTCTAAAGCACTTAGAAATTCCACTTAATAATTTGCGACTTCGTCTCATTGTCAAGACGATCGATCGATTTGTATGAGCGCAAGACTCCCGGAATTTGACTTTAAATCTTCCAGATTAAGTCAACAGCAGTAGTTTTTTGGCAGCTAAAATTGTGCGTGCACTCAAGAAATCGTAATTACGATAATTTAGCCAATGTCCGAATATTATTTATGAGTTCATCTTTCATGAATTGATAAACGGCAGATGGAATTGATATTAATCCACCGGAAGTATCAACCAGAACTGACACATTTCCAATTCTTAGCGAATACGATGTAAAATGTCTTCGACAATGTAATTTTTGTTTGTATACCATAATTGAAGCGGATTTGAAGGTTGATATGTCGAAATGATCTTCCCGAAAAGTATGCGAACTTCATTTGCACCGCATCGCACATATTTTGCTGGCTTGCTTCTAAAAAAATTGTGCACACCGTACCATTTACAGTACGCAATGACTCAAATGAAGTTGAAATGCGTACATTATCCAATAGGAACCGAAGGTCGTTTTTCCGGTGGATTGTGTAAATTCATCGAAATGCATTATTTGAGAACACACCTGGATGTCAATCTACTGCTTGGCCTTCCTTTCTGCGTAATTTTGTTGCTGGCGGTGTTTCCACTGGCTGCACTATATTCTCTAGGTTGAAGTACACTCTTTGGCCATTCTCCAAATAAACTGCGAGACGCGCAACAGTCGGAAAACGTTCATGAATTGTAAAAGTAAATATCCTACAAAGCGCTTTATTGCAGTTCGACCGTATCGTTCAAGACCAATAACCGCCATGTTGCATCCTTTGGTGACTTACTTGCAAACATATTTGATCGATTTCACCAAACTACAATATCAAACATTGACATGAAATTTGAATGTGAATTAGACAACAGCGGCGAATATAGTACCATCCATATGTTGTCAACTTCGATATTCACTACTCTAAGTTGTATGGTCGTCTGATGAGCTACGACGATAGAGTGGATATCCATCATTTTCGAAAGAAAAGCAAGTGGATAGTGTTTCGTGCATTTATTGTTAGACATACAAACCGACTGTTGTTTGAAAAGTCGTGCTGTGACAACGTGACGATCGCTTGCTGATTGACTCCGATCCATAATTCCACACGTATGTCATCGCATCCTGGGAGTACTCGTTCATGTGCCTTGGCGTTGATGGCAAAAAGAACACCGACCGATATTAGCGGGACCTCTTCGCGGCTTCGTAACAAATTTCAATCTGTAATTGATCACTTCGCTTGAAACACACATAAAGTTTTCACTGAATAATTTAAAATTTTTTTTTTTAAATAGCCGGAATAAAAGAGCAAGCGACCGAAATTGAACGATTCAAATTATTTACAATCAAAATATTGAAAAACAAAAGAAAAAAAAATTGTACGAAAAAAGTCAATTTTTGGAAATTTCCAATTTTTCGACTTTTTCTTATGAAAAGTTTTTTTTTTTTATTTCTGAACCTTTCCCGATCCACAGCGAACAACTTCTGAAAATTTCATGAAGATTGGTTTCGCCGTTCTCGCGTTACTATCAAACAAACATTCATTTTTACTGACATACATAAGTATGTGTATACAAATTAAAACGTTTGTATGGGAGAAAGAAAAGGACTGTTTTTAGGCGTTTTACGGCAACTTTCGTAATTTTTTTTACCTAAGAACCTACTCCTAATTGTAACAAATACAACAAAAAAAAATTAGTGAAATCGGTCCAGCCATTCACGCGTGATGCCGTGACAACGGAAAACGGGTTTCATTTTTATATATATAGATTTCAAAATGAAATACACTTCCTAATAATGATTTGAACTAATTTAGGATGAATTTAAAGTTACTTTGTATTTCCTTCAAGAAACAATTGTTGATTTCATGTTTCTTCGCAAAACCAGGTTTGCCATATTCGCATTTTATTGAAAAAATTTATTAAAAATTAGTACTAGATTTCTTTAGAGCTGCATACCAGCACAAGAAAATTTACCGCAGGAAATATTAAAATATAGATTTGAGCACAGTTTTATTTATTTACTTCGCTTAAAGTTGTTTGCTTACGTACATAAAACCTGTATTCTGTAATTTTTGGCTGTACATATGTACAAATATTTTTTATTTGTTTGTTTCAGTGAAAAAAGATTCTAATCTGTTTAGTGCTTTGTAGTGATCGTCAGCTGTGTTAACATTCGTATTTAAATAGGAATTTAAAATTGCAAAGGAATGCTTTATATCATTTTGAATGGCAGTTGCATATTGGTTAAAAAAAATTAATAAAATAATATTAGAACAAACTCCAAGTAAGGTGATGACAACACAAAGCGAAAAGTACCTAATAAAATTGAACAAAAATGAGCTTATATCTCTATAGAATTTTTTCAATAAGAAGTTATTTGTAGAGAAAATCTTTTTAATATTTCTAAAGAGATTTCACGTATTACTGTGGAGATATTGTTATTGATATTTCCAAAGAAACATCGTATATTATTGTGAAGATACCCTTATTGATATTTCCAAAGAGACATCGTATATTATTATGAAGATGCCCTTATTGATATTTTCAAAGAGCCATCGGGGGGATTTTCTTACTATTGGAAATATATAAAATCCGGAAATACGTACAATGTCCGTTCCAACGGCGATAATTCTAGGTTGACATATTTCTTTTCTTTCAGCAAAACGATTAATTATTTCCATACCGGGGCATCTCGTCAGGCAAAAATGCGTTGTATACGAACTGTATTGCTGTGCCTATTGCCTGTGGAGACTCCATATTGCTTAATGAAAACAATATATGGACTAATTAGTATGCCATATATTGAAAACAATAAACTGTCACTACAGCAGTTTGATAGCGCAGTTGTCATTTCTATGAAAATTTCGAAGAGGCAACATATCGCATTTACACATACTATACTGACGGCATCTTCATTTCGGTAATATTAAACATAGTAGATCGAATATTAGGACGGTTGTGTTTTATTATAAAAGTAAAGTATGCTCTCAAAATAAAATTAATACTGTCGAAACTCTCTATAACGAATTCCAAGGGACTGGATATTTACTTCGCTATTAAGAAAATTCGCTATATAGAAAAGAAAAAAGTTGTTCCTTTTAACATATAGAAAACGGTTCAAATCATCAGTCTCTGCTTGTGCGTTGTGAAAGTACACATACAGCAAGAATAACAACACCAATAACACACAACAAAGCGGCGTCGATTTGTTTTTGGGCGCGTGCGTTCGGTTTTGCCTACCACTGATGTATACAAATAAAAACGAAAAGTTATTTCAATAAATTCGTTATATGGAGATTTAATCTTGAGGTTACGGTCGCAAAAAATGTTTCGTTACACGGAAATATTCGGTATAGGGAAATACGTTATATGGAGATTTTTTTACACTGAAAGTATACCCAAAATACAGTGTTCTTATAATTGCTTCGTAATAAAGAAAACTTCGTTATATAGGAGTTCGTAATAGAGAGTTTTGACTGTATTTAGTTTTATATTGTTAATTTACAGAACAATTATGCAAAAATGGGTTGGGAATGAGCGAAGTCTTAAACTCAGTAAACTTGTATAAGCATAAATCAAAATATCATTGCTCAAATTAAATTTATTGTTTTAATTGGTATATAAAATTTATGCAACAATTATTGTATAATATGAATCCTAATTTTTCCCAGATATACATTCGTAAGGGAACTGTGGGACGGCATTCCAAACTCCTTACGTACAGCTGCAACCGAAACCATTGGCAGAGATAAAGAGATGTTTAACTCCTTTCTTGAGAGAGCAATTGCTATACGTCAAAACCTACTGAACTTTGACAGCTAATCGAGTTCAGTAGGTTTTGACGTTTATCAATTGGAAACGAGCGATGGCCAGATTGAAATCTTACCAAAAAAAATGTGTTAACGGAGGGATTTGTTGCAACGTTCAAGACCACTTATAAAAAATGTAAAACAATGAATATTAAATAAATTTGTGAAATTTAAAAGTATTTGATGAAATGTTTTGTAATTTTAAACATCATAGTATTATTTTCAACTGAAAATTATTAAAAACTTTGAATGATTGAGAGCTAACAACCCTTGATCCTATTATTGGGTATTGAAAGGACAAAAGTCAGTTGTTATAATATTCTTTAAAACTATTCAAATAGTTTCTCTATATAATAAATAACCACTATTTAGTAATTTTTATTCGTACTAAATGTTGGGTATTTAGTTGATAAATGCCCAAAAATTGTTATTTGGTTCAATCTGGCCATAATGGAAAATGTTATAAAAAACGCTAATTTTGAGGCGCTCTCACACTGGAATAAGTTTAACATCCCTTTATTCCTGCCATTGGTTTTCGGAAAGTGCAAAAGAACAGCTGGTACGACGAGGAGTGCCGTGTCGTAGCGGAGAGAAAACAGGCTGCCTACCTCGCAACGATACGACCGACCACAACACATGCGGGATGGGATAGATACCGAGAGTTGAAGAGGGAAGCGAAAGGTCTACCTAAATTATGGAGGGAACACTTCTCCAGCCTGCTGAATGGCAGTGAACGCACAACGCCAGGAGAAGGAGAAACCGATTCCCCAATCGATGACGATGAAGCAGACGTTCCATTGCCCGACCATGAAGAAGTTCGAATAACAATTATCCGCCTGAAGAACAACAAAGCGCGCGGGGGCCGATGAATTGCCGGCCGAGCTATTCAGACACGGCAGCGAAGATCTGATAAGGAGCATGTATCAGCTTCTTTGTAAAATATGGTCGGACGAAAGCATACCCAACGATTGGAATTTAACTGTGCTAAACCCAATCCATAAAAAAGGAGACCCCACAATCTGTACCAACTACCGTGGGATTAGCCTCCTCAACATCGCATATAAGGTTCTATTGAGCGTATTGTGTGAAAGATTAAAGCCCCCCGTTAACAAACCTTATCAGTGTGGCTTTAGACCTGGCAAATCAAAAACAGACCAGATATTCACCATTCGCCAAATCTTGGAAAAGACCCGTGAAAGGAGAATCAACACACACCACCTCTTCGTCGATTTCAAAGCTGTTTTCGACAGCGCGAAAAGGAGCTGCCTTTATGCCGCGATGTCTGAATTTGGTATCCCCGCAAAAGTAATACGGCTGTGTAAGCTGACGTTGAGCAACACCAAAAGCTCCGTCAGAATCGGGAAAGTCCTCTCCGAGCCGTTCGATATCAAACGAGGTTCCAGACAAGGCGATTCCCTATCGTGCAACTTCTTCAAACTTCTTCTGGAGAAAATAGTTCGAGCTGCTGAACTAAATAGAGAAAGTACCATCTTCTATAAGAGTGTACAGGTACTGGTGTATGCCAATGATATTGACATCATCGGCCTCAACACCCGCGCCGTTAGTTCTGATTCTCCAGACTGGACACGGAAGCAAAAAAATGGGTCTGGCACTGAACGAGGGCAAGACGAAATATCTCCTGTCATCAAACAAACAGTCGTCGCACTCGCGACTTGGCACTCACGTCACTGTTGACAGTTATAACTTCGAAGTCGTAGATACTTTCGTCTTTCTTGGAACCAGCGTAAACACCACCAACAATGTCAGCCTGGAAATCCAACACAGGATAACTCTTGCCAACAGGTGCTACTTTGGACTGAGTAGGCAATTGAGAAGCAAAGTCCTCTCTCGACGAAAAAAAACCAAACTCTATAAGTCACTTGCCACTTTGCCATTGTCAAATCTGTATGTGGGCATTTGATATCATAGCTATATCATTAGAGCTGATGTAGCGCACGTTTTGAGCTCTTGAACTGTTTAAATCTTTTATGTGAAAAAAAAGGAGAAAGATCTTTTTTTTTCAAATGAATCTTCTTCTTCTTCTTCTTAATTGGCGTAGACACCGCTTACGCGATTATAGTCGAGTTAACAACAGCGCCCCAGTTGCTTCTTCTTTTCGCTACATGGCGCCAGTTGGATATTCCAAGCGTATCCAGGTCCTTCTCCATCTGGTCCTTCCAACGGACTGGAGGTCTTTCTCTTCCTCTGCTTCCCCCGGCGGGTACAGCGTCGAATACTTTCAGAGCTGGAGCGTTTTCGTCCATTCGGACAACATGACCTAGCCAGCGGAGCCGCTGTCTTTTAATTCGCTGAACTATGTCAATGTAGTCGTATATCTCATACAGCTTATCGTTCCATCGAAAGCGATATTCGCCGTGGCCAACGCGCAAAGGACCATAAAGCTTTCGCAGAAACTTTCTCTCAAAAACTCGCAACGTCGACTCATCAGATATTGTCATCGGCCAAGCCTCTGCACCATATAGCAGGACAGGAATAATGAGTGACTTATAGAACTTGTTTTTTTTTCGTCGAGAGAGGACTTTACTTCTCAATTGCATACTCAGTCCGAAGTAGCACCTGTTGGCAAGAGTTATCCTGCGTTGCATTTTCAAGCTGACATTGTTGGTGGTGTTTATGATATCAATATCATCGGCATACGCCAGCAGCTCGATTAAGTTCTGCAGCTCGAATTGTTTTCTCGAGCAGCAGATTAAAGAAGTCTCACGATAGGGAGTCGCCTTGTCTGAAACCTCGTTTCGTATCGAACGGTTCGGAGAGATGCTCCCGATCCTGACGGAGCGTTTGGTGTTGCTCAACGTCAGTTTACACAGCCGTATTAATTTTGCGTGGATGATGAATATGAGTATTAACTTACCATATTATTTCACCATTCTCGGAGCCCTGCCTTGAATTTTAAGGAAAAAGGAAAGGAAAAAAGGAAAATGACAGTTACGTACATCGATATGAAAGTTACAAAAAAGTTTTAGGAAGGAGATGTCTTTAAAAACTAATATGATTTCTTAATGATTTATTTTATTTCTTGTGCAATTTGCATAACTGCGTTTTTAAAATGTGCTTCTTATTAATATTTGAGAGATATCTTATAAAAGTAAAGATAATTTTCTTCTTCTTAATTTTTTACAGAAATATTAAGAAAAATGAGAGGAATTTCGTATAAAGAATTTATTTTAACATAAATCTTTTTGAAACAAGGAGAAATAATTATAAAATGTATTAAAAAGGATTTCTGAGGAAAACCAAAGTGAATTCTTTATATATTTTTTTTCATTTCCTACGTTTGGTCCACCTCTCAACCTAAAACTTGATCATGAAGACAATCTTATCAATTTTATGTGGTATTCTTCGCAACTTATACACTGTAGAGTTCTTAAATTCTCTCGACCTGTCTGTGGTACCCTCCCACAAGTGAAAGAAAAATTGGTGCGTCTGCCATAATGATGCTTGACCTGGACGCACACAGACTGTGCAACGGCACTAGGATACGTATCACAGAGCTGAGACGGCACATCGTCCAGGTCACCGTTTTTACTAGAGGGACCAAAGCAGAGACGGGATTGATACCCATAATCGCTATAATACAATAAATAAAATTCAAGGGAAAACTCTAAGGGTAGCCAGCATTCCGCTGGGCACCCCTTGCTTCTCCCCTGGAAAACTGTATGGGGGTTGCCCGGGTGTGTCGAGAGCATGAAATCTTTTTACTTAAGGTCCGTGTCCAGCTTTTAAGTAATTGCTCAAGAAAAAAAATATGTTATTTCTTCAAGTAATTTTGACAGCTGGTTACGCATTGTGAATGATCCTCATTAGAATAGCAAGTGAGAATAAACAAGGAAAATAAACTTTGTGCGTAATCTTAATATATAAAAATCACGTGTCACGTTGTTTGTTTTCGATGGACTCCTAAACTACTGCACCGATTTTAATGAAATTTTTAACACTGTGTGCAATTTGGTCCAACTTGAAAGATAGGATAGTTTATAACTCTCCTTATAGTCGCATTATTTATTTATTGCAAATTATTTGTTTATTATTAGCAAAGAGCTATCCACCAGTTGGTGGCGCTAACAGCGGTATTGAGTAAGTGCGGTATGTTACAGTAGATGGCGCTACATTTCTTTCTAAATTTTCATGGATTTAGGCTGTCATAACGAAAGCTGCCACTTGCTAAAAACATTAAATGAAAATGCGTTGTTTGAAGTTTATATTATTTGTGGTAAAGTTATACGAATCTATGACTTCCAATATTCTAAATTTAAGAAAAAATCACATACAATCCGTGAAATAAATAAAGTTATGTAGATATGTATGGTCAGACAAATAAGCAATGCGGCCACTCTTTTCCAGTAAATCTTCCTCGAATTTGGGAGATTTCAGAGGAATTTAGGAAATCACAGAGTTGATTTCTGCATGTATTTCCTAAATGCAAAAAAAAATTTCATTTAGTTGCATTTAGGTATAGAATTTTGCCCGGTTTCACAGTCCATACTTGAGTTGTGCCTAAATAAAACCTTAGCTAAGTATTGTTGCAAACTGAGTAGTCGTTGGCGTTTCACAGTCAATGCTTAATTTGTATAAAATTTTATTATGATATATGGCAACGTTATGGGCAACATATGTTTTACAAATGGCATTCATAAAAATATGTTTGAAATATTTAAATTATAACAGACAATACATAAATTTGCGAGGAAAATTATATCAAAAATTGATGAAAACAACAAAAGAACCCCAAATTTCATCACTAGCGAGTCGGAGCACCTATGGGAACTGAAGGAAAAGTATAAGCTGTTATTGAGTGCAAACGAACGGACACTTGCCCTACGCTACGAAAGATGTCGCTGTGTTTTAAGCATTGCTTAAGCCTCCCATTTTCAGTGCCTAAGCATAACCTAAGTATGAACTGTAAAACACTATTTTCCTGTTTTATTATATATTAAATAAAAGAAAGTTGTGTTAGTTACACCGTTTATAACTCAAGAACAGCTGAACCGATTTGGTTGAAAATTGGTGGAGAGGTAGCCTAGAACCGGCGTAAGGACATAGGATACCTTTTACCTCTTTATACCAAAATTTAATAAAACTCATAAATACAAAATTTATATTTCAAATCATAAGCATTTGTTCAAAATTCATGTTTGTAGGAATCATTTGCATATATGCGTACAATTTTAAAAAGATTCTTCCTCAAAAATAATACAATTGATAAGTATTTGGAATAGTAGAAAAGAGCTGCAACCAAATACGCAGTGAAATAGATTATAACTGGCTCAGTAAAACTGATGTCATAACCTTTCCAGCGAACTTTTTCGTCTTTCCACGCCTGAGAACCGGTTCATCATGTGCAGTCCACTAGAATAACTGTCGATTAGACTTCAGTGGGAAATGATGGAGCTATGTTTCTATTGTCAAACACCGACTCAAAAATTCGGTTTTATTACGATTAAAGAGCACTCAAACACTTCTCAGAATCAGTTATTCGTTGTGTTTGTTGGATTATGAACTTGCGAGGCACACACTTTGCCCAGAGCTTTCGCCTCTTTAAGCTTAGCAAATATCTTTTCATCGGTGGATTTCCATGAGCCAAAATACAACAGTATTTTCACAAAAAAAGTAATGCTTCATTGACACACGAAATGTTTTCTGATCCATTTTTTTGTAAACTAACACAAGCTGCTTCTCAAAAATTCAAAATCTCCTTAACTAATAGTTATAATCCAACTAATAGAAATCATATACATAGATGGTAGTTGTAGTATTTTCAGCCACAGTGAAGCGTGGACGGGTCCTCTAGTATGTATATAAAAATGTGTAGCAACATAAATATTTTCATTGCGATTTAAGGAATGTTGTTGATGATTGGTTAATTTTATACAAGACTAGCTGACCCGGCAGCCGTTGTCCTGCCTGAAATTACGTGTTTTGAAATGAAAAGAAAGTTGAATTTATATTGTGTTGAAAATCATTTATTTTCGATTTTTCCAAATTTTTTCAATGTAACGAAGCTTGATAACAATATTTTTTGGTTTCTGTTTCGGTGCGTAAATGTACAGAGAATATGGTTTTCCAACTCGTAAGCACGCCAAGTATATCCGGCCGTGTGAAAAACATAGTATTTCCAAATTTATGCCACACACTTCTACCGACTATCCTTGTGTCCTATTGATTCTCATCTCAAATGCAATTTTCACTGGAAACGGAATGCGTTGGAACTGATATGAAAAATTGTAGAACTCTTTGAAAACTGAAAGGTTTGAATTGAAATGGCAAATCGTTGCAGCTCAGAGGAATTCGTAGAGTCAAGCATTCTGCCCCATTCTATAAGATAGCCACGTTGCAATCAGTCGGGTTTCATTACACAGTTTCGGTGCTTGCAGATTGCGAAACATAATAACGACAGATCCAACTTTGATACGCAAATAATGCGGTGTCATACCAAGCCTCTCCAAAGCATTTAGAAATTCCACTTGATAATTCGCGGCTTCGTCTCATTGTCAAGACGATCGATCGATTTGTATGAGCGCAAGTCTCCCGGAATTTGACTTTAAATCTTTCAGTTTAAGTCAACATCATCGGTATTTTTGGCAGCTAAAATTGTGCGTGCACTCAGGAAATCGTAGTTACGATAATTAGGCCAATGTCCGAAAATTCTTTATGAGTTCATCTTTCATGAATTGATAAACGGCAGATGGAATTGATATTAAACCACCGGAAGTATCAACCAGAATTGACACATTTCCAATTCTTAGCGAGTACGATGTAAAATGTCTTCGACAATGTAACTTTTGTTCGTATACCATAATTGAAGCGGATTTGAAGGTTGATATGTCGAAATGATCTTCCCGAAAAGTGTGCGAACTTCATTTGCACATCGTACATATTTTGCTGGCTTGCTTCTAAAAAAATGTACACACCGTACCATTTACAGTACGCAGTGACTCAAATGAAGTTGAAATGCGTACATTATCCAATAGGAACCGAAGGTCGTTTTTCCGGTGGATTGTGTAAATTCATCGAAATGCATTATTTGAGAACACACCTGGATGTCAATCTACTGGTTAGCCTTCCTCTCTGCGTAATTTTGTTGCTGGCGGTGTTTCCACCGGCTGCACTATATTCTCTGGGTTGAGGTACACTCTTTGGCCATTCTCAAAATTAACTGCCAGACGCACAACAGTCGGAATACGTTCATGAATCGCAAAAGTAAATATCCTACAAAGCGCTTTATTGCAGTTCGACCGTATCCTTCAAGACCAATAGCCGCCATGTTGCATCCTTTGGTGACTTACTTGCAAACATATTTGATCGATTTCACCAAACTACAATATCAAACATTGACATGAGATTTGAATGTGAATTAGACAACAGTGTTGTCAACTTCGATATTCACTACTCTAAGTTGTATGGTCTACGACGATAGAGTGGACATCCATCATTTCCAGTTTGCGATTCCGAAGGAAAAGCAAGTGGATAGTGTTTCGTGCATTTATTGTTAGACATACAAGCCGACTGTTATTTGAAAAGTCGTGCTGTGACAACGTGACGATCGCTTGCTGATTGACCCCGATCCATAATTCCACACGTATGTCATCGCATCCTGCGAGTACTCGTTGGCGTTGATGGCAAAAAGAACACCGACCGATATTAGCGGGACCTCTTCGCGGCTTCGTAACAAATTTCAATCTGTAATTGATCACTTCGCTTGAAACACACATAAGGTTTTCACTGGATAATTTTCAAAATTTTTTTTTTATAGCCGGAATAAAAGAGCAAGCGACCGAAATTGAACGATTCAAATTATTTACAGTCAAAATATTGAAAAACAAAAGAAAAAAGAATTGTACGAAAAAAGTCATTTTTTGGAAATTTCCAATTTTTCGACTTTTTCTTATGAAAAGTTTTTTTTTTTTATTTCTGAACCTTTCCAGATCCACAGCGAACAACTTCTGAAAATTTTATGAAGATTGGTATCGCCGTTCTCGAGTCTTAGCGTTACTAACAAACAAACATTCATTTTTACTGACATAAGTATGTATGTGTATACAAATTAAAACGTTTGTATGGGAGAAAGAAAAGGACTGTTTTTAGGCATTTTACGGCAACTTATTTGTTTTTACCTAAGAACCTTCTCCTAATTATAACAAATACAACAAAAAAAGAATTAGTGTAATCGGTCCAGCCATGTCGTGACAACGGAAAACGGGTTTCATTTTTATATACATACATATATAGATTTCAAAATGAAATACATTTCCTAATAATGATTTGAGCTAATTTAGGATGAATTTAATGTTACTTTATATATCCTTTAAGAAACAATTGTTGATTTCATGTTTCTTCGCAAAACCAGGTTTGCCATATTCGCATTTTATTGAAAAAATTTATTAAAAATTAGTACTAGATTTCTTTAGAGCAGCATACCAGCACAAGAAAATTTACCGCAATAAATATTAAAATATAGATTTGAGCACAGTTTTATTTATTTACTTCGCCTAAAGTTGTTTGCTTATGTACATAAAACATGTATTCTGTAATTTTTGGCTGTACATATGTACATTTATTTTTTATTTGTTTGTTTCATTGAAAAAATATTCTAATCTGTTTAGTGCTTTGTAGAGATCGTCAGTTGTGTTAACATTCGTATTTAAATAGGAATTTAAAATTGCAAAGGAATGCTTTATATCATTTTGAATGCCAGTTGAATATTGGTTAAAAAAATTAATAAAATAATATTAGAATAAACTCCAAGTAAGGTGAGAACCAACATGTCAGTTGTCACGGCGATGACAACACAAAGCGAAAAGTACTTAATAAAATTGAACAAAAATGAGCTTATATCTCTATAGAATTTTTTCAATAAGAAGTTATTTGTTGAGAAAATCTTTTTAATATTTCTAAAGAGATTTCACGTATTACTGTGAAGATATTGTTATTGATATTTCCAAAGAGACATCGTATATTATTGTGAAGATACCCTTATTGATATTTTCAAAGAGACATCGTATATTATTATGAAGATGCTCTTATTGATATTTCCAAAGATGCATTGGGGGGATTCTCCTACTCTTGGAAAAATATAAAATTCGGAAATACGTACAATGCCCGTTCCAACAGCGATAATTCTAGGTTGACATTTTTCTTTTCTTTCAGCAAAACGATTAATTATTTCCATACCGGTGCAACTCGTCAGGCATAAATGTGTTGTATACGAACTGTATTGCTGTGCCTATTGCCTGTGGAGACTCCATATTGCTTAATGAAAACAATATATGGACTAATTAGTATGCCGTATATTGAAAGCCATAAGCTGTCACGACAGAACAGAAAATTTCGAAGAGGCAACATATCGCATTTACACATATACTGACGGCATCTTCATTTCGGTAATATTAAACATAGTAGAGCGAGTATTAGGACGGTTGTGTTATATTATAAAAATAAAGTATATTCTCAAAATAAAATTAATACAGTCGCAACTCTCTATAACGATTTCCAAGGGACTGGATATTTACTTCGCTATTAAGAAAATTCGCTATATAGAAAAGAAAAAAGTTGTTCTTTTTAACATATAGAAAACGGTTCAAAGCTTTAGTCTCTGCCAGCGTTGTGAAAGCAACAAAGAGCAAGAATAACAACACCAATAACACACAACAAAGCGGCGTCGATTTGTTTTTTCTGCGCGTGCGTTCGGTTTTGCCTACCACTGATGTATGCAGATAAAAACGAAAAGTTATTTCTATAAATTCGTTATATGGGGATTTAATATTGAGGTTACGGTCGCAAAAGATGCTTCGTTACACGCAAATATTCGCTATAAGGAAATACGTTATATGGAGATTTTTTTACACTCAAAGTAGACCCAAAATACAGTGTTCTTATAATTGCTTCGTAATAAAGAAAACTTCGTTATATAGGAGTTCGTAATAGAGAGTTTTGACTGTTTTATATTGTTAATTTACAGAACAGTTATGCGAAATGGGTTGGGAATGAGCGAAGTCTTAAACTTAGTAAACTTGTATGAGCATAAATCAAACTATCATTGCTCAAATTAAATTTATTGTTTTAATTGGTATATAAAATTTATGCAACAATTATTGTGTAATATGAATCGTAATTTTTCCCAGATATACATTCGTAAGGGAACTGTGGGACGGCATTCCAAACTCCTTACGTACAACTACAACCGAAACCATTGGTTTTCGGAAAGTGCAAACGAAAAGTTGGTACGACGAGGATTACCGTATCGCAGCGGAGAGAAAACAGGCTGCATAACTCGCAACGATACGACCGACCACAACACGTGCGGGATGGGATAGGTACCAAGAGTAAAAGAGGTAAGCGAGACGCATTTGCAGACAGAAAAAGAAAGAGGCCGAAATGCTAGAGCACGAAGAGCTTGATAAGCTGGCTGACAGGGGTAATGCTCGAAAATTCTACGAAAAAAGTATAAGGTGATCTAGTCACCGATGCTCAGAGCATACCTAAATTATGGAGAGAACATTTCTAGAGACTGCTGAATGGCAGTGAACGCGCAACGCCAGGAGAAGGCGAACCCGATTTCCCAATCGATGACGATAAAGCAGACGTTCCGTTGCCCGACCATGAAGAAGTTCGAATAGCAATTATCTGCCTGAAGAACAACAAAGCGGCGGTGGCCGATGAATTGCCGACCGAGCTATTCAAACATGGCGGCGAAAAACTGATAAGGAGCATGCATCAGCTTCTTTGTAAAACATGGTCGGATGAAAGCATGCCCAACGATTGGAATTTAAGTGTGTTAAGCCCAATCCATAAAAAAGGAGACCCCACAATCTGTGCCAACTACCGTGGGATTAGCCTCCTCAACATCGCATATAAGGTTCTATTGAGCGTATTGTGTGAAAGATTAAAGCTCACCGTCAACAAACTGATTTGACCTTATCAGTGTGGCTTTAGACCTGGCAAATCAACAACCGACCAGATATTCACCATGCGCCAAATCTTGGAAAAGACCCGTGAAAGGAGAATCAACACACACCACCTCTTCGTCGATTTCAAAGCTGTTTTCGACAGCACGAAAAGGAGCTGCCTTTATGCCGCGATGTCTGAATTTGGTATTCCCGCAAAACTAAAACGACTGTGTAAGCTGACGTTGAGCAACACCAAAAGCTGCGTCAGAATCGGGAAGGTCCTCTCTGAGCCGTTCGATATCAAACGAGGTTCCAGGCAAGGTGATTGCCTATCGTGCAACTTCTTCAACCAGCTTCTGAAGAAAATAGTTCGAGCTGCTGAACTAAATAGAGAAGGTACCATCTTCTATAAGAGTGTACAGCTACTGGCGTATGCCGATGATATTGATATCATCGGCCTCAACACCTGCGCCGTTAGTTCTGCTTTCTCCAGATTGGACAAGGAAGCAAAACAAATGGGTCTATCAGTGAACGAAGGCAAGACGAAATATCTCCTGTCATCAAACATACAGTCGTCGCACTCGCGACTTGGCACTCACGTCACTGTTGATAGTCATCACTTCGAAGTCGTAGATAATTTCGTCTATCTTGAAACCAGCGTAAACACCACCAACAATGTCAGCCTGGAAATCCAACGCAGGATAACTCTTGCCAACAGGTGCTACTTCGGACTGAGTAGGCAATTGAGAAGCAAAGTCCTCTCCCGACGAAAAAAAGCCAAACTCTATAAGTCACTTGCCACTTTGCCATTGTCAAATCTGTATGTGGGCATTTGATATTATAGCTATATCATTCGAGCTGATGTAACGCATGTTTTGAGCTCTTGAACTGTTTAAATCATTTATGTGAAAAAGAACAAAAGAAGAAAGATCTTTTTTTACAAATGTATCTTCTTCTTCTTCTTAATTGGCGTAGACACCGCTTACGCGATTATAGCCGAGTTAACAACAGCGCGCCAGTTGCTTCTTCTTTTCGCAACATGGCGCCAGTTGGATATTCCAAGCGTATCCAGGTCCTTCTCCATCTGGTCCTTCCAACGGACTGGAGGTCTTCCTCTTCCTCTACTTCCCACTGCGGGTGCAGCGTCGAATACTTTCAGAGCTGGAGCGTTTTCATCCATTCGGACAACATGACCTTGCCAGCGGAGCCGCTGTCTTTTAATTCGCTGAACTATGTCAATGTAGTCGTATATCTCATACAGCTTATCGTTCCATCGAAGGCGATATTCGCCGTGGCCAACGCGCAAAGGACCATAAAGCTTTCGCAGAAACTTTCTATCGAAAACTCGCAACGTCGACTCATCAGATTTTGTCATCGGCCAAGAATCTGCACCATATAGCAGGACGAGAATAATGAGTGACTTATAAAATTTGTTTTTTTTTTTTCGTCGAGAGAGGACTTTACTTCTCAATTGCATACTTAGTCCGACGTAGCACCTGTTGGCAAGAGTTATCCTGCGTTGAATTTTCAAGCTGACATTGTTTTTGGAGTTTATGATATCAATATCATCGGCATACGCCAGCAGCTCGATTAAGTTCTGCAGCTCGAATTGTTTTCTCCAGCAGCAGATTGAAGAAGTCTTGCACGATAGGGAGTCGCCTTGTCTGAAACCTCGTTTCGTATCGAATGGGGTAATCAAATAGGCAAATAATATATAATTTTTTTTTACTGTTTTATCTTAATATATAAAAATCACGTGTCACGTTGTTTGTTTTCGATGGACTCCTAAACTACTGAACCGATTTTAATGAAATTTTTAACACTGTGTGCAGTTTGGTCCAACTTGAAAGATAGGATAGTTTATAAATTATTTGTTTATTATTAGCAAAGAGCTATCCACCAGTTGGTGGCGCTAACAGCGGTATTGAGTAAGTGCGGAATGTTACAGTAGATAACGCTACATTTCTTTCTAAATTTTCATGGATTTTGGCTGTCATAACAAAAGCTGCCACTTGCTAAAAACATTAAATGAAAATGCGTTGTTTGAAGTTTATATTATTTGTGGTAAAATTATACGAATCTATGACTTCCAATGTTCTAAATTTAAGAAAAAATCACATACAATCCGCGAAATAAATAAAGTTACGTACATATGTATGGTCAGACAAATAAACAATGCTGTCACTCTTTTCCAGCTGAATTGAGTAATATCGGTATATTTTGCTAGCTACGACAACTTTGTTGTTGTACATTTTATTAGCTATGCTAGCTGTGATGACTTATATTTACCAGAATAGGGTCCCAGCTGTCAGTGGGGATATTTAGTGTCGATAGAACCGACAAACAATTGGAAACAGTGGATTCTAGTTTGATGAATTCTACACTTGTTTCTTCCTTAATTTTTGACAAGTTCATTAGTGTCGTTACTTGTTTATCGACCAGTATTCTTTCGTATTCATATCTTGCTTTTAGAGGTTCCCAAGCGAAATTGAAATTTTCGTCATTATGACCGAACAGTTTTACTATTACGCCATGCGGGCACCTCGAAGTGGATGCCTGAACTTGCCTTTTGACTGTCTATTTGTGGCAGCTCTACTCTCGGATGTGGAGTAGGAGCAATTGCTTTTATTAGCTTTAATTGATGGGAGATCATAGCTTTTGTTTCTTCATATTGGTCTAAGCAGTTTTCACTTTGGCGTCATGAGCCGCTTGTAGGCGTATCCAAGTATTTTTAAGATATTGGCTTTTTATTTCTAATAACGATTCCGAGTTTTCGTGAATCGGTGAGGAGGCAAATCCAATGCAGTATCTTGTTAAACTGTCACTTTCTGAAATAAATCTAGCAACCTGTTTTGAGCGTGTAGCTCCAGGTGTACTCTGATTTTTGTTAGTGTTCATTATTTTAGTTGTAAGTAGAAGTATTTTTTAAAATGAATAAAGGTTTCTCAGTGTGAACTGAATACTTTTTTAAGTATATAAACGTTTTTTTGTTAAAGACGGGTTATTTGTTTTATTAATACCGTTACTTTTTTACTTGCTATTTAAATTTTTTTTATTTTAATTTTTTTTTATTTTATATGCTTTGTTTTCAAACCGCAATATTAATTTTAAGTATTTTCTATATAGGCATATAGGCACACCATAATAATTTGCTTGTATGTACTTGTTTTTGTGCAATTGAGAGCTCATCGAAGAGATCAATATGCTTTGTACATCAATATGCACGAATTGCTTGTTCTAATGATTATGCTTTGTTCGTAAGCAATTGAGAGCTCGTTAGAGAGATCAATTCGCTTTTTGTGCACAATCCTGCTTGTTTTTGTTTGACACAGAGCAAGGGGTATTGCCGGATAGTTGCCAATATGGTCTTTTAATATGTGTCACAAGCAGATTCTTTACCGTATGTTTGTTTATAAATGTTATTATATTTTTTTGAAAAAGGGAGAGCGAGATTTAAAATGGAATTGAAAAAAGGTGCACACTCTTATATGTGAATATGAACTTTGTAAGGCAGGGGAATGTTGGGCCACGTTTTGATTTCGGTTAAAAAGTCACATAAAAGTTATTTTTTGTGAAAATTCCAAAGCATGGATTTGTAGTGCGAGTCGTAACCTTCCTTTTGATAACATCGGTTTGATAAAATTCTACAAAAGTTTAAAAGTTATAGCCATTGGCGCAAAAAACCTGTAAATCGAGTAAAACATGATTGTAACCGATGAAAAACGTTTATTTATCAATGGAAATTAAAGAGAGATTCATAAATAATAAGAAAAATAGGAATTAGCGAAAAAAATTATTCCGACTCGCAGTGGATGCAGATGTAAGTGTTCGGGTTCGGTCCGGCACATTTCAAGTGAACCCCTCGATCACAAACGATGCAATGGGCCGTGTTTTGACGATTCTCGTGCTTCGGCGTCTTTTTCTTGCAAATCGTGCAAAAATCGAAGTCCTCTTCGATGTCGGTTTCGGTCGGAGACGGGCTTCTCTTCCGTGGCGTCTTCGATTTGCCACGGCCTTTTTGCTTCTTGGCTGCTGGTTCATCGGCTGCCTTCGTTAATTTTTGCCGCTTTTTTTCGGCCTTGTCACGCAGATCTGCGACAACTTCAGTCGATGTCAAAATCGTTGACTCCATTGTCTTGCGGCCACGTTTTGATTTCGGCGCAGGTGTGCCCAATTTCAACGGGCCAACCGATTTCAATGTATCGCGGAGCTTTGGAGCCGAAACAAGAGACAACGACGATGATGCAGCACCACTTGTTGAAGCTGGGGCACTTGTCGATGCCTCCGACGTTGACACCTCCTCATTCGCAGCAGTCACAATGGCATCACCAGAGGCAAGAACTCGACGTTGATTGTCGGCGTCTTTGCCATGATCCAACGCCAAATCTACCGCCTCGATCGATTAATGCGAACCGTGGTTGTCCAGCAGCAACATGGTTGGCGAATCGGCATTAGCACCGGTATGCTTGATGAAATGACGCATGAATTGAGGGAATACGTCAGAGTTCATGTAACCAGAACCGTTCGCAACACCAACAGCGCCATGACTCGCATGAGTCATAAAAATCTCTTTTTCATGTTGACTCGGGGAAAGAGGAAGAATGGCGGTATAGACTGGCCACAGCGCTGACGGCCAAAGCCAAAGACACATTGGTGCCTTTTTCGGCAGATGTTGATGAGCCGACCTGCTTTTGTCCTTTGCGCGCGATGGTTTTGACAGGTCTGGTTGGCAATGGTCGGGCACCCGGTTTCATCCATGTTCCATATTCGGTGAGGTTCAAACGGCGTCTTACCGAGAAGGGATGAAAGGTTGGCAAAGAATGCATCGACATTCTCTTTGTTGAATCGCTTCGCACGGCTCTGGCTTACTTGCTCTGGTGCTCGCAGTGACAAATTTTTGTGGCGTTTCATGAACGCCAACTGCCAATCCTTACTCGCCTGTTGATTGTCGTTCCATGGATCCGGATACGACGCGCCAACTTTCCGAGCAAATTCATACGCGAGCGTACGAAGCTCCATCAAACTAATTCCATAGTTGATGTCGCTGGCCTGGAGAATGTAGCTTATCAGTGCCTTTTCTTGTTCGATGTTGAAGATCTGAAGTAAAAAAAAAAATTATTTATTATTCGATGAAAGAAAAAGAAAGAAACCAGCAGAACTCACTGTTTTTGTGCCCATCGTCGTGCTTTCAGCCAGCAAATTTTTCATTACATCGGCATTGGCAGTAGTAACGTCGATACTCGCACCATCAAATGCTGCAATATAACGCATCAGGTTGGTCCTAGGAATTTTGTGTGCCGTCGCAGATTGTCGAACGCTGTTGTGATGTATTTTCACCGACTTGATCGCCACCAAAATGTTGTCGAAATCAACAATTTTCTCTTGTTTGGGATAGTACCGCGGCATAATGACTAAAAAAAATTTTTCGGAGCACGAAACTATCAGGAAATGTTGAAAAACTATTGTGCTGTTGAAATTCTGCACGAAAAATCACTTATACACGTCAAATATACGAAGTTAGCATGTCAAATGTAAAAAACTATGTGGCCCGACATCCCACGAGATTCCCCAAACACTCATATTTGCAAAATGGCGGTGGATAATGAACACAATGTAAATTCGTGCAAAATTTCTTTTGTGTGTCGAAGGCTAAAGGCTCAACTAATATTATAAATATATTTACCTGGATGAATTTATTGGAAAATGTGAAAAAAATCAACTGTACACAGAGTTGAAAAAAAACTTTCGGAGTGTCGAATTTCTTTTTGTTGTCGCAGAGAGGTTATAACACGTGTTCACAGCTCGAGTGCTATATAGAAACTGAGCTTAGTATGAGACGAGCCGATGACAGTTGGTTGCAGCTGTCAACCTATACTAGGAAAAAAAATATCGCGCTGGCCCGGGATTCCCCAATGGCCCAGCATTGGATATTTGATTTACATATAACGTATATGTACTTATACCGAGGTAAATTGTTATGCATAAATGTATGTACGTATGGATGTTTGATTTTTTTTTTTTGTTTTGTTTTATATGCTATTTAATAATAATTTTGCCTTAGCCCGTATACAATCCTGGTTACTGCTTTATTAAGCAGAAAGGGTTTGAGAGAAATTTTCGCAAGTAATTGCTTAATTTGCTTAATTTTTGTGTTTGTTAATAAATGTGTTTGAATACACGAAGGTAAATTAATACGTGAGCAATAAATTAATATTATATATTGTCATACATATATATATTGATATATACGTTATACCAAACTGTTGTCGGTTTTTCCCGCAAAATAAACTCAAAAGTGGAACAATTTGGTAACCGTTTTTTCGTTGTTAAAACGGATTACTGATTTTATGTTAGCAAATAAAACGTATTTTTCACATCCATATATATGTGCATTAAAATAGATTTAATGAAATAAAATAAATATTTTAAATATATTAATAAATTGTTTATTACATTTTGTTGTAAATTCGAGCACAGTGGTTTTGTTTTTGTTTTCTTGCACTATATATCTATGTTTTTGTAAATATGTTTATATTTTTAAGTATATATTTTTAGATTAGGTTTTTTGTTTTTTGTCACTGCAGCTTTGTTTTTTTTCGTTCCACTGCTATTTTTTATCTTATGTCGTTTTTTGTGTATACGTATAAAAACTTATTTTTTTTCTACCGCATTTGGTTTTTAGTTTTAACACACTGCGCTCTTTTGGCTTGATTGCTTTTTTTGTTTATTTTAGGTTTTTTGGGTTCTTTTGATTGTTCGCCACTGCTCTTCACCGCAGTGCACTGGATTATTTTCTTTTTATTTTATTTAAAAATCCATAGTGCCTTTCAATCCGGCTCGAGGGACCATGTTTAAATATGTACCCAATTTATTGGGGAAAACACACCACTGCTTTGATTGAAATGAAAATATATGTATTTGTGGTTTTTATTTAACAATTTTATTTAAAGCATTAAGGTTGTATTTTAAAAAGTTAGTAAATATGATGCTGGTACTGGCGATCGAGTTGTTTCGGATCGTGGTCTAATTGTATAATCCTGAAGAGTAGCGAGACAGTATCCAGCTGCTTAATTAACTGAGCGTTGCGCGCAGGATAGATGTCGATGGAAGTGTACAGCGGTAGCGCGGCAAAGTCGGGTGGTGACTATGTCAAACGTTTTTATTACAACTTGAATGCTGCGCCCGGGTTGGGTGTCGCAAAACCAAAGTTGATGTGATGTTGAGAAGATATGTAACGAAATGTGTCTGCTTTCGCGTTTTTCATCCTTTTTGGTGAGTTTGTTGGTGTATAGGCATGGTGAGTTGTTCTGTGGTGTTCTCAGCTGTGGTGAACTAAGCTGTCTTATTAGGGTGCTCCAGTTTTTCCGGGTAGAGTGGGTGGATGCTTAACTTATTTAAACACTAACAAAAGCCAATTAAATGTAAAAGTGGATCGAATTTTGTTTTTTTATTTGAGCTCTATTGAAAGTGATGGGGATACATAGTGCGGAGATAGCTTAGAGATCATAGCAATAGTGTAGGTAAAAAAATAACAAATTATGAATCCTCATTAACAAAATTTTCTTTGTAGTTGTATCGTTGAACAAAGCATAGGAATTTTAAAAAGACGATGGAGAATTTTAGGATATGGCAAGAGAGGAAGGTATCATCCCACAAAAGTGGCAGATTTGCTAACGTTTGTGCGGCATTACATAACATCTGCATAAAATTTAAAAGAAGTTTTGACCCTCAAAATTGCGATTCTGATCACACACAAGAAACAGACACCGGGGTAGCGAACCGCCTCACCGCAATCGACCAAACGATAAGAGACCAAATAAAGTATTCTTTAATATATTTAATTCAAAAATGTATATGTCCTTAACCTTGTAAATAATTTTTTTTTTTCCTTTTCCCTTACTGATTAGCACCAGCCGTTGCTTTTTCCAGGGTTCAGGGAATATGCTGGCTTCAAGGCAGGCGTTGTACATACTTCTGGGCGCTCTGCAGCGATTATTTTGAGGACTTCTGCTGGGATCCCGTCCGGGCCGGGTGATTTGTTGGGCTTGAGCTTGCCAGTGGCTGCTTGCAGCTCTTCAAGGGTGAACTGGGGGATTTGCGCAGTACTTAAAGTTTGTTCTGGATCACTGGCCCTTATTTCGTATGTGAGGAATAGTGCGTTCACGATGTGATCCATTTTGGCAGCGGTTACGTCAGGTGTCTTTGCTCGAACGCCGAGTTTTTTCATCACTATTTTATACCCTAGCCCCCAGGGGTTTCTGTTTATATCCTCCCGTAGTTCCTCTAATTTTTTCTTTTTACTGTTGTCGATGGCGTGCTTCAGCACCTTTTTTGCTGCTTTGTATTGCTCGGCTTCTTGGGGTGCGGCTCCTCTGCGCCTCGATCTCGTGTAGGAACTGGGAAGGCGGAGGCATGTGCGTCTGAGTTGGGCGATATTTTCAGTCCACTAGTAAACTGCTACTTTACGTTTGCTGTGGGAAGCCTTGGGCATTGATTTTTGGCAGCCTTTGGTTATATTAAGCATTGTGTGCTGGACTGTTTTTTTGCTATAAGGGAGGGGTTGCTAGATGGGTTCTGCACGTCTATTGCGGCAAATAATTTCGATGTGTCTAGTTTGGAAATATTCCACTTTCGTGTTCCACTATATTTTCTGAGCTGGTAAGCGTTTCTTCCAGTGTCGATCATGAAAGAGATGTAGTGATGATCGCTGCCAGTGTAATCCTCCAGGACTTTCCAATTATTCATTGAGCCTGCCATGCGTTCTGTTGATAGGGTGATGTCTGGTGTGGTTTCCTCGCATCCCGGTCTTCTGAGCGTGGTTGTATTTCCCGTTTTGAGCACTACTAGACCTAACCGCGCAGTCATTTCTAAAATTCGCTTTCCTCTCGAGTCAGTGCTTAGCATGCCCCACTCTACGGCTCTGGAGTTTAGGTCTCCGGCGATAATCAATTGACCTTCTATAGCCCTGGCTGTGTCCTCTATATTGTCGAGCTTTTCTTGGAAAACCTGTATACTATCGCTTGGCGTCAAGTTGCAGCTAATCATTGTAAAAAGGTCGCACTTGGCCCAAACGAAACCGTTGCCGTTCCCATTGCTTACAGTGGTGGCGTTACTCCCTGGTGGTAACCATATAGCGGCGGTTGAGCTGCTATCTTCTAGCTATGTACCTCTCTCTTTCTTTTTGTATTGCTCGCTTATGATGATTATCTCGTGGTCGTTCTCTATCACCATTTGCGAGAGTAGTGCGTAAGCGGCCTTGCATCTATGCATGTTGGCTTGTAGGATCTTCATCTGTTTCGGTAGTTCCTACATACCGTACATTTTGCGGAGCTCGGTATGTGATCGGCTTTTTCGTGTTTAGCCTCTTCGCAAAGGCAGCATGAAGGAGGGTTTGTGCACTTTTTCAATTTGTGCCTTGGTTGGCCGCATTTTATGCAAATACCTTGCTCTCTTCTATTAGGCCCTTTGCAGTTCCAGGTTAAGTGCCCTGGTCCAAAGCAGCGGAAGCACCTTTTCGGGGTTTCTTTTAGCCGCAGTCTGCAATTAACCCATCCAAATTTGATGCGTGCCTGTCGCATCAGTCTGTGTGCCCTATCCTGGTCCAGCGTTATGTATGCCCTTACCTGCTCTCTTGTGTTAGGAGCTGTTATATTAATTGATAAGTCTTCAGTGGAATCTGTAGCGCTTCTTTGACAGCCACTGCTACTTCTTCTTTTGTTGTGAGCGAGTCGAGGTCTCTGATCTTTATGGTAGCCTTAGTTTTAAAGTCAGCCACAGTTGCAGTCTCTTTAAGGGTGGACTTAAGTGCCTCACAGAAGCTTTCCTTTGTGGACTGTCCCTTCTCTAGCTCTAATAACAGCGCCCTGGCTCTTGTTTTGCGGATCCCCTTGATCTTGACCTCGGCTTCTTTAAGATCTACCTTACTACGTATATTCTTGAGGACTTCGGCGTAGCTATTTCCTTCTGCTGGTTTTATTATAACGGCCTCTGTTTGTCGTTATTTCCTTTCTGACTTGCAGCCACGTTATTGACTTGTTGCCTCTTCTTTGCGTTTTTGGGCGCTTCTTCACTCGTTCCTTCGTTTACGTGGGTCTTTCTGGGTTTTTTAGGCAAAAGTTTTTACCACTGGCCGTCGTTTTCGTGTCGTGGTCGCACTGTTTCTCGCGGCTCCACACGGCTTGTCGCACGGCGCTTCGAGGTTGCTCACTCGGGGGTCGTGATAGAATAGTTAGATGTGCTCGCCTTTTTTCGTTTTCTGCAGCGAGCCAGTTTCTGCGGTAGCTCTTTATGACGTCGAAGAGTTCGTCTAGCTGTGCCGTTCCATTCCCGACGTCCATGCTGACGTTCTTTTGTTTTGCCATCGCCTACTTCACTTTTTGCACTATACCCTTGCACTTTTCTAGGGATTTCTCTTCTGCTCGTCTCATTTGGGTGATGTACTCTTGTTTCGGCGAGTTTTGAGTTCCTTCTTTAGTGGCAGAGATATTCCATTCATTGGTTTCTTGTTTATGTTCTTTATTACTAAAAATTATGAAAAAAGCATATGAAATTTAAAAAATTTGCTCTAATTTTTATAAATTTGTCTATTACGATTGGCATTTTTCATTCGAATAACATTTCGAACGAACGGATACGTTTATATACTTGTTCACGAATGTCATCCTGCCAGATTACGATAGAAGCGTTACGATCACGTATGTCATAATACGAAAAAAAGACTTTTAGGTGATACGTTCACGGATGTAACGATTCGACTCCAGTTTTTCAACTTCAAGAGAACTTTCTGTAAAGTAATTTGTGTGAAAATTGTGCATTTGAAGAAACACAAACTTCAAAAGTTTGATGTGATCACTTTTTATTGTAATTATTTAGTTGAGATCATCCATTAACTTTCTGAGGAGTCCAATTCAGTCGTTACATCCGTGCACGGATCGGCAAACATACGAAAGAAAATTTCGTGATACGTCAATCGTATGCGGTGATTGGCATTATGACATACGATAGCAAACGGATCGTAATTTGTTTTTAATTGACAATAGTTTTTAAAATCCACTTGCTTTAGATCCTATTTTTAGGTCACAATAAATGTGGAACTGTCAAAATTGTTGCAAATTTTCAATAAACTAACAAAAGCTAAGTAAATATCAAAATTGACCGGATTTTGTTTTTTTTTATTTGAGCTCTAGTGAAAGTGATGGGGATGAAAAAATAGCGCGGAGATAGCTAAGAGATCGTAGCAATAGCGGAGGTATAAAATAAAATAAATTATGAATCCTCATTAACAAACTTTCCTTTGTAGATGTATCGTTGAACGAAGTATTGAATCTTAATAAGACGGTGGAAAATTTTCAGATATGGCAAAAGAGGAAGGTATCATCCCACAAAAGTGGCAAGATTTGCTAACGTTTGTGCGGCATAACATAACATTTGCACAGAATTAAAATAAGTTATGACCCTCAAAATTGCGATTCTGAAATAGATACCGGTAAGCGAAACGCCTAATCGCAACCGAAAGAAAGAAAAGAGACTAAGAGACAAAATAAAGTATTCTTCATTAATTTTAATTTGAAAATGTATATGTAAACTGAAATACAAAAACTTTGTTCACATAAATTATTATTTTTTTAATGAGATATTTCATTCATTGCTTTCTTGTTTTTGTTCTGTGTTACTAAAAATTATAAAAAAATATGAAATTTGAAAACATTTACTCCCATTTTTCATAAATTTGTCAATTACGATTGCCATTTTTCATTCGAATGAACGGATACGTTTAAATACTCGTTCACGTATGTCATCATGCCAGATTACGATAGAAGCGTTACGATTACGTATATCATAATTCGAAATACAACTATTTACGTGACGAGTGATACATTTACGGATGTAACGATTCGACCGTTGATTTTATTCGGTCATTTGTCATGTCTTTCCGGAATGGCTTTGTTGGTAAAGTGTTGGACGCATACAGCATCTTTTCAGATAAATCCGCCTGGGCTTCAAGAATATTTTTTCTATTTTTTATTTTTTTTTATTGTACTTATGTGTAACTGCTGGGTATACTCCAAAGAAATCGTTGGAGGAATATTGATATTGGCCTTGATTCACAGCCGTTGAGTATTTCTTTGGGTGGCAGTCAAATCACTGCGTTTAGTATTTTGCTAAAACGGCTTATGTGTCCAGTTTAATCCGCAGGAATATACACCCGTCTTACAATTATTTTGTTTAATTTTACCTGTATTTTGAACAGGTCTTTTTTGTACTTATGTATATTGCCTCTTTTGTAAATACAGGACTTTGTTGTATATTGCCTACTTTATTAATTCAGGACTTTTAATTTGGTGGAGCACTATAGTATGCGGCTCAAAGGACTAAATGTAATAAAACACTTGCATCGAGGGAGAATCATTTCATTCTAATTTTTCATTGCTTCTATACTATTTTTGGAATCTTATCTCATATGTGTATGTTGGTATGTATTGTAGCATATGGTTTATGCTGGATGATATGGGGTTGTTTTTAAGTGTACAATTCAGTACATATGTGTGTTTGTGTTTAATCTTATCTGATCTCGGGTTCTAAAGTGTAAATTTATGACTTGTGTTTACCCATTTAGATAACAATTCCTATATGCATTTTATTATTATTGTATGCGCATTGCATGTAAATGCATATGTCTGTTTATGTATTGTATGTACGTATGGATGCATGTATGTTCAATATATTTGAAAATACGTAGGTATTTATGTTTAGTGGAAAGTATGTGTTTTTACATATTTTTGTGTTTGATTTTGTATACACATTTATGTTTTATAGTATCTCGGCTTTGCTGACACTAAACAAGTAAGCATGTTCAATGATATTTGAACATCCTATATACATACATATGTATATGTAACAACTAATATCAGGTGTTCCGAACATCCGGCTAACTTTACTCTATAGAAGTGCTTTTAAATATTTGGCATGCTAATGGTAAGTGGTATTTGGAAAAATATATAAAACCGGGTCAATACTACCCCAACTCCCACATGTAGTGTGTATAATGAATTTCAACAAACAAAATAAAAATTTTCGGGCATTTTAAATTAAAATACCCAACATTTATTACGCTTGCAAATTATTATATATTGGAATTTTAATAAATGACGAAACTACTTAAATCCTTTTTTATGATTTTATGGTATATTAAAACAACTGACTTTTGATCTTTCAATACTTAATAAGGTGCATTAAGCCTGTTAGTTCTCAATTATCAAATGTTGTTAATCATTTGTAATTGAAAATTAATTCTATTATGCATCAAATTACAAAACGTTTTTATTAGCGAAATTCCTCCGTTTACATATTTTTTTGGTAAGATTTCAATCTGGCCGTCGCTCGTTTCCAATTGCTAAACGTCAAAACCTCCCCAATCCAGTCAACTGTCAAAGTTTAGGTGGTTTTGACGTTTAGCAATTGTTCTCTCACTTCCAGTGAGAGAGGAGTTGGACATCTCTTTATCTCTGTATATAGGTTGTCAAAATAGTCTTGTGGTATTTTCGCTAGTTGGCGCTGAAAGCGCGTAGTTCTAGTTTTATTCGTCGCATCGGGTCATGCCATACCTTTTTGGAAAGCTCATTTCACGCGCTTACACGTGCTTGATTGATTGTCGTTTCTTTTAAGTCGTTCGTGAAAAAATAGAGAAAATACGGCATATTTTACAGTACTACTTCGACAAAGGCAAAAATGCATCTCAAGCCAATAAAATTTTTGCAGTGTATGGACCCGATACAGTTTCCACTTCCACCTCACAACGATGGTTTCAACGTTTTCGTTCTGGTGTAGAGGTGGTCGAAGATGCGCCACGCTCCGGAAGGCCTGTTGTCGAAAATTGCGATAAAATAGCTGAATTGGTCGAAAGAGACCGGCATAGTAGCATCGGTCAAGAGCTGGGCATGAGTCATCAAAATTTTTTTTTCAATTTCAATAAAAAAATAAAAAAAAATTCAATAAAAATACCGCAAGACTTTTTTGACAACCTATTACATAAAACTGCTTGGAGTTCGAAGCTCTGGCTGACGTTTTAAAAATTTAAATAGTTAAATTATTTCCCTGGCTTTGATTCTTGGAAGTTGGAAGTGGAAGGAAAAGTATAAAATGTTCGGTTGCACCCGAACTTAGCCCTTCCTTACTGGTTCGCTATAATTCCTCTTTCTTTATTTAAAAATTTTAGTTATTTTGCGTTTAGCCTTCTTCTGCATTAAAAAATAAAAGAAGTGTCTATAGATTTTATTTCAAATTTAAATGAATATAAACACTTTTTTCTTGTGTATGGATTTTTTCTTAGTTAAATTTAATAAACATAGAAGTAATATTATATAATAATGTTACGTAATAGAATAAAAAAATACTTAGGTTACCCTGGGTATTGGCTGGACTAGAATTATTTTTTTTAGTGCACCATAATTTTATTATACCCTGAACAGGGTATATTATGTTTGTCACGAAGTTTGTAACACCCAGAAGGAATCGTCGGAGACCCTATAAAGTATATATATAAATGATCAGTAAGTCGAGCTGAGTCGATTTAGCCATGTCCGTCTGTCTGTCTGTCTGTCTGTCTGTATACATATATACGAACTAGTCCCTCAGTTTTTAAGATATCGTTTTAAAATTTTGGAAACGTCATTTTCTCTTCAAGAAGCTGCTCATTTGTCGGAATGGCCGATATCGGACCACTTTAAGATATAGCTGCCATATAAACTGAACGATCGGAATCAAGTTCTTGTATGGAAAACTTTCACATTTGACAAGATATAATCACGAAATTTGGCTTATGTTATTTTCTAAAGCAACAATATAATCTCCCATTAAATTGTTTAAATCGGTTAACTATAGCATATAACTGCCATACAAACTGAACGATCGGAATCAAGTTCTTGTATGGACAACTTTCACATTTGACAAGATATATTCACGAAATATGGTATATATTATTTTCTAAAGCAACAATGTAATCTCCGAAGAAATTGTTCAGATCGGTTAACTATAGCATATAGCTGCCATACAAACTGAACGATCGGAATCAAGTTCTTGTATGGACTACTTTCACATTTGACAAGATATATTCACGAAATTTGGTATATATTATATTCTAAAGCAACAATGTAATCTCCGAAGAAATTGATCAGATCGGTTAACTATAGCATATTCCTTCCATACAAATTGAACACACAGTTACTAGCAGAAATGCACCTGTGAAGGATACCTAGCTTCGGTGCAACCGAAGTTAACGTTTTTTCTTGTTTTAATATAAAACTGTAATATTCTTCTTCTTCTTTACTGGCGAAGACACCGCTTACGCGATTATAGCTGAGTTTACAACAGCGCGCCAGTCGTTTCTTCTTTTCGCTACGTGGCGCCAATTGGATATTCCAAGCGAAGCCTTGCCTGGAAGTCCTTCTCCACTTGGTTCTTCCACCACAGTGGAGGTCTTCCTCTTCCTCTGTTTCCCTCGGCGGGTACTGCGTCGAATACTTTCAGAACTGGAGTGTTTTCGGCCATTCGGACAACATGTCCTAGCAAGCCTAGCCGCTGTCTTTTAATTCGCTGAACTATATAAATGTCGTCATTTATCTCATACAGCTCATCGTTCCATCGAATGCGATATTCGCCGTGGCCAATGCGCAAAGGGCCATAAATATTTCGCAGAACTTTTCTCCCGAAAACTCGTAACGTCGACTCATCAGTTGTTGTTATCGTCGAGGCCTCTGCACCATGTAGAGGGACGGGAATCATGAGTGACTTATAGAGTTTGGTTTTTGTTCGTCGAGAGAGGACTTTACTTTTCAATTGCCTACTCAGTCCAAAGTTGCACCTGTTGGCAAGAGTTATCCTGCGTTGGCTTTCCAGGCTGACATTGTTGGTGGGGTTTATGCTGGTTCCAAGATAGACGAACTTATCTGCAACTTCAAAGTTGTGACTGTCAACAGTGACGTGAGAGCCAAGTTGCGAGTGCGACGTCTGTGTGTATGATGACAGGAGATATTTCGTCTTGCCCTCGTTCACTGACAGACCTTTTTGCTTTGCTTCCTTGTTCAATCTGGAGAGAGCAGAACTAACAGCGCGGGTGTTGAGGCCGATGATATTGATACGCCAGCAGCTGTACGCTCTTATAAAAGATTGTACCTGCTCTATTAAGTTCTGCAGCTCGAAATATTTTCTCCAGCAGCAGGTTGAAGAAGTCGCATGATAGGGAGTCGCCTGGTCTGAAACCTCGTTTGGTATCGAACGGCTCGGAGAGGTCCTTCCCGATCCTGATGGAGCTTTTCGTGTTGCTTAACGTTTGTTTACACAGCCGAATTCAGACCTCGCGGCATAAAAGCAGCTCCTATTCGTGCTGTCGAATGCAGCAGAAATCGACGAAGAGGTGGTGTGTGTCGATTCTCTTTTCACAGGTCTTTTCCAAGATTTGGCGCATGGTGAATAGCTGGTCGGTTGTTGATTTGCCAGGTCTAAAGCCACACTGATAAGGTCCAATCAGTTTGTTGACGGTGGGCCTTAATCTTTCACACAATACGCTCGATAGAACCTTATACGCGATGTTGAGGAGGCTTATCCCACGATTGTTGGCGCAGGTTGTGGGGTCTCCTTTTTTATGGATTGGGCATAGCACACTTAAATTCGTCCGACCATATTTTGCAAAGAAGCTGATGCATGCTCCTTATAAGTTCTTCGCCGCCGTGTTTTCTCTCCTTGCGACAGCTCACTCCTCGTCGTACCTGCTGTTCTTTTGCATTTTCCGAAAAATGGTTTCGGTTGCAGCTGTACATAAGGAGTTTGAAATGCCGTCCCACAGTTCCCTTATATCGAGTTGTTGAGGAGTGCTCTCAGAGAGCAGGGGTGCAAGCCGAGTAGAAAATCGTTCGGCTGTCTGTTGTGATTGCAGCTTCTCGACGTCGATCTTTCCTTGTGTTTGTTGATGTACGTTTTTGCTGCGCAGAGGCGGGTGCAAATCTTGGCTGCAACAAGATAGTGGTCCGAGTCGATGGTAGGACCTCGGAGCGTACGCACGTCTAGAACACTGGATACGTGTCTTTCGTCTATCACAACATGATCGATCTGGTTGGTGGCTTTTCGATCCGGAGACAGCCAGATATCTTGATGTATTTTCTTGTGCTGGAATCTAGTACTACAGATAACCATTTTTCGACCCCGGCGAAGGCGATCAACCTCAATCCATTTGGGGATGTTTCGTCGTGCAGGCTGAACTTACCGACCGGAGTGCCAAAGCGACCTCCTTTGCCCACCCTGGCGTTAAAGTCGCCAAGCACGATTTTGACATCGTGGCGGGGGCAGCTCTCATAAGTGCGCTCCAAGCGCTCATAGAAGGCATTTTTGGACACAACGTCTTTCTCTTCCGTCGGGACATTGGCGCAAATCAGCGATATGTTGAAGAACCTCGCTTTGATGCGGATTGTGGCTAGACGTTCATTAACTCGGGTGAATGATAGTACTCGGCGACGGAGTCTCTCTCCCACCACGAATCCCACACCAAACTTGCGCTCCTTTATATGGCCACTGTATTAAATGCCACAAGGACCTACTCGTCTCTGTCCTTGTCCCGTCCATCGCATTTCTTGGACGGCGGTGATGTCAGCCTTCACTCTAACGAGGACATCAAGCAGCTGGGCAGCGGCACCTTCCCAATTAAGGGATCCAGGTGCTTGTCCTCAATTCGTAGTTCTTATTTGGTTTGCCATGGTCGTCATAAAAAGGTGGTCACTTATCCGAGGCTTGTTGTTCCTTTCCGTTGATATGACTTTTTACGTGGCGGATCCCAAACCAGCGCACAACCCTGCGGAGGGGATGTCTCGCCTTCTCACTTTAGCTCGTCTTCAAACGGATGTTCTTAGTCTACCCAGAGGATACTTGGTCAAAGACCGGAAGTCGTGAGCTGCAATTACAATGATATAAATATTATAGTATTATCATATAATTTTACTTATCAGTGCTTATTAAATGTAAATGACATATTATTTATGTATACAAGGTGTGTTCCACAACAAACAGGACTTTTAGAAATAAAAACAGAACAAATGTTTTCTTCGGCAAAATCAATTTATTTTATTCATAATAGTCTCCTTCTGCTTCAATACAGCTGTTTACACTGTCCAAAAGCATGTCGAATTTCAATGATTTTTTCGGCTGATTTTTGATGAATTCACGCACAGTTTCGATGGAATTTCCGATGATCATTTATGTCCTCACGACCACTTTGAAAACGTTGAAACCACTCGTGCACTCTACTACGGGATAAGCAATCATCGCCATAAACTTATTTCATCAATTGAAACGTTTCGATAAAAGTTTTACCAATTTTAAAATAAATTTTATTGTTGGCTCTTTGTTCGAAGCTTATTTTCGCACGAATAATGCAAACATACTGACACTTAAAACGCAATAACTTCACTTCCAATCTATGAAATGTCATGAAATTCTCACTGGACAAGATAAATATAGCAGATTCTAACGCATCTATGGACATATTGATGGCGCTACCAGGGGTACTAGATTCAAAAAGTGTACTTTGGAACGATCCTTGTAAGGAAAAAGTGGTCACGACTCAATTATACTCAATTAGAAATGTTGTAACATTTTTTTTTATAGTTAGTAAAGAAGAAAGACTCACGCGAAAGTACAAACAAAGGAAACGCTGTCGTTAAGAATTCTTTATATTTGGTTTTTAAGACTGTCAACGCTGATTTTCCTCATAATTGTAAACAACCTAACCTTTTCAGCAATGAGTGTGCCAAGTGGTTTTTAAATTAATAAATTTGGCTAAAAATAACAAAATGAAATTGAAATTTGTACTATTGTTTTTAAAGTGTTTATTTCAATAAAGTGGAAATGTGAAAAATTAGTTAAACATTGTGAAATACCATGTGTTATTTATACCATTTTTTGATTTTTTAATCGCGTCGTATATTTTAAAAAATATTATGTTAACAACATTTTTTTTAACTCCTCTGGTAAAATCTCCCCTATCAGCACATACCCCATTTATAAAGAAATTCGATTTCAGTCCCCGACCGCCAAAGTAATCGGAATCGTGCCGTCAGGTTGATTTTAGTATGTATGGATACATTGGAATTATGGACGCAATTTGTCCATATTGTTATCCGGCTAAATTTTAAGGTGAAACGCCAGAGATGTGTTGTGCTAATGGCAAAGGAATATTACTAGCATTAAAAACTCCACCCGAACCATTGTATTCATTAAGTTTTGGGACATCTCAAACGTCGAAGCTTTTTATGAGTCATGTTCAATAACACAATTTTACAATTCAAATGACATATTTTAGTGCTACAAAAATTATTATACTTTTGTAACCTTTTGCTGTTGGCAGTGAAAAAGTTGGTGCCAAATTTGATTGGAGCTACGATCATAACTGCTAAATCAAAAGGAGACGTTTTTTGAAACCGCGTATTGCTATGATTTCAACTGATATGTCATTTCAATTCAAACGATTACAATTAAGTTTTAAAATACATAGAAATTAATAAATTTTTTTTTTGTTTGAATAAATGAATTTGATGCTAAAATAAAAGTTTATTATTATTTCACTTTATACGTAGCGAAGCACAATATAGCTAGTTAGTATATACATACACTATATATATATTTATATTGCAAAATCACCGCCAACTTTGCAACTTTGTTTCCGTTAGGAATTTCTGCTGGACTAAAGGAATTTCTGTTCAAATTTGTACGTCTTTCCGTGCTGTAGCTCGAACGTTATGTGGGGATATAACGAAAGAGAGTTTCATTCTTATATATAAGATTATTACGATTCCAACCAATTATCAGTAGATTAATCTTAATACCCTGGCTATGTACCTATCTTTATATAGTTGACTTAACTGTTTAACCTTTACATGTTTAAAGAGGATCTCCGTGGCGAAATCATGGTACCGGCAGCTAAGAAACTCGAAGACCTCATACATCTGGCTGAACTTTGTGTTGATCTGTTGCAACAAAATGAAGAACACTATGCAGAGGTATGTAAATAAAAACACAGCAATAACATGTTCTGTTTTTTTTTCTTATGTACATAAGTGTGTACTTTATACTCTCTTTAGCTAAATATATTTGTATTTGTAAAATTACAAAATGTAATGTATATTTACAGGGGAGGTATTCTGTATGCATAATATTATTTACAACATGTATAGTACGTACTAGACTCACATATGTTATTAATATGGAAGAATGAACGCATTTATAAACTTACCTAACTACTATATATAAATACATATGTGTATGAGTAAATACAAATCCTTTACCTATATGTTTTGACAGGGCAGGCCCGTCCATATATGTAGACAAGTAAGGCAATTGCCTAATGCGCAAGAATTTCAGGGCAGTATTTTAGCTAACTTTCCCTGCATATTTTATTTCAATAAAATTGATTTACCACATTGTTTTATTCATATCATTTGTACATAATACTAGAGGACTCGTCGACGCTTTACCGTGGCTGGTATATGATGGTAGTACATGGCACCATCATTCCACATTGGAGTTCAATCGACAGTCAGCCTAGTGGACTGCACAATATGAACCAATCTTTAAATGTGAAAAGACGAGAAAGTTGGCTGGCAAGGTTATGATATCAGTCTTTTACTGATTACTCAGCCAGTTATGAATCGTTGCACTACGCATTTGGTTGCAGTTCTGTTCTACCATTCCCAATATTGTGCAAGTGTATTATTTTTGAGAAAGGATCACATGCACATACTGTGCAACACTTCGAAAATATTTCTCTATATCTCAAATTATAATAGACCTTTTTATCAACACTGCAGTTATTCCGCTATTCTTTTATATTAGATGTCGCGTTTGGCTTGTTTGCCCACAATCTAGTAAAGTAGCCGCAATGCCTTCTCGACGAAAATGTTAATGCCATTTTTTGCTGTGATATTAAGAATATCTACTGGGTTCGCCCTAAAAAAACTGCCTTCTTCAGGAGCTACAACTGGTAATCCCGTATACTATGTAAGTAAGCATGCATACGAAAATTAGTGTTCTCCCGCATTGGCTCTGTGTTGTTATTTTTTTTATTATTTCTGTTTTTTTTAAGTAATAAAATTTTCAATTGATTTTTATATGAATTTTGAACACATGCTCATGATTTGAAATATAATTTTGGTATTTAGGGATTATATTGTATCCTATGTCTGTCCCCTGGTTATAAGCTACCTCCCCACCAATTTTCAGCGAAATGTGATAAATGAAATACGGCTCGACCGATTTTCTGCAAACTTCACATATACCATCTACTAATAGTCAGACCAAATCCTAAATCTTTGGTTTGATGGTGAGCCCGTTCTTAAATTGTAATATTACAACGAAAAGTGGCATTACTATATATATATCTATATATCATTACTATATATAGTATATATAAGTATATACTAGTGAATCCGGCCACGCGTTGCCTTGTTATACATTTTATACTATTATTCAAATAATAAACTATTTAATGCAGTGAAAATTTTATTTACGAATAAAACTCAGTGTGCTAAATTTTACTAAAATCGGTTCAGTAGTTTAGTGACACGTACTTTTTATATATAAAGATAGATTGTTATTTGCCTCGCTAAAGAGCTCCGAGAATAAACGCGTCCGATCGCTCCTACAGCCCCGGGCGGACGGTACCGCCGAAAACGCTAAGTCCCGCAATTTTAATTTTGTCTTCGAAAATATTAATTTAAATCATATGCCATATAGACCTATATTAAATCAACAATGTATTTAAGGTATTTAATAAGGTTTAATGCTGTATTGGTTAAAATAGCTTCGAAAATTAGCCATTATTTGTCTTAAAAAATAAATGACACAAATTGTTATTGTGGGATATTCATTATTTTCAATCTGTACAATACTTGGTGCTTTATTTTGATAAATCTCGTAGGGTTCAGCCTGTGTTTGCAATGTAAACGGAAAACATTTAAGTATTTACGACATTAGAAACCTCAAAACAGTATTTTTCCACTATTTAATGGGTGTTATTGTATATAAACCTTCCTCTTCAGTCACCCTATCTATTAAAAAAACAACCGCATTAAAAGCAAAAAAACAGGATTTGAGCACACAAAGAGGTATAGGGACAGAAAAAGCGACTTTGTTTTATACTATGTAGGGATACAAAAACATAGTTCTATATTTTCGTGTTCTAAAACAAATCATAAACATACACGGGAGTATAGTTCATTTTTAAATAGTAGTAGCCAATAGTTGTTATTTGACGTACGTTGAACAGACATTGCAAGTTCGCTTAAGAAAACAGAAAAGACAGTAAAATTATAAGGGGAAGATGAGCCAATTTGTAATGCTAAGCAAATTTTAAAATTGAATTCTATTTTGCCAGTATTGACACTGCATTGTCTTCGATGAAAGATACGATCAGTTGAAACTAGTTATTAAAACTTTTGGATTTTTAATTAATATGACATATGTAGCGATAAAAATAAATATAAGTAGCTAATCAAAACATTTTTTTACACAAATAAAGAAAAAAAGTGATTACAAAATCTTAAAAACCAATTGTGAAAAATGATTGTTTACATAGATTACATCTGTTTGCAAAATTTTAAAATGAACAAAATTATTACGGCACATACGATTGTTTTTTGAAAATTTTCAAAATGATTGGTGCATGAGAATCGACGTCCAAAAGCACTACATTTTTTCGAAAAACAGTGTTGCGTTAACGTCTGTGAACCAATGCTTTCTGACCAGGATGTCGTGAAAAGTATTATTACTGGCGATGACTCTTGGATCTATGCTTACGACCCGGAAACATACGATCAACCGGCCGAATCGTGGCACAGATGAGCCGTTATGTTGATAGTTTTCTTCAATTATCGAGGTGCGGTGAATTTTATTAAGGGACTCAACGCGAACAATACCGCGAAAAAAGCTAGTCAGCGGTGGGTGTTAAATTACGTTTATTACATTTTGTAAATCTGATATCTTTAAATATTCGGATTTTTTCCAAAAACTCAATAATTAAGACATTTCGTGTTTTATACTTATGTCTTCCCCTAGAGAAATAAAAGTAAATTAATTCGTAATAATAAACTAACTTGATTTCTTTACTTACACTTCAAATCTGTGAGCGACTATCTTCTTGCTTTGTTTCTGATAGTAAAACCGACAAAATTGGCTTCCGTGACACCCAAAACCGATACAAATTCTGTTTCGAATATCCGTCTGTCCGTCCGTCCGTCCGTGCAAGCTGTAACTTGAGTAAAAATTGAGATATCATGATGAAACTTGGTACACGTATTTATTGGCTCTATAAGAAGGTTAAGTTCGAAGATGGGCAAAATCGGCCCACTGCCACGCCCACAAAATGGCGAAAACCGAAAACCTATAAAGTGTCATAACTAAGCCATAAATAAAGATATTAAAGTGAAATTTGGCACGAAGGATCGCATTAGGGAGGGGCATATTTGGAAGTAATTTGTCTGGAAAAGTAGGCGTGGCCCCGCCCCCTACTAAGTTTTTTGTACATATCTCGGAAACTACTATAGCTATGTCAACCAAACGCTAAAGAGTCGTTTCCTTCAGGCATTTTCATATACAGTTCAAAAATGGAAGAAATCGGATAATAACCACGCCCACCTCCCATACAAAGGTTATGTTGAAAATCACTAAAAGTGCGTTAACCGACTAACAAAAAACGTCAGAAACACTAAATTTTACGGAACAAATGGCAGAAGGAAGCTGCACCCAGGCTTTTTTTAAAAATTGAAAATGGGCGTGGCGTCGCCTACTTATGGAGGAAAAACCATATCTCAGGAACTACTCTACCGATTTCAATGGGTATATAATATTTTCTTAACACCCTAACGTGTACGAAATATGGGTGAAGTCGGTTCACAATCACGCCTTCTTCCAATATAACGCTATTTTGAATTCCATCTAATGCCTTCTGTGTATAATATTTACATTAGGAACCAATGATGATAGCGGAATAAAACTTTACACAAATACGGTATTTGAGCTGAGGTATCCCTTGTGAAAAAATTGTCTTGATCGGACTATAACTTTTCAAAGTCCCTGATATCGAACACGAAGAACTCAATGCCTAACCCAACCTAACCTAATTTTTCACCGAAAATATCGGTAAATCTCTCAGATATTTTCATATAATTTAGAGGGCATCATTTTTATACTCTCGCAATAAAGTTGCTAATAACGGTATTTCGATTATTACTTTATCATGCGAGAGTATAAAATGTTCGGTGACACCCGAACTTAGCCCTTCCTTACTTGTTTTTCATTGTATTAAGTGATGCTTACAATTTCATCATGGAAAGATATACGCAAGATCGACGATAACAAATTATTAAATTTTAAGAACAAAATAATCGGTTTCTAATTGCAACTTTGCCATTTTTTGGTCGTCTCACTTTCATTCGAGTGGTGCTGTAAATAAACAAAATTGTTGATTCTGGTGCGAAAAAAATCCACAAATTATTCATGAGCAACCATCAAATACACTTCAATAGATAGTTTGGTGTAGTTTTTGGTTTGGTGGAAACATTGGTCCGTAATTCTTTCGAAATGAAGCTGGCGACACCGTTACTATCAATGGAGAGCGGTGTCTCCTTAACTAGCGTAGACACCGCTTACGCGGTAATATCCGAGTTAACAGCAGCGGGCCAGTCGTTTCTTCTTTTTGCAAGGTGGCGCCAATTGGAGAATCCAAGCGAAGCCAGTTTCTTCTCCAACGGAGTGTAGCTCTTCTTTTTTGTCCATCCAAACGACATGATCTAGCCAGCGTAGCCGCTGTGTTTTGATTCGCTGAACTATTTCAATGTAATCGCATATCTCAAACAGCTCATACTTCTAACGAATGCGAACCTTTCTGTCGAAAAATCGTAATGTCTATTCATCAGACGTTGTCATCGTCCATGCTTCTGCACCACATAGCAGGACAAGAATAGTTCTTTAGCAGAACCTTTCTCTCGAAAACTCGTAATGCCGATCCATCAGATGTCGTCATCGTCCATGCCTCTGCACCATATAGCAAGACGAAAATAATGAGTGACTTATAGAATTTGGTTTTTGCTCGTCGAGAGAGGACTTTACCTCATAATTGCCTCAGTCTGAAGTAGCACCTGTTGGCAAGAGTTGACATTGTTGTTAGTGTTAATACTGGTTCTAAAATAGAAGAAATTATCTACGACTTCAAAGTTATGACTGTCAACAGTGACGCGATTCCATCGTTGCGATATTTTCTTAGTGTGTTTTCGGTGATTTTCCGGTTATTTTTCGATTCCATTTTGTGTGGTCGTTTGTTTGCGCAGTTTTGCAGGCACCGTTATTGCCTGGCGCGTGTGTTTAGCTTGCGGTGAAATTGTTTGTGCGATCGCGAGTAGTGAGGGTCGGTGACCGCGAGTGTTTTCGTGCGGTTACACCTTTTTGCGCAATTTTGTGCAATATTTGTGTACCAACTCGTGAATATAGCGGTAAGTAATTTTTATAATTACTGTATATACGGACAACGTGGTCATCCACGTTGTTGTTATTGGCGGAAGCCTCGCACGGTTCCAGCGTAGCTCCGTGTTGTTGGCACGCTTGCTGACTGGACTGCCTGCCAGTAGTTCTGTGCTGAGCATCTGGTGTTTAGTCGGCTCTGTGTCAGAGGAGTCTGGACAGGATTGCCCAAAGGGTGCAATCGTCTGTCCAGCGTTGGAGACTGCGACTCCTGTGTGGACCAACGGTCGTAAGAGCGCTACCGTTTAGCCCACGGTGCGATTCGGTTCAACGCTACATCGGTCGACTCCGGACCGTTACGGGGACATTGTCCGTCCGGCGGCCAATTGAGTGGCCTTAATCCGACCACTGGTTGGGGTTGTGGGCTGTGCCACTGCGATCACGCGATAATCGACCGCTTTGGTGGTCGCTATTACTGAGCGGGCCTGCGCGCGAGTCGCATTTTTCAGCGCGTTCAGACGCGGGTACCTGGAGGGCATCTGCTCTAGAATCTTTCTGTCCGTGAGCCTTCTGCGTTAGTGGTACGCCAGCGGATCAGTTCGACTGAGAGGTTAGTTGGGAAGCGAGATGCCTCCTGGACGAAAGAGGAGGTCGAAGGCCCTCGCTGGAAGCGGAGAATCCGCCGCTTCCACAGTCGTGGATGACTCCACGTCGGGCGGTGAGGGTGAAGCTACGGGAGCGACGGGAGTAAGGTCTCCCCCGCGGAGCAAGGCGCGTTTGGGGTCGCCGCGTAAAGTGGGCGGAAGTGAGGGAGGGAGCCGATGTGGCCTCCGCTGAGAATGCGGTTACGCGAGCTGGGTCGCCGCGTAACGTAGGGGGAAACGAGGGAGGGAACGGGTGTTGTGGTGGGAGTGCCCTCGTGGCCACCACCGAGAAAGCGGATGCGCGGATTGGGTCGTCGCGTAATGAGGGAGGTGGCGGTAGTGGGAGCGTGGCCCATCCGTCTAGTACGGTGGGCAAAGGAGTAGGCGTCGCGAAGGAGGGCGCTGCAAAGGCTGTCACTCGTTTCGCGAGTGGCAATAAAGAGGGAACGCGGGCTCTTCCAAGGTGAGCTGTTGTTGTTGGGGGTGGGGCAGTCAGCCATGTGGCGGCTGCAAAACGAATTACTGGGGAGCTCAATGAGCTGGTCTTTGCGGCCAAGAGCTTTGATGGGGGGACCGCGAAGGGCTGTTGGAGCTTGCCTCAAAGTACGAGGCGCTCCTGATGACGGCTATTACCGAAAATGCCCATCTTCGCGGTCAGGTAGATGCCCTTAGGGGGAGTTGTCGGAGGCCCTCCTCTTCGGCGCCGAGCAGGTCAATGCCGGATCCGTCGGAACCAATGCCTGCGCCACCAGCACCTGTGCTGGAGGCATTCGCACCGATTACGCCGAAGCCTGTGGAAACCTGGTCGGTCGTGGTCAGGAGTAAGGGGCCCGCAACTTCCTCTAAGGAGGTTATTAATAAAGTAGTGAAGGAGGTGGGTCCCTCACTTGGAGTGAGGAACCACGAGGTTAGGCCAATCAAGGGTGGCGGGGCGATTATTCTCACTCCGTCTGTCTTAGAGAGAGAGAGAGTGGCGAATAACAAAAAATTCGGGGAGGTGGGGTTGGACGTCTCTATCAACCGGAAGTTGGGTGGTCGGGTGGTGGTCTGGGGGTCCATACGAAGATCCCCCATGAAGAATTCGTGGAGGAACTACTCCGGCTGAACTTCCAGGATTTCAGCCCGGCGTCCCAGAGGACTGACGTGCAGATGGTCAGTCGTCCCTGGAACGGTAGCACCAATGTCGTCCTGGAGGGTACGGACAAGTTGATGTCCGCCCTCTTGGAGGCAGGTCGGTGCTACATTAAGTGGTTCTCCTTTAGCGTGCAAACGGATAGCCCCGTCGCAGGCTGCATCCGATGTATGGGATTTGACCACAGGGTGCGTGAATGTAGGGCTTTGGCAGATATCTGCCGGAGGTGCGGTCAAGAAGGCCACAAAGCTGCCAGTTGCGTCAATGCACCCCATTGTCGTAACTGTGGGTTTAAGGGTAGGCCAGCTAGGCATCTAATGATGTCAGCTGTCTGCCCTACAGTGCCACATATACGTATAAACGCACTCTTAGTTCTAATTTTGCTAACTTCTCTCTTTCTTTGCATTGCACTAATTACAACAAATTCTCTCTCATATTATTTGTTAAACTAACGGAAATTCGTATTGAGTGCAAACCCCCACTTTTGTTGTTGTTGTTATATTTAAACCGTTACATTTTAAATCAAATAGCAAAAACAGGCACATATTCGTTTAAACGCATCTGATTAGAGTAGCCGACAACGTGTTTGTGATTAAAAATAAAAAAGTTTTTTCAATTAAATTGAAGATTGGTAAGTTTTCGTTTATTAAAGTGCAAAAAAGTTGTTATAATATTTTTTTTTTAAGGTTTTATTAAAATCAACCTGTACCACAAAGAAGGTTACTCAAATCGAGAGATTGGGCGAAGAATCGGAAGATCAGAGGCAGTTGTGCGCTCCTTTTTAAAAAAAGGTGAGACATATGGCGTATAAAAGCCCACGAAAGGCAATAAAAAACTAAATTCACGCCAAATAAACCAAATTAAAACGGAAGCCACAAAACATTTTTTGAACTCCACTCAAATTAAGGAGAAGTTGGATTTACCGGTGACAACAAGGCACGCATGTCACCTAACGTAAAATGGAAAAAACCGGTGTGCAAGCCTGTATTGAAGCCGCACCACAAACAAGCTCGGTTAGACTTCGCCAAAGAACACATGCAGTGGTCAATAGAGTGGGACAATGTTGTGTTTTCCGATGAAAAAAAGTTCAACCTGGATGGTCCAGACTCGTACAGTTGTTACTGGCATGACTTGCGTAACAATGACGTCCGTATGTCAAAGAGAAACTTTGGTGGTGGCAGCGTTATGGTGTGGGCTGCTTTCTCATCGAGAGGAAAAGCAAAAATTTGCTTTGTGCCGCCCAAAATGAACTCAAAAATATACACAGAATTATTGGACGACGCTCTCATTTCATTTTTGGAAGATAAAATGGATGATGATAGCATTTTTCAACAAGATAACGCTGCCATCCACGTCTCTAAAGAGTCTCTGAAATGGTTTGAAGAGCACAACATCTCTCTTATGAAATGGCCTGCATGCAGTCCAGATTTGAATCCAGTGGAGAACCTTTGGGGCACATGTCGCGAAAAATATACGCGCAAAAAGCTCAAGGACACCTCTTTAAAACAACACTTGAGCTCAAATTGGCTATTAAGGAGGCTTGGGAAGATTTGGACCGGACGCTGCTGCAAAATTTAGTGCACTCGATGCCAAACCGTATTTTTTAAGTTATAAATAAAAATGGAGGACCAATAGATTATTAAAAATTAAATAAATGTAGCCTTATTAAAAATTAAGTTGATGCGTTTAAACGAATATGTGCCTGTTTTTGCTATTTGATTTAAAATGCAACGGTTTAAATATAACAACAACAACAAAAGTGGGGGTTTGCACTCAATACGAATTTCCGTTAGTTTAACAAATAATATGAGAGAGAATTTGTTGTAATTAGTGCAATGCAAAGAAAGAGAGAAGTTAGCAAAATTAAAACTAAGAGTGCGTTTATACGTATATGTGTCACTGTATATATTGTGGCATTGTTGAGCGCACCCTCGCCAGACACTGATGGGTGGGATTTTCCAGCTCAACTGTCAGGGCTCTTCTGCCGTAATGTGTGAGTTGGGGGGTTGCATGGTTGTGGCTGGGTGCAGTATTGTTCTACTCCAGGAGCCCTACGCCACCAATGGTGTGGTTTGGGGTCTTCCTGGGGGTTTTAAGGTCTTCACTGACCTTAGAGATAACGCTGCAATAGTTGTGAATAATCCACGCTACGATTGCGAAGTTGTGGATTCTTCACAACTGGGTATATGTTTAGCAATAGAAGAGGAGTTCGGTAGGATGATTGTCGCTAGTATTTACTGTAAATATAGCGAGCCCCTAGAACCCTACCCTGAGCTACATGGATAAGCTACTACTACTTGCGAGTAGTAGCCCATTTATCCTAGGGTTGGATGCGAATGCCTCGTCCTCGATGTGGTTTAGTAAAGTATCCCATCATTCGTGTGGATACCAAAGCCACAGTCGAGGCGAGGCATTAAGCGAATGGGTGGTGGCTAAAAGCCTCCACATTTTGAATGAGCCGAGCGAATGGTATACGTTTGATGGGCCTGGGGGCGTGAGCGACATCGACGTGACGCTTATGAATGAGGCAGCAAGTAGGGCTTTTAGTGTTAGGTGGGAGGTTAGGGGGGGTGGGGATTGAGTGATCATAATTTGATTCAAATTATGGTTACTTCTCGATCCCCTCCCCCGCCTTATGAGAGTCCATTGCGGCGATGGCGTACCACTGGTACTGACTGGAACCAATATGGACTCTCGGTTAGGGAAGCGGTATTTGAAATACCGCTTAGTGAATTTGTTGAGTTGGGAGTTGACGAGCAGATTGCTTGTCTCTATGAGGTTGTTTGGGGGGTTAATGATAGGGGTTTTCGTAGGTATGACTGTTCTAAGGTTAGTAAAATCAAATGGTGGACGCGTGAGCTAACCTTGAAGAGGAGGACTGTCAGGCGATTGAGGTGAAAGTTTCAACGCGCCCGACGGTCCAATTCTGATAGGCTGTCCCAGCTTAGGTACGAATTTAGTTGTGCGGATAGGGAATATGAAGAGATGTTGGTGAAAATCAAAGAAGAGGAGTGGAGGAGCTTTGTTAGGGAAAATAGGAACGACCCCTGGGGTCAGGTCTATAGGATCTGCCCGGGTCGTAGGAGGGAGGATGTCACCTCTCTTCGCGTCGGAGACACCTTGTTATCGTCGTGGAGAGAGTGTGCGGGGGTTCTGTTAGGTGCCTTCTTTCCTAGGTCGGAGGTGCAGGTACCTCAAGCACAAGAGGTACCTGTCCCTCCATTAGATGATGGGGAGTTGGGGTACGCCTTTGGCCTGGTTAGGTCTAAACGGTCCCCAGGTTTTGATGGTTTGAACGGAGAGATGTGTAAAAGCTTATGGAAGTTCATTCCGGAATACCTGGAGGCCATTTATGATAAGTGTGTCTGGGAGGGATACTTTCCACGCGAGTGAAAAAGTGCTAGGGTTGTTCCTCTCCTGAAGTCCCCTGATAAGGTCAGGAGCGATCCTCGATCTTATCGGGGCATCAGTCTCCTTCCAGTACTTGGAAAAGTGCTGGAAAGAGTCTTGGTGAAACGGCTTCATTAGCTAACGCGGGGTATGTGGTCGGATAGGCAGTTTGGGTTCAGGAAAGGACGAAGTATAGAGGATGCGTGGTTCTACGTACAGAATGTCGTTAGGGAGAATGTCAACAAGTATGTCCTTTGCATATTTGTTGACTTCAAGGGGGCGTTTGACTACCTAAGCTGGGATCGAGTGGTGCAACGGCTGGAGGAGCTTGGCTGTCCGGAAATTACTCTTTGGCGGAGTTATTTTTCGGACAGAAAGGCCTCTCTTGTCGGCATGAATGGAAGTGTGGAGAATGGAGTGGTTCGTGGCTGCCCGCAGGGTTCCATCTGTGGTCCATACATTTGGAACCTTATGATAGACACTTTGCTTGGGCAGCTCGAGCCACTCTGTAAGTGTTGTGCATATGCGGAAGACCTTCTTCTTATGGTTGAAGGTCGCTCGAGGTCTGAATTAGAGCGGGCGGGAGGAGATCTCTTAGAGATTGTTAATTCTTGGGGTTTAGGTGTGGGGGTGGACATATCGAGGGAAAAAACGGTGACAATGCTGCTTAATGGCAGATTGTCACCGGTTCGTCCACCGATTGTCCGTGTGAATGGGGTCAGCATCAGGTATGTGACGCAAGTCAAATATCTGGGACTGACCATGAGTGAAAGTATGTGTTTTACTCCACACTTGGCGAATGTGAAGGAGCGACTGCAGGCAACGCCTGGCAAAATACGGCGGATTTTGAGGAGCGATTGGGGTCTCGGACGTCGTGCTGTCCGCACCATATATCGTGGCTTGTTTGTGGCTTGTGCCACTTATGGAGCCCCTGTATGGTGGAAGACAGCCACGACTGTCTGGGGGTCTCAAAAACTCCTCTCAATCCAGCGTTGCATGATGCTTGCTTGTTTGCCTGTATGTTGCACTGTCTCAACGGATGCGATGCAGGTCTTGTTAGGTGCAGCCCCTCTTGACCTGATTGTCATACAGCGTGCTGTTGCATTCAGGTTAAGAAGGGGTTTGAGTGTGTCATTGCTGCGGAATGACTGGATTTCTGACGATGATGTTGAGAGGGAGGGATATCTGGGGAGCAAGAGGCTCCTAGATGATAGGGTTAGGTGTAGGTGGCAAAAACGTTGGGACAATTCTCCTAAAGGCCGAGTGACGTACGAGTACATTCGGAACGTGGGGTTCGTTGTGGATAACCCAGACTTCAGATTTTGTCTGAGTCTGGGTTTCTTGCTTACGGGGCATGGGCCTCTGAATGCATTTTTGCATCAGAGGCACCTATCGGATACGTCGGGGTGTTTTTGTGGGGCAGTTTTAGAAAACTGGTCGCATTTAATTGCGGAGTGCCCGATGTACTCGGACATAAGGGATCTGGGTGGTATGGGGATTAGCTGGACTGATGGACGATTAGATGTTAGTGGTGTGATCTTCACTAGTCGGAATACCGAACAGTTAGGGTCGTTTGCGCGTGAATTATTTAAGCGGCGAAGGCGGTTAGCTGACAATTAGGGTTAGTTTCTGTATGATTGGTGTGTGTAAGTGATGTGTGTATGGGGTCCAACCCTTGGCCACCAGTCCAGAGCCGTATGGAAGCTCAACTGGTAGTAGTTTCGGCTACGAGGTCTGAGCGGAGACTTAATTCTGGTACCACGGGGAGCAGGAGCCCTTGGAGTTCGCTCCAACCTGCTCGTGCGGACTGGCCGCTCGGGGAGTATCGTGGTGGTTGTGGTTAAAACCCAAATCGCGGGAAGAACTGACTTTGCCAGTTGAATGTGGAGTTGCATTGCATCCGGGTGCCGGACCCAAAGCACGGCAGAGGTTTTAGATGGGCCTCGAACCCTACCAAGGTGGTTAGTGAGTCCATTCCACACTGCCAATTGGTACTGAAAATGCTTTGCATTCTGAGGGCGCCGATCAACGCATTGATTTGATCCGCTGTGCTTTTGAGCGCCGTGGAGTAAGGCTGTCGTCAGCAGGTGCTCACGTAAAACACACCGGACGTTGTCAACAGTGACGTGAGAACCAAATCGCGAGTGCGACGACTTTTTATTTAAAGACAGGAGATATTTTGGGTAGAGGGGACCCCCTTTGGGTTCGGGGGGGAAACCGAATATACCCGTGGTAAAGCATGCCTGTCGTAAGAGGTGACTAATATCCTGGCTACCAGTTCAGAGCTGTATAGAAGCTCTACTGGTAGTAGCTTCGGCTAAGAGGTCTGACCGGGGACTTAATTCTGGTACCACGGGGAGCAGTAGCCCTTGGAGGTAACTCCAATCTGCTCATTGGGTTTGGACCTTTGTGGAGATTCGTGGTGGTTGTGGTTAAAACCCAAATGCGGGAAGAACTGACCTTGTCAGTTGAATGTGGAGTTGCATTGCAACCGGGTGCCGGACCCAAAGCACGGCAGAGGTTTTAGATGGGCCTCGAACCCGACCAAGGTGGTTAGTCTGTCCATACTACACTGCCAATTGGTACTGAAAATGCTTAGCATTCTCAGGGCGCTGATCAACTCATTATTTTGATCCGCTGTGCTTTTGAGCGCTGTAGAGTAAGGCTATCGTCAGCAGGTACCCAAGGTGAGAGCCAAGTCGTGAGTGCGACGACTTTTTGTTTAAAGACAAGAGATACTTCGTCTTGCTCTCGTTATTTACCAGACCCATCTGCTTCACTTTATTATCCAGTCTGGAAAAAGCAAAACTAACGGCGCTGATGTTGAGGCCAATTATATCAATATAAACGGCGTACGCCGAATAGCGTACTTGTATAGAAAATTGAACCTGATCGATTAAGTTCTGCACCTCGAATTATTTGCTCCAGCAGCAGATTGAAGAAGTCGCACGATAAGGAGTCGCCTTGTCTGAAACTTTGAAACCGAGGAAGAGGTGGTGTGTGTTGAGTTTCTTTTCACTAGTCTCTTCCAAGATTTGGGGCATGGTGAATATCTTGTCACTTGTTGACATTGATAAGGTCCAATCAGTTTGTTGACGGTGGGCTTTAATCTTTTACACAATACGCTCGACAGAACCTTATATGCGATGTTGAAGAGGCTTATCCCACGGTATCTGGCGCATATTGTGGGGTCTTTCTTTTTGTGGTTTGGACAATCGTCCAATTCCAATCGTTGTTCATGCATTCGCTCGACCATATTCTACAAAGAAGCTGATACAGGTTCCTTATCAGTTCTTCGCCGCTGTCTTTGAATAGCTCGGGCGGCAATCCATCAGCCCCGCAGCTTTTTTATTCTTCCGACGGGTAATTTCTATTCGAACTTCTTAATGGTCGGACAATAGAACGTCTGCCCAATCGTCATCGATTGAGGAGTCGTGTTTGTCATCTCCTGTTTTTATGCTTTCCCTGCCATTCAGCAGGCTGGAGATTTCCCTCCATAATTTTAGTATGCTCTGGACATCAGTCACTATATCACCTCTGGGAGTTCTACAAGAGTATGCTCTGGTCTTGAAACCTTTTGTTAGTCGCCGCATTTTTTTGTATAATTTTCGAGCATTACCTCTATCGGCCAGCTTATCAAGCTCTTCGTACTCACGCATTTCGACCTCCCGTACGTGTTGTGGTCGATTGTAACGATGCGTGGTAGGCAGTCTGCTTTCTCTCCATTGCGGCAACTCACTCCTCATTGTACCAGCTGTTCTTTTGCATTTTCCGACAAGCTATGGTTGCACATAAGAAGCTCGAAATGTCGTTCCACAGTTCCCTTATACCGAGTTGTTGACAAGTGCTCTCAGAGAGCAGGAGTGGTAGGCGAGTAGAAAATCGTTCGAGAGTCTATTGTGATGTCAACTTCTCGACGTCGAACCTTCTTTGTGTAATCTAGTACCACAGATAACCATATTTCTGGCCCAAGCCTCAACGATGACGATGTTTCGTCGTGGAAGCTGAATTTACCGACCGTAGTGCCAAAGATACCTTCTTTGCCCACCCTTGCGTTAAAGTCGCCAAGTACGACCTTGACATCGTGGCGGGGACAGCTCTCATAAGTGCGCTCCAAGCGCTCATAAAAGGCATCTTTAGTCACAAAGTCCTTCTTTTCCGTCGGTGCGTGGGCGCAAATCAGCGATATAATGAAGAACATCGCACTTCTTGGACGGCGGTGATGTCAGCCTTTATTTTCACCAAGACATCAACCAGCTGAGCCGTCCTCATAAAAAGAGGGTTTCTCTTCCAAGGCTGTTTATTGCTTTTCGTTGGGCGCATTTTTTACGTGGCGGGTATCAAACCCAGCGCACAATCCTATGTAGGGATGTCTTTAGTCTAAGACCGGAAGTAGTGAGCTGCTTGAGCCATATGTAAAGTAATCGGTCACTCCCACGTGAATGACAATCAAAGAACTTTCCTGACTTGCGTGAACTTCTACACACGACTCCATTCTACGGTATAGATCGATGATAACCAACTTTTTATGGTCGCAATTCGAAGAAGTTGACCTTGACAGCATCTGGTTCCAACAAGAAGGATTCGATTATTGTGACATTGAATGACATTGGTCTCTAGCAATAAATCCGCTTTAGAAGTCAATATTGTTTTTTTTTAAGAAATCATCTCACTATTGTTGGAAAACCTCTTTTTTTGAAATTGGTAGATATATTAGTTTTAAAACAAGTAAACGTATCGTAGGTTAATATAACTAGGTGTATGTAAACTTTATTTTTTCACTGTAAGTAATAAATTTATGCAATTTATGAAGTACAAGCTTTTGGCAAGAATTTGCTCATAGAAGTACACTACAGGACTTTGAAATTCAATTTGTTCAAACGAATTTAAAACGAAGTAGCACAATCTCTTAAAACTGTTTTGTACGATTTCTCCAAATTAAAGGCACGAAATTATTTAAATAATAAACTTTTTTATTGTACTTCTAGTTATAATATTTGTTCAATAATTATCTTAAAACTTTGTAACACAAAAAGTATAAATTTTTTTGTTAAGACAAAAAAGCTTAAAGCGCAGAATTTTCATTTGTCTAGGGCGGTAAATTGTCTTCCGCTGTCCCTGTGTTTTAAAATTAAATATTCAGTCTGCGAAGATAACTTTAAAAAAATTTCGTGGTTTATGATACCCAATCATAAAACGGTTACTTTAGAGATATTGTTTTGAGCGGACGACAAGGCCCGTCTTACTAAAATAGATACATTTATATAAAGCGTTTTTATGAGGTATGAAGTTTCTCCTAAAAATAGATTGTGACACGTTAACTGTATCATCCCTATAATTGAAGTTAATATTTCTGGTTTTAATCGTTATAAAGTTAAAAACTCTATTATTGCAGTCTGTTAGCATAACTTTGTTAGCTTACCAAACCTTTAATATCATAACCATTATTTTGATTCAATTACATCTGCGAAAATCAGGTGATATAAAACAATTTAAAGTTCATAAGATTATTTTCTTCTTCTTCTTTATTGGCGTAGACACCGCTTACGCGATTATAGTCGAGTTAACAACAGCGCGACAGTCGTTTCTTCTTTTCGCTACGTGGCGCCAATTCGATATTCCAAGCGAAGCCAGGTCCTTCTCCACTTGGTCCTTCCAACGGAGTGGAGGTCTTCCTCTTCCTCTGCTTCCCCCGGCGGGTACTGCGACGAATACTTTCAGAGCTGGAGTGTTTTCGTCCATCCGGACAACATGACCTAGCCAGCGAAGCCGTTGTCTTTTAATTGGCTGGACTATGTCAATGTCGTCGTATATCTCGTACAGCTCATCATTCCATCGAATGGGATATTCGCCGCGCAAAGGACCATAAACCTTTCACAGAACTTTTCTCTCGAAAACTCGTAACGTCGACTCATCAGTTGTTGTCATCGTCTCTGCATCATATAGCAGGACTGGAATTATGAGCGACTTATAGAGTTTGGCTTTTGTTCGTCGAGAGAGGACTTTACTTTTCAATTGCCTACTTAGTCCGAAGAAGCACCTGTTGGCAAGAGCAATCCTGCGTTGGATTTCCAGGCTGACATTGTTGGTGGTGTTAATACTGGTTCCTAAATAGACGAAATTATCTACGATTTCAAAGTTATGAATGTCAACAGTGACGTGAGTGCCAAGTCGCGAGTGCGACGACTGTTTGTTTGTCGACAGGAGATATATATATTTTCTAAATGTGACTTCTTAACTATATACATAAGTGTAAATATGTATTTTATTTTTACTGCATTCTTCAAATACCAATGAGTGTTCTGTACTGTCTTCGGCATATTACTTGATATATGTGCATGTTCAATGATATTTGAATATTTTGGCGAGGGAAAGAATTGTAATTAGTCGACTGTATGTATATGACTGACACTTGAATTTAATTTTCTTAAATTTAGTTTTCGATGCTTCTTCTCTTTGACTTTTGTGCTTGGTGTTACCTCCGCCATTTATTTATGTTTGCCTCGTCTACACCACGTTGCTTTTTGGTTGTGGTCTGGGTAATGTCGTCTACGTATAGGTCGCCATCGTCTATATAATAATGTAATGTGAGATTTGGTTTTTGATTTTCTTCTTTGTCCTCATATGCGTCAACTTCGTCATTATCTTCTAAAATATGTCTGATTATTTCAGCATAGTTCTCACCTTTAAATATTTCAACTTTAAAACCGAGTATATTTGAACAATTTCAAAAGTTAGTACAATCTTTAACTTTTCGGCTGACTTTATAACATTTTAATGAAATTAAGCGTATTTCCTTCCTTAATATAAAACCGAAACGGACAAGCAAAATGTGGTTATGAAACTAGGTGTGTATAGAACCTAGAATACACAGAAGTTAATAAGATACCCAGCAGGATTCTGCGTTACAAGGCTGAGGATCATAACTTGTGGAAATATTTATTGGAATAGTTTTTAGTATGCAGACTTAATTTCTTTTATTTGATCACTTTTCATTTTTTTCTTTCATACGATCTCAAGTGCCTTTTATTTTCTTTCTTTTTTACGTTTTTTGTCCTTAAACATGTTGAAAATTCAGCCGTTGAGACCTCATCTCCCTGGGTATCTCACAAAAAAAGTGCTCTTGCCGTGTACATCTAACATACTTATTATTGGTTCATCTAAAATTAAATAACCAAACATATTCCGTTAGTTCATATATAAATCTCGTTTATGATCGGAGGAAATAGAAAACAAATTAAAATTTTCCTCTTTTCTCAGACCTTGAACAAAAAATATAATTTTTTATTATTATCGCCATTTATTTGTTTAAAAGAAATAAGTTGCAATGAATCAAAAAACTCCTTCGAATACTAGATAATCTTATTTTAAAGATGTGTATACAATTCGAACTAAATCAGTCAATAACTTTCCAAGAAATCGTGTCCACCGACTTCAAAAACACATTTTCGAGAAAAACGCGTTTAAAGACGGCGCACTTAGCCTATCTAGCCTCGTGCTTACAAGTTCTCAAGGCTGTATCTCCGAAACTATTACTCGGATCAACTTGAAAATTTAGTATCGCTTTTTTGAAATTTTCAAACTCACTTAACCGCTTAAAGTTAAATAATCGGTACCATAATATAAACTTATATATGTACGTATTTACATAAGCCGTGCCGCTTATATATCATATATGGTACTGTCGGCTGTTGCGTGAAATGATATTTATAGATAATTTACCAACTCTATATGAAGTTGTCTTGTAAATGCTTTGTTGGGTTTGGGTTTAAAAGACAATTTGGCATTGATACTAGTTGTTTATAATTTAATCTTATTTATTCTTAGCAATTATATTATGAGCAAAAAATAGTAAAACTTAGCTAATAATTTTAAAATTTTTAATTTATTTTTCAAAATTTATGTCGTCGCTCCTTGGCCCGAATACACTTGTGCCAACATTTTTTCCAATCCTCGAATCAGTTGTTAAAGCCAATGCACTTAGCGATTCACGTTTAATTAGGCAATTTTCGTGAATTTAAAAAGAAAAAAGTACTCGATTGAGTGCTTCGAACTTCGTTGAACGTAATAAGGTATATTTTCAGCTATATTTTAAGATTTTTTTTAACAAAAATGTTGAAAAAGGAGTTATGTGCTGTCCGGCCAGATGAGTAGCTGAAACAAAAAAATTCAAAAAGTTTATTAAACTTAAAGATATTTCATATATAATGACCTACGATCTTTGAAAAATATCAAAAATTAACAAATGGCGTGATTTTGAAAAAAATCATTTTTTTAGGTAAAAAATGGTCGTTTTTTGAATGCCAAATTGACAATTTTGAACCAATCAAAAAGATCGTATGTCATAGTATAGTAAATTTATTCAGCAATACTCAGTTATAATTTGAAGTCGATTGGTTAACTTTTCGTTGAGTTAGGATGTCAGTAATTTTGAAAAATGTTGTTTCGAGAAAAACGCGTTTAAAGTTTCACTTTTGTTGTCTGTATCTTCAAGTGGTCGCTCTTTAGAACGCTGCCATCCAAAAACTATTCAAGATACGAGCTTGCCGATTCCACAGGATATTTTTGGAAATATAAAATATCGAAAAACTATCTTTTTGAAAGTGTCACACTGGTATAGCCCCTTAATGTCTTCAATTGACTCAAAATAGTTTTCTCGGAGCGGTCGTTTGAGTTTGTTGAATAGCCAGAAGTTATACAGAGCTAAGTCAGGTGAATATGGTGATTGCAGCACGATATTGGATGGCGAAAATTTGGCGAAAAACTCAGGAAGAATCAATGCAATCAATCGACGGTGCATTATCGTGGTGCAGAAACCAAAAGTTGCAAACGACGCATAACACTCAAAAAGTACAGTTGACAGTTTAAACGGTCGGAAGGAATTTTGTGTGCACCACACCTCGAAGAAAAAAAGATAATGATGATTTTTAACCTACTCTGACTTGGATTTTTCGGCTTCGACGCACCTTTGTCACGATATTCGGTCGATTGTTTGTCTGTTTCCGTGTTGTGAGCATAGATCCAAGACTCATCGTCAGTAATAACATGTTACATGACATCCTGGTAGTCGGAAAGTATTGTTTCACATATTTTTTCGAAAAAATTTAGTTAATATGGAACCAATCGGACTTTCACTTTTCTTAGGCCCAACACATTTCTGAAAATATTTTTCACTGATTATTCCGGTATTTCAACGATGTCGGTAAGATCTTTGCACCAATTACTTAATTTTATTGGCGTGCTGATCGTCAGTTGATGTTGGTGGTCGTTTTGGACGTGGTTCGCTGACAACGCATTTACGACCCTCTTTGAATAATTTGTCTTTTACAACATTCTGAACAATTCGGAAATTTGATTCAGCTCTAAAAATTTAATGAAACATCTTTGTTGATTATTTTCACTCATCGTAAAAATCGCCGAATGCAAAGATAAACGTATACTAAAAACTAATGATTATTTTGATGTGAAACCTAGCAAGAAGATTTTAGTTAAAACGTCTCACAATTTTTTACCTACAGTGAGCATTGATATTATAAGACGAATACGTATAAGTATAGTTCATAATAAGAACCCATAAATTTAAAGAAAGGCGTTTAGATACATACATACAGTAATCTAAGTGCAAAAGCATCTTTGAGAATAAAAATTTTAATCATGCAGTTATAGATCAAAGGAAATATATTCTAAATTAGTTGTCTTCGATTAGCCGATATAGTCCAGTCATTTAAGCTTAAACTAGATAAGAATTCGATATACCCATTCATATGTCTGTAAATACTTGTATATAGGGTATACCTACCATATGTAGGTTTTGAGACAACTTTAGGGTGTCAATATACAAGTAATTACGGACATATAAATGGGTATATCGAATTCCGAGGTGAACTTACTATAATGACTGGACTAATATTTGGAAAGTTTCGAATCGAAAAAATCACAAAAGTTGTTTAAACAGATTGGCAGCACTTGCGGTGCAGTCTTACGCTATTATGTTCTCTAAAGAATGTGCAATTTTGTTGCGTTCCTATAGAAATATTTCCTTCCACCATGAAAATAATTAGGGACCCCTCCAAGTACTATTCAATTCCCTTGACATTCAATTAATAATTCGATTAAGATAGAATGGTATGATATACCAAAGCTATAACGTACCCCTGATAATGATGATACCAGATTGAGTAGCTAACTTTTTATTAATATTTAACAAAAAGCAATTAAAAAATTTTCGTATTACCATTATTGAGAGTAATTTGTCATTATACAATTTACAGTAGTAAAACTAACAACGTGTCCAAAATTTTCACAGTAATCGGCTACAAGAATATACTAAGAATACAAGATTACGTCGTCATCTTGTCACAATGATATGAGTTATAACTGGACGCTGCACTATTAGCACCCATTCTTAGCCCATGCGATGTGGCTAAGAGTTTGCAGGACGCAAATTGCAAAAGTTACATAGAGGAAGGTGAGGTGCATTTAGACATTTTTCCCTTACTGTCCAGCTTTCGAGAGACTACGGTTGAAGTATCTCGGTAGTCATACATTCTAGAAATCAGGGGAATTGTCTGGAATTGCTATTAGCCGTCTCAACAAATTGAAGACTCAAGGCGCTTTGTGGGCATGCGGTGGTCTTTTTAATCCATACTTAGGGAGTTCTTGAGATCCAAGTTGGACTGGAAGTCCAAAAGAAATTATTCATGGCTCAATGCGCTTTGCTGATATGCGACGGTCTTCTCGATCCATACTTAGGGAATTATGGGCATTACAACGGACCAATGTTTCTTACTGTCTAAGAATATGCGCTTGATTACCTTACTTTACCTAACGAGCTGCTTTATATGCTTGTATGATTCTCACCTAACATAACGTATTACTCAGTTTACTATATATCAATGTTTCGAAGATGTATTTCGCAATATTACTCATTGTTTTTGGCAAATAAGCGTACCACGAAATACAGGTATTATGTACCTAGTGGTGGGTTTTAAATTAAATGTATAATCATTGGAAGGACAATAAGGCTAACACATTAGTATCTTTTAATTCGAAAGCCAGGTACAGAGAGTGTATGTAAATATAGGCACTGGATACATTAATTATATAGTGTATATAATGTACATAAAACATATATATGCATATGTATTTTTAAATGTATTAACCTTATAGCTTCGAAAGCATGAGAAAAAGAATAAGGAAAAAAAGGAAGGTCAAGCCACAAAAGAGGAAACAACCGAAGCAGCTACATTGGGCGGTGCGGGGCAAGGTACAAACGGACCCGGAGCATCAGCCGCCGCCAGTATCGGCAGTAATGATGGCGATTCTGGAAAATCGGCTCCAGAAGCGGGAGCTACCGGAGCAGATGGAGCAACAGCTTTTCGCTACTGCATGCCAACACATGCAGTATTCACCTCACCAGTACCAACGGCATGTACCTGTATATAAAATCAACTAATGTTTTCGTTCTAATATGCATCCAATCACTTAGCAAGAAATTTGATTAAACTATATCAAAGCTTACATAGTTTCGATTTATAAGATTGCATAAACACATATGTACATATGTTGAATTTGCATCAGTCACTAAGAAGTACGTAGATAATTTTAAACTTTTTTGCTTAAATGCCTATATACATATATTAATAGTTTGGTATATTCTATGTATTAATTAAAAGTACTTTATTTTGTCTTATTTCAAGCCAGTATTAAAATAAACGCTGCAGAGTTTTTTTGTTTGATTTTAGCTTAAGTATGTACATAAATTACAAAATTAATCATAGCGATACGACGACCAAATACACACATACATAGATAAACAGTATGCTTTTTCTCATACAATGCAAAGCTCGAAAGATTTGTGTTCAAAAATTAAAATAATACGTCAATGAGGACATACATATGCTAATGCGTACATAGTATGTATATGGAAGATCATTGCTCCCAAATATGCACATACTTAGACCTGCTATAAGTTTTATTACAAGTTCAAATTGTTATAAAAATTAAACCTTAATAGATTTTTAATAAAATAAACTTTATGTACTATACTTTATTCAAAACTAGAGAGCCCGGCAAACACTGTTTTGTCTGAGAGGAAACAAATATGCAGGTTTTGGATTTTATTAAGTCCTTTTTAGGAAATACAAATAAAATATTTAAGGATTTTAATGATTTACTGTTCATGTATTCTAGTGCAGAGGTCTGTGATACACGATATTTTCTGTTTAATTATCAGGCGCAAGATTAAACAACGCAGATGACCTTCCGTCCCTTCAACATGCCACATATAAGTAATTGACCATGCGAAAAACCTGAATAGTCCAGATTCAAACCACAAACTTTAAAAGATTGACCTTGTGATTTGTTAATGGTCCTTACGAGTGACAAGATCGGAAATTGAAGTATATTAATTTCAAACGTCATGTTGGCAAGCCAGGTTCATCCAAGGAGTTTAAATATTCAATTGATTAGTTAGTTGCTTCATCTTCATTCATTACTTAGGTAATAGATTTGAATTCATGCATTGATCCGATGTCCTCATTCTGTCTTCTACATATTTATTCTTTGCCGTTAAAATTGTTCACTCACTCAACAACTCATTACTTTTGTAATGATGTTTGCTGATATGTTCGTCTTCCGATGAGACAAAGTTACAGAAATTATGAGAAATGAAATCGATCCATTCGATTCTTCAACATGTACTCAACTATTACCGATAGTCAACAATTGCTCAAAGAAATCTTCAGCAGATTTTTCATTAAGCAATGCAGTCATTGATTCCACAATTTGGCATTCCTAACTTGACAAATAATCTATTACACATGATATAATACATGTCTTCTTATAAGAGTAAAACCCTATTATGTATCTCTTTATTCATCTCCAGATCATCATTTCAGGATACGAATTTGATAGAAAATATCTTATGATGTCGAGCCATGCTATTTTACAGTCCTTTTATTTAAAATATTTCGTATTCTTCTTGCATTACTACGTAATTGAGAAAGATTCGATCGTCTTGGTCCCGGGATTGTAATGATGATGTCAAGTCACACGGAAACATAAAATTTAATGATTGGACTCTAGCAGTTATGGCTTGGTATTTTAATTTTTGAAGCAATAAAATATTCAAATGATTCTTACAAACATGAATTTTAAACAAATGCTTCTAATTTTAAATATAATTTTCGCAGTTATGAATTGTTTTGAATTTTAACATAAAGAGATAAAAAGTATCCTATGTCCAAAGCACATTGATTGAAAGCACATCAGCGTTTAGTTGCATTTGCTGAAAAGTGTCAGATCAACCCTGAAAATGACTTTTAAAAACACAGAACACGCCGTGCTCCGAAGAAATATGACGATAATCCAGCAACTGCTTGTAATTTTGATTTCCAGACATTTTATAGAAAAGAATTCAAAATTGTCCTCGAAAATTTCACAAATTGTATTCAAGATAATTTGCAAGAAACTATGTCAACCTTCAAACCCATTCAAGAGATGTTCAGGATTCCAGCTAACAGAAGTAATATTACAATAGAATCTATACAATTTGTTGTGCAATTGCAACCTAAGTTCTTCAGTGAAGATCTAGATTGTATTTTTGCTGAAACACAAATTATTTTTGATTCATGTAAAGAGTGTAAATCTTTCAATGACATTTCTACAGTAGCGTACAAATTGAGAAAGGTCATTCCTTCTGCGTACAAAATTGTTCATTACATAATGACTGCTCCTGTCACGTCAGCTTCATGTGAACGTTCTTTTAGTAAATTGAAATTTGTTTTCAACGATTTGCGTACAACAATGGGGGATGAACGTTTGAATTATTTGATGCTGCTTTCTTCTTCAAAGGATAAAGTAGACGAAATCGATCTGCGCGATGTTGTTGGAAAATGGTCAATGTTGAAACATCGCAGAGTGAAAATATAACTCAGAAATTTATATTTTTTGCAATTCAATTTCTTAAGAAAATCTTGTTTTTTCCCGCGTAACACGTCGCTGAACAATATATGTATTTTATATTAAGAGAAACATATTAAATGATGATTATACTATTATGTACAATACTTATTTGAGAATAAAATAATGAATTATGCTATTATGTTGTCAAACTTCTCCGTAATACCTTATTAGAAATGAAGATATCCTTATTTTATATATATTTATAAACATCTACATATGTACATTAAATCGGCAAATTCTTGAAATGAGTCGGCATTTCAAAGGGACTCACCCCCCCATGATCTGGATCCTCGCGACGCCCCTGACTGCACATGATGAACGTGGAAAAACGAAAAAGGCGGCTGGAAAGGTTATGACATCAGTCTTTTGGGATGCACGTGGTGTAATACATACTCAACGACTGAATACTGAACCAGTTATAATCTATTTCACTGCGTATTTGGTTGAAGTTCTTTTCTTCTAATCCAAATATTTAGCAATTGTATTATTTGTGAGAAAACTCTGTTTAAAATTGTACGCATATATTCAAATGATTCCTACAAACATGAATTTTGAACAAATGCTTATTATTTTAAAAATAATTTTTGTATTTATGAGTTGTATTAAATTTTGACATAAAGAGATAAAAGGTATCCTATGTCCTTACCCTGGTTCTAAGCTACCTCTCCACCAATTTTCAGCCAAATCGGTTCAGCCGTTCTTGAGTTATAAATGGTGTAACTAACAACAATTTTCTTTTATATATATAGATATGTATGTATATATGTAGATATATAGATTTCACACAAGCCGTGAAACGACTCAGCGATTGATCAATAACAGCACACACAGTTTCTATTGAAATAGGCGACGCTGGTTGAACCAAAAATTTTTAGAACTTTCCAACTTTCTGTGGGATATCCGACAGGTCATTTTCTCCAACTCCTATCACAAATTGAAGGCAAATAATTTCAAATATAGGCTTCCAGACGGTTTACCTCGTGCGCTGGAGCAGAATTTTGTAGGTGATCCTATGCTCTCTCTAAAATAGCATTGCCACGTCTTCTAAAACATCCTGCTGGTATACTTTTGCCCCAGTGTAATCCCTTCTTCATAGAGGCGCACAAGTGTTACGCCTTTACAGGAGACACTCCACCAAAACATTACAGCAGCTGGATGGTGACAACCTTGGAATACATTATTTTGCACGTGTATAAGTTTTTGCCTAAATTTTATCGTTTTGCTTACACCAGCGAAAATCACTTGATCGACAGCAGGCATCTTGACATTGATCGGTGTAACAGAATTTATGGCCAGACTAAGTATACTATGTTCAATTATTAGATTATACAACTAAAAGGAGAATTAGTGCACGGTAGGATATGTTTGTTGGGTTTGAATGACATGACAGACATACGCATACAATATGAGTACGATTAATCAGGGGTGTTGTGGGATCCAAGACAGAATTGCTTAGCTGTCAGAATTGCAAACCAATTCCGATTTTCAATGCTGTCACAGAATCTGTTTGGATCTTTCGTCTTGTCGAGCATACGCAAAACCAATATTAGAATCAGCTGTTTACTAATGTGACAAAACTTGCAAATGAATACATTGGGAAGCAATCCGATTAACGTTTTTAATGATTTGCGAATTAAAGAAAGATTTTAAGAGATAACATTTATTGAATGAATAAAGACGCGTTTGAATGTTAAATTACGTTTATTACGTTTTGTAAATCTAATATCTTTAAATATCCGGATTTTTTTTAACTCAATAATTAAGACATTTCGTGTTTTATACTTATGTTTTCCCCTATAGAAATAAAGATAAATTAATTCGTAATAATAAAATAACTTGATTTATTAACATACATTTCAAATCTGTGAGCGACTATATTCTTACTTTGTTTCTGATAGCAAAACCGATAAAATTGGTTTCCATGACAACCAAAACCGATACAAATTCTGTTTCGAATATCAAACCAATAATATCTGAATTCATTACACCTACAACTTTTTTGATCTTTTTTCAATTCTGATTCCGACAACAATCAGATTCCACAACTCCCCTGAATAACAACCAGAATTTCTCAATTATGCTTATGTAAATAAATTGAAAGTTGGCACAAAGATGTTGCAAACGTTTGAAATATCATATTCCAGACAGATCTTTTACTTGTGCCAACATCGTACTGCATCTTTTCTTTCAGTATACTCAGTTACGATACAATTAATTGTACGATTTACTAATAAATAGTAAAAGGCTCAACTCATACGCAAAAAGTAATGTTTTATTCCGTTAGCCTGAATTTATACTAATTAAAATGTATTATTAAATTGAAAAACTAAAAAATAACAAGTGTTTGTATCATTTCGCGATTAATTTCAACGCAACTCTTATTTTACAATTATTAGCTGTCTAAAATTCGTCAAGCTTAGGAGAGAAGCAATTCGAACAAACTTTACTAGATTTGCAAGCAAACGAACATCTCTTGTTGCGCTTTGTGGCTTTGTTTTCAATAAACTGTTACTATTGATTTTAAGTCGTAAGTTGTAAAAGAAAAGAAAAGAAAGAAATTTGTATTTTCATTTGGCATTTGAGTTATTCACAATAGTTAAACTGGTCTAAAATATGCAGAACAAAACTTTGTAGTATTGAAGATAGCAATTATACCACTTAAATGAGGTACCCGTGTACCCTCTTATTCGAATTCATACTTCAAACGATAATTTTGTTGTTACATCCGGTTCTGCGATTAGATAATATGGAATATAATAATAGATTACGGTTACGTACGATAAATGTTTGGGTCGTGACGTTATGAACAAAAGAATGATAATGAGTTTTTTGCCATTACTAAGTTTGGCAGATATAACAATTACCTCGCGTAAATTATTTGTCTAACGTAGCGTATCGCGTATTCTATGGCCACATTCCTCATAAGAATCTAGATATCTACATATGTATATCCATGTATGTATTTAACGCAAAAAGTAATAAAAACATTACGCTAAAAGCCGGACACCTTGCACATTTTTGATTTAACTTACGCTAACATATCAGAGAACGTATCCCTTCTTATAATGGCCGATCGATTGAAAACATTATTCTTGCTTTGATAACTAATAAAAGCTATAATCACACGATAAAGTCAAGTTTTAACTGAGAAAGCACTAAGTCTGGAAATTTTTTCCTCACAAATAATTCCACACTTTTTCGGACATATACGAGTACTGATGTATATGTGTATATGGTATATACAATACAATAAGCTTTTATCAAAACACAATTGTAACTTAACTCGTTTTATTGACGTTTGTCCTGCAACGAGCATCAGCAATTAACAGCAATCGCCGCTATTAACGGCTTAAGGTATAAATAGCTAAAATAATACAGTATTTCAGCGCTAAGACAATGCCAATGTGTAATTTATATTTAACAGCCCAAAATATACTACGTCGTAAAAAATGCTGCAATTTACTGTGGAATTTGCATTTTTTTCGCTGCTTTGAGATCGTATTCGTTTATGAGGCTAATTCAAATAAGGACCGCAATGCACATCAAAGCGATCTATATGTATGTATGTATAAAAAGTTTTTTCTTATGAAGGTCAATTTATATAAGTTATAGGTTATCCAGGGATGCAAATTTTTTCTTTAAATTTTTTATAGCAACCAGTTGCTACAGAGTATTATAGTTTTGTTCACCTAACGGTAGTAGGTATCACCTAAAACTAAGAGAGATAGATATAGGGTTATATACATACATAGGTATACTATACATAAATGATCAGGACGACGAGAAAAATGAAATCTGGTTGACTTTCTGTCTGTCCGCCCGTGCAAGCTGTAACTTGAGTAAAAATTGAGATATCTCGATGCAACTTGGTATGCAGGTTCCTTAGTACAAAAAAATATCTAGTTCGTAGATGGGCGTAATAGGATCACTGCCACGCGCACAAATCGCCATTAACCGAAAACATATAAAGTGCCATAACTAAGCATTAAGCTAAGATACAAAACTGTTATTTGGTACAGATGATCGCGGTACCAAGGAACACTCGTGGGGAAAAATTTGAAAAAAGTGGGCCTGGCCCGCCCTCTAACAAGTTTAATGTACATATCACCACTTAAGCTGTAACAAACAAATTTGCTAAGTACAAATCTTATAAGAACTTCTACCGACAGTGTGAAAATAGATGAAATCGGAGGATAACCCCTTTCACTCCCCATATAACGGTACAGTGAAAAACTACTAGAAGGGCGATAAATCAATAACCGCATATGCCAGAGACATTAAATTTTACCACCGAGATGGTATGAAAAAACTGTATGGGAGCTGACAATTTTTGGTGAAAACCCATATCTCTGGACCCGACTAACGGATTTCGACAATATTTAGTACATGGCATTCGTTTTACATTCTTATGTCACATTGTGAAAATGGACGAAATCGGACAACAACCACATACCACAATTTTTAATTCCACTCGATTCGTTCAGCAAGCAGCAATTAATATAACGGGATAAAACTTTATATGAATAATGTCTTTAGTGTGTGCCACTTTATGATCAAAAATTTTTGAAATTCAACAAAAACTGTTCAAGGCCCTGGGTACCGACTATTTGGACCCCAGAACCTATAGTTGACTTCTATTCGAAAATATCGGTCAGTGTGTGATATATTGGGTATTCGAAAAAGTTGTTTATTATGTCAACAGATGTCGTTGCAGTCGTATATCTCCAGTGCTACCAATCTTATTGTGTCTTACTATATAGTGTTGGAAAGGTGAGATTTTAGGCTTCATTTAACAAAAAAAAATTTATTCGGGGAAGTTGAGAAAAAGTTACAGCTGTTCAAAAATGAGTGAAAATAATGAAAAAAATTGCCTTTTTTCGAAATTTTTGTATAAAAAAGGAAAGAATGCCACGCAAGTCACCACTGGAATTTGTCGAGCTTATAGATACGATACTGTATCAGTTCGTGTAGCACAACAATAGTTCGCTCTCTTCCGTCCTGGAAATTTCGAAATTTCGACTTACACTCATGGAATAATGTTCCTAGCGGAAAAATGGCAAAAAGTGGTCAATCAAAATATTGAATATGTTTATTTATTAATTAGTATAAATATAAAAAAATAGGTTGAAGTTTGATTAGAAATACGAAAAGACTTTTTCGACTACCCAAAGTATAACTGAAATTAAGGGATAATCTTGCTTTTATAATGAGACGTCGGTATGTCAAAAATAAGTGGAATCAAAAAAATACTTGCTTTAGCCCTTATATACTTATTCCTTTAGGTCCCAATGTTCCCATTAGGGAATTTTTACAAATAACGAAATTTTACCGAAAATCACCCATATATCGAACAACCGACAACCAGTTACATATTCTCACATTCCTATGGTTATAATCAGCTGTTCTTGATGATCTCCAATGATCACGTGTACAGTAGCAAGCAAATATTTTCGGAAGTGGTACATTTTTCTTTTCTTCGGGTTTTTTTCGCAAAATTTGCTTATTTTGACAATAAAATTCATGTGTAATCTTCTTTATTGTGCTATATTGTGACGTAAGTAAATAAAATAAACAGTTTGCTATTGAACAAATTGCTTGAATTTTTTAATACCGATCAATTTGTAATTTTCCCAATTGGGAGCATTGGTCCCTATTGTGTTAATATTTTCCCTTGTCGTTTTAGACTGAAATTGTATTATGTTCAGCCAAAGAGCTCTAAAACTTCATGAAATTGAGGGACTTTTAGAAGAAATTCTCGAAGACGTAGTTGACGAAAGCACTATTGATATAGTGCAACTGCCACCAGATGCTGATAGTCTGACTGATTGCGAAGATGTTGATGAAGACAATCTCGATAAAGTTGTAGAACTAAAGGACGTAACTGGCGAAGTAGAAATTCACTTTACGGAAAGAGAACAAGATATCGCCTTCTCACCAAGTACAACTTCAAAACGACAAAAGCTGGACGAAGAAAATTCAGCCAGCAAAACTAGATCATCACGTCGGACTCATACTGTTGCGACCTACAGTCAAAATTTTTCATCGTCTGAACGTTGCGAAAATAGCATAGCAAGTATTCGAGAAAAATTTCAACAAAAAGAGCCATTCGAAATTGTTGAGTTCTTTTTTGACGATTGGCTAGTCCAACATGTAGTTAAAGAAATTGTGCGCTATGCACACCAAAACAATTTTCATGGTTTTTCCCTTTCTTCAGAGTGTTTTCGTAAGTTTTTAGGCATATTGATTTTTACATCATACCACAATTTACCATCTGAAAAGATGTATTGGTGCACTGACGATGACGTTGATATACAAATTATAAGAAACTGTATGCCGAAAAACAGATAGGTACTTTTCTTTTTTCAGTTCAAGTTTCAGACTAATTTCACTTCTAAGTAAGAAAAATGTGCGTGCCACCGGAACAGGCAGATTCAATCGCCTCAATAAGTGTCCTATAAAAACAGATGACGCTATGAAAAAAGAACCTCGAGGCGCTGTTGATTATAGATTTGACAAAAATAGTGAAGTACTAGTTGTCACATGGAATGATAATAGATGTGTAAACGTTATTAGCAATCACCTAAATATATATCCAATACTACCAGTTCAAAGATACTGCAAAAAGGACAAAAAGCATGTCGAAGTATTTCAGCCTAATGTAATATCACAATATAATAAGTACATGGGAGGTGTTGATAAGTTAGACTGGCACATTAATAAATACAAATAAACTGTTTGGATATTTGTATGTACAATGCATTCGTTTTATATAACATAAGTCATGAAAGGATTTCTTATCTTGACTTCATTCGTATGGTAGCGCGAAGCTATTTGCATATACATTCTGATCTTTCAGACCCGAAAATACTTGGTCGCCCAGTTCGTACAGTCAAACAAAACAGGACAATTACAAAACATGTTTTAGCTGCTATTCCAAATGGAAAACAAAAACGATGTGCGTTGTGTAAAAAAAATTCACGTAAGATGTGTACTGAATGCGATCGAGGTATGCACGTTCATTGCTTTGTGGACTATCACAATATGATTTAAGTCTTATTTACCCAATGTTCCCATTTGGGAACTAACTATTCAGATGAAATAAAATATATATATGATTTCTGAAAACCGAAATTTGTGCGCTTGTCTCTATATTTTGGACCAGACTAACAGAAAATGGGGAAAAAATTGCATAAAAAAAGTTGGGACCTAATGGGTTAATATAAACATTTTTGAACTTCCGAGCGACTTTGTACTTGAGTTATACCATTGAAAATAAGAGAGCGTATTTTACTTATAACAGTGTATCTTTGGGCCTAAATAGATACATTTTAGCGAAAGCTTGACCTAGTCCCTAAATAACTAATATAAGGATTTTCGAACATCAGACTAACTTTACACTATATGATTGGTTGTACACTTTAAAGTATTTCTCTGGCTTTAATTCCTGCAAATAGCGAGAGTATAACCCGAACTTAGCCCTTCCGTACTTGTTTTAATTCCAAAATAGGAACTAAAAATTGATAAATACTAAATCTTTTAGTCTCGAACTTGGGATTACAAAATTAATCCAATTTATTTTTGAATGCATTATTTGAAACTCTGCAAATATACTCAATATATAGTATTATATTGACGTCCCTAGTTGCCTAGGTAAAATAGAGCGGTGAAATTACTGCATAAAGTAAGCGAAATGTTTCTGACGTCATAGAATAGCATTTTCATTTTTCATTGGACCGTCTGTGAGTAACAGCAGCTTATACCTTTATACAATACACAAATGTATATGCATTTACCTATAATATTTGACTCTGTATACATATTTTACAAGATTTCATTTAAAATTAATTTACATTTTAAATATATCTTTATTGTAATTATTGCAATGCAGCATCGATATGCTCTTTATTGTTTTGACCTGTACGCTAATATTTTTTTGTGCACGACCAAATAATGGGTTGTAAAAAAAGTCTTGCGGTATTTTTATTGAATTTTTTTTTTTTAATTGAAGTTGAAATGAATTTTTGATGACTCATGCCCAACTCTTGACCGATGCTACTATGCTGGTCTCTTTCGACCAATTCAGCGATTTTATCGCAATTTTCGACGACAGGCTTTCCGGAGCGTGGCGCATCTTCGACCACCTCTACACCGGAACGAAAACGTTGAAACCATCGTTGTGCGGTGGAAATGGAAACTGTATCGAGTCCATAAACTGCACAAATTTTATTGGCGGCTTGAGATGCATTTTTGCCTTTATCGTAGTAGTTCTGTAAAATATGCCGTATTTTCTCTTTATTTTGCTCCATGTTTGCGACGCTAGAACTCACGAACGACTTAAAAGAAACGACAATCAATCAAACACGTGTTAGCGCGTGAAATGAGCTTTCCAAAAAGGTATAGCATAACCCGATGCGACGAATAAAACAAGAAATACGCGCTTTCAGCGCCAACTAGCGAAAATACCACAAGACAACTTAATATGTATTATGTTGTTACGAATTGTGCGAGTCTTAACCAAACAAGTGTCTTCTTATAGTCCTGACAAGTATATTTTACATGCATCCAAATACAATTATGTATTATACGTACGCATGTTTCGGCTTTAACTGTGGTCAATTATTTTAACTGAGTCAATTATTCCATCGTTCAAGGCAACAGGCGGCGATACACAACGAAAATCCATTCATCAAAGGAATTCAGTTTGACAGAGTTAACTTAAATAGTTAGTAGCACTGAATTTATAAACATAAGATCACAACGGTTCATCATCTTTAAAAAATTATCTTTATTGCTATGTAATCAGTATAAGTAAGTTTAGAAGAATTTAAAGGTAAAAAAATAATATTTATACTTCAAGCCTATTTATCGTTAAATATGTCGATTTTTACTACTTCGTGAGTTATTTTTAACGATTTATTTTCTTTCATATTTAATTTTTTTATTGATATTATTTACAATACTGGCTTATCAAGCTTTAATCTTAGGTCCATCATCTTAATATAAATTGCTATGAATAGTTATTTAATATTACCATATATATTATGTATAAAATACAGTTTCCACCCATACCAAATTTCAAGCTCACACCCATTGCAGATCTTATTAACTTTCTATAAGAGGGCTTTCACGTATGTACATGTGCAACTTTGCCGGAGGAAGCGGAGATGAAAGTGAAAAGAGACCGATTTTCTAACGCTCAGAAAGTTACATTCTTGGTCAGTTTGCAGCTACAAAATTTTTCTTCATTTGAAGTTCTTGAAAAAGTTGCATTTATATTCGAAATCCGATGAATACTTATAATATTTCTGAAATTACAATTTTGTTAAAAGTTTTTGGAATGTCTTATATAAATAGATATAGCCACCCATTGCTGGGGTTATACCGTTCACTAAATACTATTTATTTTTGAAAAAAGTCAAAACGTTATAGTCGAGAATCGAAATCTTGAAAATGATAATATACATGTATGTCTATTGAAAATATAATGAATTTTCCAATTGTCATTTAATTCAAATTGCTATTATTTGTTTTTGAATTTTTAACACAGAAATAAATTTATTTAATTTATGAATTTTTTCAACTTTTAACATAATTGGGATCTAAACTATTATACCTTTTAATTTTGATCAAACTGAACACAGTGTGATAAGTTTTACTAAAATCGGTTCAGTAACTACGCAAAAACGTTATATACAGTTTTTATACTATCGAAACTTATTTTAACAGAGTATAACAGTTTTCTTCACCTAGCGGTTATTTGTATCGCCTAAAACTAATCGCAATTGATATAAAGTAATGCATATGTAAATAATTAGGAGGACAGAACGAGTTTAAATCGAGCGAGCAAGCGATAATTTAAAGAAATTGAGATATCTTGATGAAACTTACAATATACATATGTACATAAGTATGTTTCTTAGCGCCCAAGGGAAGTTGCCATTGCAGAAAACTTTTTAAAAAGTTGATGTGGCTCCACGTTCTAAATGGTTTAATGTACATATTTTCCAAACCACTTGACTTAAATATACCAAATGCGCTATATAGGGGATCTTAAGAGTTTCTTCATATACTATGAAAATGGGTTAAATCAGAAAAAACCACACCTACTCCCCATGAAACGGTAATGTTGACAACAACTTAATATGAGATAACTCACTGAATAAATGCGTCACAAGCATTCAATTTCACACCCAGAATGACAGGGAAGGGCTTTATGGGAGCCGTTTTAAAAGTTCGATGTGTGTGAGGTTGCTCAAACATTCCTATTACACGCTGTAAAAACAGACAAAATCGAATGACAACCACATTTACTTCCAATACAACATATCTTTAAATTTCGTTTTATTATTATCGTATTTTCTAGTATGAAAATCAAGCATCATTAGTTAGGATAAAGTTTTGTTCATATAGTGATGCTAAAGTCTCAAGTCTAAAAATTTACTAAATAATAACTTTCAATCCCCAGGTACTGAATATGTGTTCGCAAGTGCCTGTGGCTGAATTTATACCGAAAATATCGGTCATTATGTGAAAAGAAAGAAATAAATACAATAGTATGTCTGTATGTCAAAAATGGGGTCAAAACTTCCCTTATAGCCTTGACAGACGGCAGCGTTAATCCGGATTAACTGCGCACTTAATCAGATCCAAATTTGTAGGTTACAGACGGCAGCTATGCGAGTTTGAAACTCTCATAAACAGCTCATTGTCCTTTTTATAATATTTTCAATGAAAATTGATAGAAGATAAACGTTACAGTTGTTAGCCGACCAATTTTAACCAAACCATTTTTTATTACAAAAACATATCAACACATTATTTTTAAAACTGCATCATAACATAGAAGTTTTATTGATATTATATTGAGAATTTGATAAACAGCTGTTAGGGTTGCTTGTATTTCATTCACAATAGATGAAAATTGGCCATTTTTAACAATGTTGCCAACGAAAATCTCACAAACTCCCTAAAATTTTGAGAGTTATTTTTGGATTCAGCAACGGAGTTAGCTGTGGTAACTCCTGAATTAATCCCGAAAAATGCAATTAATCTGGTTTAACGCTGCCGTCTGTCAATGCTATTAGCCTCACATACCAAATATAAAGATTTCTGAACTATAAAATCGGGTTAAAACTTGCACATGTAAGTAATATCGGGATTATCAATATATTAAATCGTATATGAGTACCTTAATGAAACTCCGAGAACTTTTTTATGCTCATAAAATTTTTTTTTTTATGCCTAAAATATATAAAATTAGTTCTATATTAGCCTTACCTCTAAGATGACTTAGTAACTGAACGTTTAATATTTGATATACTACTGTTTAATGCTAGGGCGGAAAGTGAAATATAGTATTAAAACTAAGTGAGTCTGTAAGAAGTATACATTGTGACGAAATAGCACCCGAGAATTCCCCGGGTAAATGATATGTCAAACAAATTTATTTTAATAAGTTTTTTAGGACTGTCTTTAATTATTATGCCAAAAATGAGCGCGATCTGTGAACCAGTACCTGCTTAAAACGGTACACCTCAGTAGCGCCTTGCGATTTTTACAATGGATAAAAATATCGAACAAAGAATTGGTCTCAAATTTTTTATTTCTAACCAATTTTCGTGGTTAGTCGGTGCAAATGTTGGAAAAGACTTACGGTGATTGTACAGATTAAGACAGTCTTTGCTTAAGTCTGTACTGTGAGAGTTCACTTTTGGCTCTGGTTTTCTTTATTAAAATTTCTTCCCTCAATACATTTCTTAATTCTAATTTCTTAACTATGTATATATGTATATGTGTGTATGCTTAGTGTGCATACACATGTGTAAATATGTATTATATTTTTATTGCATTTTCCAGATACCAACGCATTGATATTTTATAGTTTTTTAGATTAGTGCATCTAACGCACTTATACACATACGTACACATGCTTGATACTTTCTTATCTGTTGCTTGCGTGCATTAATATTTCGAGTATGTATATTTTGTATTTTAATATTAGTATTATGTATACTCTAATTTATGAGTCTTCTTTTATGTGAAATGATTTTCACATTTTTATGAGCAAGTCTCATATTACAATTTTGTTGCTTACCATTGCACTTGACATTTAGTGGACTGTATGTACTTTTTATTTAATTTATTGTTTACATGTATATTTTTATGTATTAATGTAGTTGTGTCAAAAATATAATTTTGTATATATAATTCTATCTTAAGGTTACAAAACTTTCATGTTCATATCTTTATGAACATTCTGCCAGAGGCCAAAGTTGTATCTTAACTTTACTTGTATATTATGTTTTATTATTAATATTTTTTAATTATGTCTAACTGGAAGTTCAAATGGAACAGTCACAGTTCTTGTTACACATTTGGATCTTATATATAAAATAGTAATGATTAATGCTATTATCAAAACTAATGTTAGCGAAACGTGACCACTTACGTGATGAAAATTTATACTTTTAATTTTATATTTTCTGTTTTGAGGAGTTCTATTTGTTGTTTAAGATGTGCAACGATATCTTTTGGTATTGTTTATTAATGTTGAATCAAAAGGTTTTATTTGTAGTTCTGGAATATCTTCAATATCTTTAACCCAAGAAGAGGATAGCAATTCTTTTTTTTAATTTCAGATTGTATGTGATGAGATGCTGTTACAGTTACTCCTTCATGCCGGACTGTGCATCCTTCTCTTATTGTCATAATGCCTTGACTAGGGATTTCTATATGCATTTGTTGATTATTATCACATTCTAGATATATCATTGCTTTGCTAAATAATTTGTAAAGCCACCGATTTTGAGAAGATAATTTTATCCAAACGTTTTCATTTGTAGAAGATTTGAAATCACATGCTTCATTTTCTAATTGTTTTAAAGCTGCTAAATCATATGAATTATCCGTCGCTGATTTCCAAGCTAAATTTCCAGGACATTGGTAATGATTCTCTGAGTTAGTAGAACATTTATCTAGATCTACTTGGTTTATAAGTAAATATTGATTCAAATCAAACTTGTATATTAAATATTCTGCCTTTATTTCTGGAATAATCATATTCCTTTAATTAATTTATTGGAAGTGGATTTAATTTATATACGTTTGACGGTTCATACGATATTAAGGAAATTTCTAGGTTTATGACAAGCCGTGAATCAACAATTAAACCTTTAGCAGTCATCGATTTATAAATTTCTTTTAATTCGTTACCCGATTGTCTTCCAGGTAGTATTAATTTGTGTGGTAGTTTGTTTCTAATAAATTCAATTTCTTTATTAAGTTGCGAAGGCTTTAATAGTTTTGGATTTATGCGACCATGATTTATGTCAATTAGAAGATTAATTATTGAAGTTTGGATTTCTTCACATTCGTCCATAACTATTCCTATTGAAATGGTTAATATTTGAAACATTAAGGTCATTCGTTCAGCATTTTGATCTTTTATTAGTTCGTTATAAAATTTATTAAGTTGTTGATTCATTTTCTCAAAATTACGGTTAACTTCATCTGTTGTCTTTTTTAAATATTTATAGAAGAATCAACTACCGATGTCTGCCTTTTAAACAATTTTGCTATATTTTTTTGGTTGTCGAAAATATTTCTAATATTTGATTCCATATTTTCTCGGTCATCAGCATCCATAATTCCGAATAATATATGGTAAATTGAACCAACGAATTCGAATGGTGCTCGCTTTTTTCTATTTTGTTTTTTCATAAACAATTCATTATATGCTTTAAGACTATTATATTTGTAGTTGCAGTAATCCATATGCAGGCATCTTAGTAATAGGTCAATATTTTGCATTGATTTTCAAGTCTGTTTATAAATTCTTGTATTTTATGCATCCGATCATAATAAGTACCTAATTCGTAATAGACTATTAAATTCCATTTTGAATTTATTATGTCCATTTTACTAATCGGTTCCAAATATATTGCTGTATTATTTTTTTAGTTTAGTCACTGAAGCTCCTGATTTAGATGTATCATTAATATATAATGACTTAGTTTGTGTTGCTAGCATGAGTATCATCAATTTGCTTGATTTACTCGGTCGTTCTGAGGTTGCAGTATTTTTTGTTATTCTCGAAGTCGAATAAATTCTTGTATTTTATGCATCCGATCATAATAAGTACCTAATTCGTAATAGACTATTAAATTCCATTTTGAATTTATTATGTCCATTTTACTAATCGGTTCCAAATATATTGCTGTATTATTTTTTTAGTTTAGTCACTGAAGCTCCTGATTTAGATGTATCATTAATGTATAATGACTTAGTTTGTGTTGCTAGCATGAGTATCGTTAAGAACCACATCATCAATTTGCTTGATTTACTCGGTCGTTCTGAGGTTGCAGTATTTTTTGTTATTCTCGAAGTCAGCAAACTTGCCACATGATTTGCTTCCTCTGCTCTACTGCTGTTTGTTTCCCTCCTTGGGCATAATTTGTGAACGGGCCGTTTAAGTATGCCATTTTGTAATTTTAGAGTTACAACTCTTATATATCCATCCTTTCCCGGATGAGTTTCAATAATTTTTCCTAATGGCCATTTGGCTGGATGAGTTTCTTCATCTTTAATAATAACTATTTGTCCTTGTACGAGATTAGCTTGTTTGGTTTTCCATTTCATGCGTTGTTGCAACATTACAACATATTCGCTTTCCCATCGTTTCCAAAAGTCTTTTTTAAGTTTTTGTATTAATTGCCATCTATCTAATGAACCTATTTGGTTATCATTAATTGCTTCAGGACAATCTATTATTGGACATCCTATTAAAAAATGGCCAGGCGTTAAAACGTCTATATCGCTTTCACTATCTATAGCACATAAAGGTCGTGAATTCAGTATTGCTTCAATCTGTGATAGCAAAGTAATCATTTCTTCAAATGTCAATTTAGTTTCGCCTATCACTTTTTTTAAATGATATTTCACCGACTTCACTCCTGCCTCCCAAATTCCTCCGAAGTGAGGAGCTGCCGGTGGCCCGAAATGCCATTGAATTTTATCTGCTTCTAATATTGAAGCTACGGTCGAATTTTTCTTGATCGCCATTTTAAAATCTCGGTCTAATCTTCTACAAGCTCCGACAAAATTTGTTCCATTGTCCGAATATATATGTTGACTTTTACCTCTTCTAGCAAAAAATCTTTTCAAAGCAGCTAGGAACGCTTCGGTTGTTAAATCACTTACTGCTTCTAAATGAATAGCTTTTGTTGTCATACGAACAAATACAGCTATATATCCTTTAAATGTTTTTTGTTTTGAACATTTAATATGAATCGGTCCTGCATAGTCTATACCAACGTGTGTAAATGGAATTGACATAGATACTCGGAATTCTGGAAGATTTCCCATTAATTGTTTTGCTACTTCTTTGCGGTAACGTACTCATCTACTACAAGTTCGAATTGTCTTTTTTATAGAATTCTTCAATCCAACAATCCAGTAATTCCTTCTAATCATTGATTCCATTAACTTGTTTCCTCCATGTAAAGTTATTTTATGAATATTTTCATTTCCCTCTTATTCTTTTTACAAATCGCAAAATATAAGCTACTACCCTTATTAATTTGCTTAAACTAGAATATTTAAGTATTACCTTATCCAAGAAATGTAATTCCTCTGAGGTTGTCACATACGTTGCATCGATTTGAATAATCTTCTTTATTGGCTAGTGATGTTCCTCTTCTCGCAACCATTTTGGTCCCTTCCACCATAGATCGTGTTCTATTAGTTTGTCCGCCAGTACCCCTCTGGTTGCTACATCAGCTGGATTGTCCTTTGTTCCAACGTGTTGCCATTTCGCATTGGAAACAAGTAATTTGATTTCTTCTATTCGTGTTCTAATAAATCTGTCTTTACTTTGGCAATTATTTATCCATGCTAACGTTATAGTTGAATCGCTCCAAGCAAATATTTTCATTTCTCTGTTGATGACTGTTTTTATCCTTTGCAGCAATTTAGCAAGTAGGTGAGCCGCGCATAGTTCCAGTTTTGGTAACGTTTTCTTATTTTTAATTGGATTCACTTTTACCAGCAACAATTGTTATAACTGATCCAACTTTAGTATATATCGGGTGATTTTTTTGAGGTTAGGATTTTCATGCATTAGTATTTGACAGATCACGTGGGATTTCAGACATGGTGTCAAAGAGAAAGATGCTCAGTATGCTTTGACATTTCATCATGAATAGACTTACTAACGAGCAACGCTTGCAAATCATTGAATTTTATTACCAAAATCAGTGTTTGGTTCGAAATGTGTTTTGCGCTTTACGTCCGATTTATGGTCTACATAATCGACCAAGTGAGCAAACAATTAATGCGATTGTGACCAAGTTTCGCACTCAGTTTACTTTATTGGACATTAAACCAACCACACGAATGCGTACAGTGCGTACAGAAGAGAATATTGCGTCTGTTTCTGAGAGTGTGGCTGAAGACCGTGAAATGTCGATTCGTCGCCGTTACGGTGAATGGCGATCGCTATCGTTCGATGCTAACAAACTTTTTGTTGCCAAAAATGGAAGAACTGAACTTGGTTGACATGTGGTTTCAACAAGATGGCGCTACATGCCACACAGCTCGCGATTCTATGGCCATTTTGAGGGAAAACTTCGGAGAACAATTCATCTCAAGAAATGGACCCGTAAGTTGGCCACCAAGATCATGCGATTTAACGCCTTTAGACTATTTTTGTGGGGCTACGTCAAGTCTAAAGTCTACAGAAATAAGCCAGCAACTATTCCAGCTTTGGAAGACAACATTTCGAAGAAATTCGGGCTATTCCGGCCGAAATGCTCGAAAAAAGTTGCCCAAAATTGGACTTTCCGAATGGACCACCTAAGACGCAGCCGCGGTCAACATTTAAAATGAAATTATCTTCAAAAAGTAAATGTCATGAACCAATCTAACGTTTCAAATAAAGAACCGATGAGATTTTGCAAATTTTATGCGTTTTTTTTTTTTAAAAAGTTATCAAGCTCTTAAAAAATCACCCGATACAACTGCTGCATAAGCTTTCTCTGAAGCATCTGCGAATCCATGTAGTTCAAATTTAAAGTTTTTTTTAGTTTCAAACCATCTAGGAATTTTTATTCGTTTTAACTCTGGTATATATCTCTGCTGCATAAGCTCTTGCCATTATTTTGTTAAATTCTCGTCAAGTAACTCGTCCCAGTTGAGTTTCATCAACCAAAGTTTCTGTATAAATAACTTTGCTATAACGGTTGTTGGTGAAAGCCATCCCATTGGGTCGAAAATTCGCGCTAAATCAGACAAAGCTTGTCTTTTTGTAACCAGCTTTTGCGTTGAAAGATTCGTATTAAATCCAAATATGTCTTTGCTAGGATCCCATTGAATACCCAATGTCTTTATTGTTTCGTCTTCTGCTATTTTTATTACTTCATTCGCGTTATTTACCGGAATTGTTGCTATGATTTCACTGTTGTTTGACATCCACTTCCTCAAGTGAAATCCATATTTTTGTAGTTGTTTCGATATTTCATAATGAATGGTCTTACATTCATCTATTGAATCTGCTCCTGTCATTAAATCGTCCATGTAGAAGTCGTTTTTAATGATGTTTGAAAGCAAATAGTTGTGGGGCTCGCATAGTTTGGCAATTTCTTGTAAAGTTCTCGTTGCCAAAAAAGGAGCTGATGCTGTCCCATATGTAACTGTTTGTAGTTTGTATTCTTCTATCGGCTCTCCTTTTGTTTCTCTCCACAATATACGTTGGTAATCTTGATCACTATCTGTTATTTTAATTTGTCGAAACAGCTTTTCAATATCACTAGTTAATACATATTGCCAAAGTCTCCATTTGATTATAATGTCAAATATATCTCTTTGAAGTCTCGGTCCTATGAAAGGATGTCATTTAAACTACTTCCATTTGTAGTTTTTGCAGACGCATCGAAAACTACTCGTAGTTTAGTCGTTCTACTGTCTTCTCGAATCACTGCTTGATGTGGCAAATAGTATTTTCCGCATTTATTTTCACTTGCTTTTTCCATGTGGCCCATTTCTGAATATTCTTTCATAAATTGTACATATTGTTGTTTTAACTCGTTATTTGTAGCGAACCTTTTCTCAAGATTAAGAAACCTCGCCATAGCTTGTTTGCGAGAATCGCCTAATTCTTTTTGTGTTTAAAAGGTAGATTGACGACAAATCGATTATTTCCATTTCTTACTGTTGTTTTTCAAAAATTCTTAGGCATTCATCATCATCTGCTGTATCTGCTGGAGTTGTAGTGTCTTCTATTTCCCAAAACTTCTCCAATGTTGTAGTAACCGCTGCTAAAATTGTATTGTTTTTTCTCGGTTGTTGTAAAACTCCCGACAATATCCAGCCCAATTTCGTAGCTTGACCTAGTAATAGATCCTTTTTATACTCTCGCAACAAAGTTGCCAAAGAGAGTATTATAGTTTTGTTCACATAACGGTTGTTTGTAAGTCCTAAAACTAAAAGAGTCAGATATAGGGTTATATATACCAAAGTGATCAGGGTGACGAGTAGAGTCGAAATCCGGATGTCTGTCTGTCCGTCCGTCCGTCTGTCCGTCCATCCGTCTGTCCGTCCATCCGTGCAAGCTGTAACTTGAGTAAAAATTGAGATATCATGATGAAACTTAGTACACGTATTTCTTGGCTCCATAAGAAGGTTAAGTTCGATGATGGGCAAAATCGGCTCACTGCCACGCCCACAAAATGGCGGAAACCGAAAACCTATAAAGTGTCATAACTAAGCCATAAATAAAGATATTAAAGTGAAATTTTGCACAGAGGATCGCATTAGGGAGGGGCATATTTGGAAGTAATTTTTTTGGAAAAGTGGGCGTGGCCCCGCCCCCTACTAAGTTTTTTGCACGTATCTCGGAAACTACTATAGCTATGTCAACCAAACTCTACAGAGTCGTTTTCTTCAGGCATTTCCATATACAGTTCAAAAATGGAAGAAATTGGATAATAACCACGCCCACCTCCCATACAAAGGTTATGTTGAAAATCACTAAAAGTGCGTTAACGGACTAACAAAAAACGTCAGAAACACTAAATTTTACGGAAGAAATGGCAGAAGGAAGCTACATCCAGGTTTTTTTTTTAAATTGAAAATGGGCGTGGCCTCGCCCACTTATGGACCAAAAACCATATCTCAGGAACTGCTAGACCGATTTCAATGAAATTCGGTATATAATATTTTCTTAACACCCTGATGACATGTACGAAATATGGGTGAAATCGCAACCACGCCTTCTTCCAATATAACAATATTTTGAATTCCATCTGATGCCTTTTCTGTATAATATATAGTACATTAGGAACCAATGATGATAGCGGCATAAAACTTTACACAAATACGGTATTTGAAAAATATGTAAATAACGGATAATGAAATCTCGATTATGCGAGAGTATAAAATGTTCGGTGACACCCGAACTTAGCCCTTCCTTACTTGTTAAATATACCTTCTTCTAGTGTGTCGGCATATATGTCACTTCCAATGACAATATCGATTCGATCTGATTTATTGAACTTGGGATCAGCTAAAGTGTAGTTTTTCAATTGTTCTATATCCCATTTAAACGTTTTGTCTAGTTGAGCACTCGCTAATTTCGGCAAAATTAGTGCTTCGACATTGTACGACTCGTTGCTTAGGAATCTCGGCTTGATTTTAATGTTGATTTTAAATTTGGACACTCCCACTGTGGTATTTCCTAAACCTTGTAGTTCAGTTACTTCTCTTCTTCTTGGTAAATGAAGTATTTGAGATGCTTCTTCGGAAATAGTAGTTTTTTGGGATCCTTGATCGATTAGAGCTCGCAATGTCACATACTCTCAGTTTGCTGCCTTCACCCTTATCTGTGCTGTTGCTAGGAGTATCGCCATTTCCGAATGTTTCGTCATCATTGTGGAAGATGTTTTTGTAACATTTTCTTCACTTCCTCCTTTTCCTTTTTGGAATTGATTGAAGTGCAATAAATTATGATGATTTCTTTCACACTTATTGCACTTCTTTTTATTATTACATTTTCCTCCATATACGTGATCAAGGCAAATGTAGCATAACTTGTTGTTTGTTATGATTCTTCTTCGATTCATCGTAGTCAATGTCTGAAACTTTCTGCATTCACCAATTTGATGCCCAGGAACCTTGCAGTATACACAATTATTTTGTGCCGCTGTATAAAATGTAGGTGTTCGCTGTGGCTGCTTTTGATTGTTCCATTTAGTTGGTTTTCTGTCGCGTATTGCTTCTAGAGCTTGATATTGCTGTTCCAGAAAACTGAAGACGTCATCTAGGCTTTGTATATCCCTACTTTTTTTACGTTTTGCTCGTATAAACGTAGAATTTCTTTGTCTAGTTATCGAACCACTATCCGAGCTATGATGGCTTGTTCGTCATTTAAATTTAGACTTAGCCCTTTTAAAGCATAAATGCATTCTTTGGTGGTATCTAACAGCTGCTTCATGCTTTGTGCACTTTCTCCATTTGCTGTCGGTTGATCAAGTAGTCTGTCTACTTGTGCTGTAAATTGTAGCCTTCTATTCTCATACCTTTCCTTGAGAATTTGCCAAGCAGCTTCATAATTTGTTGCTGTTACTGGTAGATGTTGAATTAATCTACCAGCTTCTCCACCTAATGATGTCGTCAATCGGAACATCTTTTTCACTTCTGTAAAGTGCTTCGAATCATTCACCAAACTTTTAAAAAGATCGTGGAATGACGACCATTGTTTCATTTCACCGTAAAACATCGGAATTTTAATTTCCTGCAGTTTTATATTGGAATACATTGTTTGTGGTGAATTATAATTATTTAATTTCTCCGTTATCCTTTCGATGATGATTTTGTATTCTTGACGAAATACATCTATTTGTTCCTCAATAGATTCTTTAGTTGTTTCAATTTGAATTTGATATTTTGAGTTTCAAAATATGATTTTCTTCAACATTTTCAAATTGTATTTGAAGCTGGTTTTGAATTCTCTCATTTGCTCGAGAGAATCCAATGCATTTCTTCGTATTTCATCCATCGTGCTTTTGAGCATTTTTGCTCGACGTTGATATTTTCTTTCAACGCCAGACGCGGCTTCAGGTGATGCGACCTGAATAGTTTGTGGCGTAGATTCTATTTACCACATGCTGCTCACTGCTGAAACACCTTCGGCAGTACTTTGAATTCTTAAATTCTGAATAGAATTCTCCATTGTTTGCAATACATGCTCGAAGTGGTTCTTCGCAATGTATTCAGCTTCTTGACTCTTCTTAGCCATTATTTTATTATGATTTGCAGTAAACTCTTTCATAACAGTCTGAATATGATCCATATATTCCAGACATGAAGCCTTTCTTATTTTTCCGCTCAGGATTTTCTGCTCCTCCAACGCAGCTAGATCTCCCAACTCCTTCTGTCGTGTTAGCAAATTCTTCATATTTGCTTCTTTATAGATGGTTTTGTATACATATATATTTTTTTTTTGCACTGTTCTTGTTGTTATAGTCATGCAAGGACGCTTTTTAAAAATTTTTTTTTTAACTTATACTAAAAGTAATTTTTATAAATGTGGGTAGTCTTTGCTATTCCGGCTTACACTTATTTTTACTTGGCTAAGTAATGCTCTTTTTCTTTTAAAAGGCTTCTAGTACTTGCACTTGCTCGATTCTTTTTCAAAAAGAGGATCGAAGGACCAAATGTACAGATTAAGACAGTCTTTGCTTAAGTCTGTACTGTGAGAGTTCACTTTTGACTCTGGTTTTCTTTATTAAATTTCTTCCCTCAATACATTTCTTAATTCTAATTTCTTAACTATGTATATATGTATATGTGTGTATGCTTAGTGTGCATACACATGTGTAAATATGTATTATATTTTTATTGCATTTTCCAGATACCAACGCATTGATATTTTATAGTTTTTTAGATTAGTGCATCTAACGCACTTATACACATACGTACACACGCTTGATACTTTCTTATCTGTTGTTTGTGTGCATTAATATTTCGAGTATGTATATTTTGTATTTTAATATTAGTATTATGTATACTCTAATTTATGAGTTTTCTTTTATGTGCAATGATTTTCACATTTTTATGAGCAAGTCTCATATTACAATTTTGTTGCTTACCATTGCACTTGACATTTAGTGGACTGTATGTACTTTTTATTTAATTTATTGTTTACATGTATATTTTTATGTATTAATGTAGTTGTGTCAAAAATATAATTTTGTATATATAGTTCTATCTTAAGGTTACAAAACTTTCATGTTCATATCTTTATGAACAGTGATTCAGTTTTATACAAAAATACAAACCTACGAGTGGTACAAAGCCTTCATCGATCAACCATCGTATTCACCAGATTTGGCTCCGTGTGATTTGTCTCCAAACTGAAATTGCCAATCCGTGGAGCCGATTTTCAGTCGATCAAAGAGATAAAATAAAATTCGCTGAAGGAGCTGAAAGCCACCCCAAAAAGTGCTTATGAAAAATGTTTTGAGGACTGAAAAAATCGTCGGCATAAGTATATTATATCTGGTGGGGATTATTTTGAAGGCGAAAAAATAAATATTGATGAATAATTCATATATATATGATTAAATACTTTGAGTTTTATTTACAAATTCCGGGTACTTTTTTGTCACAATGTATGTAGCTTATTAAAGTACCAAACGATTTTGGCGAATAATGAATGTTGAATTCATTCGTAATATTCTTTAAAATAAAAAGAGAAGAGTTGCTCATAAAGATCAACTTTCGTTCTATGAGCACTTGTACACGGTCTTAAAATTTATTGCTTGTCATTATTTTATTTACATATGTATGGCCTTTACCGTTTAAGAACATAGAATTTTTAATACAATTTTTGGCGTTCTGCCGTATATATTCAATATTTTGCAATGATGCTTATTTTATTCTAGAGAAATAATTTTGATAAAACTTTGCCTATCCGTATACCCACGCATATGTAATATTAAAACAACCATGCACAACAGCAGTTAAATCAATTAAATGTTTCGTACTTATATAATTTCAAATATGTAACAAATAACTCTATTGATTGAGCTTATCTATAAACTACTAAATGTTATCTTGAAAAATTGTCGTTTTAGAAGTTGTAATTTTCATATGAAATCAGACAAGGTTGGAATTTGCTTTATTATATGTATGTCTCTCTTCTATATGAACCTAAAACGTATCCAAGAATAGAACATTAAAATTTTTACGGAGGTCAAAAAAAAGCATAATTTTTAGTAACAAAAAAAATTTAAATTGTAATAATTTACCGATTTTATGCTCATACTATGCACCATACTATAGATACAGAGGGTATGTCCGGAAAGTAATAGGACTGATTTTCTTCCGCCGCGACAGTACTTCGGAGCGTGCGCACACAGACTGGATTTGGTGGAGGGCATTAATATTTAACGAACGAGCGGATGGTCAGATGTCTCCGAGCACATGGAGAGTCAGGACAAACATTTTCGAGCGACGTGTTCTGTGAGTGGTGCAAGCCGAAAATGCAGCGTTCGTTAGAGCAGAGGTACGTGGTTAAATTCTGTGTGAAACTCGGTAAATCTGCGATAGAGACGTTTGATATGATCAATCAGGCTTACCCAGATGTTGCTTTGTCAAGAAGTGGTGCGTTTCGGTGGCACCAGGTCTTTTTGGAGGGCTGGGAAGAAGTCGCTGCTGAAGGCCGGAAGAATGAGCAAAAGTGAAAACGATGCTGATTGTCTTTTTTGAGATCAAAGACATCGTCGACTATGCATTTATTTCTCCTGAACAAACTGTCAAAGCCAAGTTTTACGTGGAAGTCCTCGAGAGACTCAAATAAAGGGTCAATCGGGTCCGACAAGACATCGCAGGCGATTGGAAGTTGGACCACGACAACGCTCCGGCTCACACCGCCTTTCTTGTGAACAGCTACCTAACCAAGACCAGCATCCCAACTCTTCCGCAGCCGCCCTACAGCCCAGATGTGGCTCCCCGGACTTTTGTTTTGTTTCTTTGCCTGAAAAGGCCCATGAAATGCAAGTATTTTGATATGACAGAAGGGATCCAAGCACCTCGGCCCTCACGGCTATTCCGGAGAATGCTTTCCGTGACGCCTTCAATACTTAGAAAAAGCGCTGCATCAATGCAGAAGGAGCCTATTTTGAAAGTTCTTAACAAATTCTAACGATTGATTCGATAATTTTTTTTAAATCGACTGAGTCCTATTACTTTCCGGGCAAACTGTAAAGTAACCGGCAGTTCCAAACGATTGATTGAAAACTTTTCAAAGTAGCTTATGAGAAAATTTAAAGAGCGTAGTTGTGAGACAAAAGATTGAAAAACTCTTTTGGTCGGGGCTTGAAAGAGAGCTACTGTCTTTAAACTATTTCGGAAGATATTTATAAATAGTTTTACCAGCAACTTATGAAATAAAAAGAACGGTTTTACAAGCCGAGTTGTTTTCTATCTGTAATGACATTGCTGATGAATACACTTTCTCCGAAACTATATTGTTCGTTGTTTTGGCAGTTGCATGCAATTCATAATTGACCGTCCTAATTTATTTTAATACTATTGTACCATGTATAGATTAATAACTTAACTTTTGATTAAGTTTTAGTTGACAGGATTTTAAAAAACTGTTTTTGTACAGTATAAGAACTATTATTGGTAACAAAAAGCGTATTCGAATCACATTTATTATCATTGTTCGATTGACTCAAAGTTATGCACGAGTACCTTTGCTTTTACAATATATACAATGTTGAATAGTAATGCATTTATAAGTACGAATATGCACCTAGATTTTAGAAGACTGTTATATGCTATTTATATACACATTTGTATTCATTCCGATTTTCATCAATACCACACACATTTGTACAGGCGTGTACATATACACATTATAGCCTGTCGATATTATTTTATATAAAATCGGGTATGCGGGAAATGTGCCACAGATCATTCTGAACAACTTAAGACTCAATAGACTACGGGTTTAAAACCGGTTTCGAGAAAGCGATTTTTAAAGCGAACTTTAAAATATCTGAATGAAAAAAAAATTTATGATCCGAAAAAAACTTCTTCTTAAAATCCGCTGGTTCCAAACAGGCTTTTGGTTAATAGTTTTTCTCAATAATCTGAAGATCATTTCCCGCATACTCGACTTTTCCGTTGATTTGAATCCCGTTTAATTATCTCGCTCCACTTGCTCTTGCCGGAAAGGCGAGACTCAAATAAAATTATCGTTGCAATAAAAATCTTTTTTTTTTAATTCTACTGTTTAGGCATTCGCATGGTTCAGTGACCTGTTGGTGGAACATGCAGAAATCTTTTGGTCGCTATTTGCTGTGGACATGGATAGGGTACTCACCGAGCAGCCACCAGATACATGGGACTCATTTCCTTTATTTCAAATACTTAATGACTATTTGCGTGTAGACGGTAAGTATTATGTTTCAAATATAAATTAGTATTATAATAAAAGGATTCGGAGTTCTGTACTTTTTAAAGAAAACCACAGAAATTTCAAATTTAATGGGAAGTGTTAATTATCCTTCGAAAGAGCATTATTTGACAATTATTTTTTTAAGATTATCTCTTTCAAATATTGGCCGCGGCTACGTCTCAGATATTCCATCCATTCAGTCCAATTTTCGATGACTCGTTCGAGCACTTCGATGATGATGTTTAGCTCAAAGGCCGGAATCGAAACGGGATTGTTCGCATAGACTTTACATATCCACACATGAAAAATTCTAACGGTGTGATATCACACGACCTAAGTGGTCAATCGACCGGCCAAAACTTGAAATTATCTGCTCAACGAAGTGTTCTCTCAATAAATCCATTGATGCGATGTGTGGGAAGTGGAGCCATCTTGTTGAAATCAAATATTGCCAAAATTACGACCTTCAATTTTAGACATAAAATAGTCGGTTATCATGGCGTGATAACGGTTACGTTCTCACCACAATAATTTTTGAAGAAATATGGAAGGATGATTCCTCCGGCCCACCAACTACACCGAACCGATGTTTTTTCTGGATGAAATGGCAGTTCTTGAATTTCTTCAGGTTGCTCTTCGTTTCCATTGAATCAGAAATTATCGCTGAACAAAATTTGGCTCGGAAACGTCGTATCTTCTTGAAACTTTTCAAGAGCCTATGGAGCAAAGTGATGTTGCTGGCGAAGGTCGAGCGGCATCAGTTCTGATTGTATTTTGTACGCTTTCAATTTAAGATCTCGACGTAAAATGCGTCTAGTCGTTCCATACGTCGGTGCGAGTTGCTGCAAACGGCGCCGAATCAACCCTACTTGGTCTACCTGTACACTCTCAGCTATGGCTGCCATATATTCTTCACTGCGTGCTTGACGTGGTCTATTCGGTCGAACGGCTGATAGTGTTGTATGCTCAGTAGGCCGATAATGTTTCAGAACGTGAGTTTTCGTAATAAAGTTGAACGATTAATAAATGTTGTTCAGGCGTAAGTCTTTCCATGATAAAATACCAAACAATACAGAACAAAAATAACATGACAACTTGACACGACTCACACGTGATCTGTCAAAAAAATGCTATTGAAAACAAGTAAGGAAGGACTAAGTTCGGGTGTCACCGAACATTTTATACTCTCGCATGATAAAGTGATAATTGAGATTTCATTATACGTCATTTACATATTTTTCAAATACCGTATTTTTGTAAAGTTTTATTCCGCTATCATCATTGGTTCCTAATGTATATACTCGTATTATACAGAAAATGCATCAGATGGAATTCAAAATAGCGTTATATTGGAAGAAGGCGTGGTTGTGAACCGATTTCACCCATATTTCGTACACGTCATCAGGGTGTTAAGAAAATATTATATACCGAATTTCATTGAAATCGGTGGAGTAGTTCCTGAGATATGGGTTTTGGTCCATAAGTGGGCGAGGTCACGCCCATTTTCAATTTAAAAAAAAAGCCTGGGTGCAGCTTCCTTCTGCAATTTCTTCTGTAAAATTTAGTGTTTCTGACGTTTTTTGTTAGCCCGTTAACGCACTTTTAGTGATTTTCAACATAACCTTTGTATGGGAGGTGGGCGTGGTTATTATCCGATTTCTTCCATTTTTGAACTGTATATGAAAATGCCTGAAGAAAACGACTCTATAGAGTTTGGTTGACATAGCTTTAGTAGTTTCCGAGATACGTGCAAAAAACTTAGTAGGGGGCGGGGCCACGCCCACTTTTCCAAAAAAGTTACGTCCAAATATGCCCCTCTCTAATGCGATCCCTTGTGCCAAATTTCACTTTAATATCTTTATTTATGGCTTATTTATGACACTTCATAGGTTTTCGGCTTTCGCCATTTTGTGGGCGTGGCAGTGTGCCGATTTTGCCCATCTTCGAACTTAACCTTCTTATGGAGCCAAGGAATACGTGTACCAAGTTTCATCATGATATCTCAATTTTTACTCAAGTTACAGCTTGCACGGACGGACGGACAGACGGACGGACAGACGGACGGATGGACAGACAGACATCCGGATTTCGACTCTACTCGTCGCACTGATCACTTTGGTATATATAACCCTATATCTGACTCTTTTAGTTTTAGGACTTACAAACAACCGTTATGTGAACAAAACTATAATACTCTCCTTAGCAACATTGTTGCGAGAGTATAAAAATAACTATACTTTGATCACCTGTTAATTTATGATTATTTATTCAAATAACATGTAAGTACTGTTCGTTACTTTTCTCTACAGAGTATTTAAAGCCCATAACTTAGCTAAGCCTGATAACGCACACATCATTCACCCAAGAAACTCATCCTAATTTTTAGCTTAGCTCCTACAACGTCTAAGAAACTCACGCGCAAACAAACGCTAACTACACTACTAACATCTATCCGTTCGTTGGTAAATATTTCCCCATACTCCCAAGATTTCTAATATCCAAGTACATCTGTGGAAATTCATCTCAACAGCATTCCACGCATATATCCACGCTAGCGGCCATATTGAACTCACTTAATTCGAGTGAGGGTATTGCGTATAACCCATAATTTGGTTCAGAATAACAATGCACACATAATGTCTATAAGAATGAAAATATGGTTATTCCTCAGTCTTCTTCTTCTTTACCGGCTAAGACACCGCTTACACGGTAATAGCTAAGTTAACAACAGCGCGCCAGTCGTTTTTTCTTTCCGCAATGTGGCGTCAATTGAAGATACCAAGTGAAGCCAGGTCCTTCTCTACCTGTTCTTTCCAATGTATTAAAGCTGTTCCTCTTGCTTTGCCTCCCACGGCAGTTACTGCAACGCATACTTTCAGAGCTGGAGTGTTTTTGTTCATTCGGACGAAATGACCTAGTCAGCTGAGTTAATGTCGTCGTATATCTCTTACGGCTCATCGTTTCAATGAATGTGATATTCGCCGTGGCCAAAGGACCACAAATCTTCCGCAGAACCTTTCTCTTGAAAACTCGTAACGTCGACTCATCAGATGTTGTTATCGCCCATGACTCTGCATCATATAGCAGAACGGGAATAATGAGTGACTTATAGACTTTGGTTTATTGTTCGGCACGAAAGGGAGTCCCCTCCCCTGAAACATCGTTTGGTATCGAACGGCTCGGAGAAGTTCTTTCCGATTCTGACGGGGTTTCTGTTGTTGCTCAACAACAGTTTACATAGAAGTATTAGCTTTTCGGGGATTCCAAATTTAGACAAAGCGGAGTAAAGGCAGCTCCTTTTCGTGCTGTCAAAAGCAGTTTTGAAATCGATGAAGAGGTGGTGTGTGTTGATAGTTTTTTCACTGGTCCTTTCCGAGAATTGGGCGCATGGTGAATATCTGGTCAGTTGCTGATTTTCCAGAAAGAAAGCCACGCTGATAAGGTCCAATCAGTCTGTGCTTTAATCTTTCACACAGTACATTCGATAGAACCTTATATGCGATGTTAAGGAGATTTATCCCAAGGTACTTGGCGCATATTTTTGGGTTTCCTTTTTTGGGGATTGGGAAGAATAATAAAATAACAGTATTGTTGTAACTTCTTTATTTAGGAAAACCAAAATTTTTGTTTAACATATTCATGGTAAAGTCGGCCGGACGGGCCGGAGTTTAGTCCTTAGTTACTTAAATTCAAAATACATACCAGCAAGTATATACATGAATCGTTTTTATGTAGATAATTTGCGGAACGGGCGCTTTCACCAACATTTACGTGACACGTTTGCACCGCTAGTTGTACGCTACGTCGACCTCATGGAATCATCAATCGCTCAATCAATACACAAGGGCTTCGAAAAGGAACGCTGGGATAGTAAAGGGTAAGTATGTTCCAAAAGCTTTATCTAGTTTCTCAATTCAACCGTCACTATTTTTTATAAGATATTTGAAATATAAATGTTGCAAAATTTAGAATATTATCTTAACCATTTATGTGTGCATCTTTATCTAATTAAAATTACCACAATTTAATTTCTGAAGCTGTAAAATAAATAACTCAAAATGATTTCACTGCCTTCGAAAGGTTTGATGTAGTACAGTTGTGTGTAAAGTACTCTCATTAGACTCTCTTAAAAGACATAGCACCAAACTTGTTACATATTTAAACATATTTCTATACTTTTATTTTTTATTTATTATGTGGGTCAAATTGAATATACTTTCACCAATTCAAATTTAAAATTCCATATCTAGTATCAATTACTGGATAGTATTTTTGTTCATTAAAATACTAAATTTTTAAACATTTTTATATTGAAAAGTGTGCTAAATAAATAAGCTGAGTTAATATTACAACTTTTTTCTTTTTCTTTGCTGACGTAGACATCGCTTACATGGCTATATCTAAGTTGACAATAGCTCGACAGTCGTTTCTTCTTTTTGCGCCAATTTGAGATACTAAGTGCAGCCAGGTCCTCCTCCACCTGATCTCTCCAACGGAGTAGAGGTCTTTGTTAGTCGAGGTCGGACTTTACTTTTCAATTATTTACTCAGTACAACGTGGCACCTGTTGGCAAAAGTGATTCTACGTTAAATTTCTATGCTTATATCGTTGTTGGTCGTAATACTGATTCTAAGATGCGACTTCATAGTTATGAATCTTAACAATGACGTGTGAATCAAGTCGCGATTGCGGTGATTGTTTGTTTGATGACAGGAGAAATTTCGTCTTGTCCTCATTCACAACCAGACCCATACGCTTCGCTTCCTTCCCTTCTGGAGAAAGGAACTAACGGTCGATAGTAGATTTTCCTGGTCTAACGCCACACTGATAAGGTCCAATCAGTTCGGTGACGTTGTGTCTTTCACACTCCACGCTCGGTAAGACCTTATATGCGAAATTAAAGAGGCTTATACCACGGTAATTGGCGCAGATTGTGGAATCCCCCATTTTGTGGATTGGGCAGCGCACACTTAGTCTCCAATCGTCGAGTATGATTTCATCCCACTATATCCTGTAAAGAAGCTGATGCATTCACCTTGTCAGTTCTTCGCCGAAGTATTTGAATAGCTCGGTCGGCAATCCATTGGTCACTGCCGCTTTGTTGTTCCTCAGGCGAGTAATTGCTATTTGCACCTCTCCATAGTCGGGCAATGGAACATCTATGGAGTGTTGATGAGGGTTGAAATCTTTAAACAGAAAAACCACAATAATACTTTTCATCGCACTATTATCTGGAAAATAGGAATGTTATAGATTTCATGAAATTCTCGTATTTCTTTAAACCCTATTTAAAGGGCACAGTTGTAAGGTAACACGTGTGACTACGATAACTACGGAATTATACGGCTAAATAGGAGTAAACCTCCCCAAGGCAAGCAAGGTACTAAATTTGTGAACCAAAACAGCATTTGAACGGAATGAAAGTTCAATTTCCTAATCTGCATTAAAAAGTTCTCTTGTAAATGCTTTATACCGAAACCAGTTCCAAATATTTAGTTTTTGCGATATTAAAATTTACTTAAAAATGGGCGGTGATTTTACTTCAAGTTTCTTAAGCTTTTAGAGTGAAAACTTCTATTCTAACCCAAGCACACGAAATATAGATCAAGTGTTTTGAGGATATTGTTGTACATAATTAGTAGACCAAAGATGGTTGGTACATCAAGTAATTAATTTAATTAAGTAATTTTTAATGTTTTCTATATTTTTGTTCAAAATTAAACTATTCCAATAATTTAAATAATTTGTTTAGAGCAACATTACCTCTTCATTATTGCTTATTTCTTCATTCAATGTTTATATACCTACAAACTTATTTATGTACCCACTTGCAGCAAATCCGAACCTGAGACCCTAGTAGTTGAAAACTTTAGATATTTCACGATAACATAGCCAGTATGCCGCAGGAGATTCGGTTAGTCTTTCATGTATATAATCGAAATTTGTATCATACCATAACTGAACTCGGTGTCTTCGGATACACAATCAATGAATTTTAACAGCTTTCCGTGTTCCAAAAATGAAAAAAAATTAAATTATTTTCATTATTTTAAGTGTGTAATTGTTTTCATTAACAGCAATTAATTACCATTTTCATGAACTACATGTTTTGAAGTTCTCAAAAATCATGAATTCGTTTTCTTATTCCGAATTCGATTATTTTATTTTATCCACACGTCAAAATGGGAGGTCACATTTATGCCAAAATAAAGGAATAGTCTACGTTTATAAAGATTGCGGGGCGTAATTAACTCTTAGCTTATACATGTATGTATGTATGGAAATATTTTATAACTTTGGTGTTTGTTAATCAGAGTAAAAATTGATTGAATAAAGTTAGTTTTCACTGTATACTTTTATCTCAAATTAATGTGTTATTTCTTCTTCTCTCTCCCTATTTCTCTTTTCCTTCTTTTAATACTTTAACTTAATTATTTTGTATTTGTATTTGTGCCCTTTCAATATGACTTAAATATTTGTACTCACATCATTTACTGTAATCGACAACTACAAACGACGTATTATATAGGATTAATGCAGCTTTAAATCCAGCGACATTAAATAACGCGGCTCAGGCTTTAAATACCGCAGCCCTTAATCCGGCGGCGCTACTTGGGAGCAAAAAAGATCAGGTCAATTTCTATATACCAAAGCTACCAAGGCGTTCTGTTAATGCTAACGAAGATACGAGGTTTTTACTCATTTAACAATAAATATTAAAATAAAATAAAAAATACACACTCAATAAATATTAACGTATATAGATATATAAAAACTTTCCCGTACATTTTGAATAAATATTATGCATTGCTTTTTATGATTTTCATTAGTGAGCATAAAATATGTAGATAATGCAACATATGGTATGTATGTCGTATGTTTTTGTTTTTGTAACCGTTGCAAAACTGGATCAGTAAATAAAGAACAGAACAAATATCAAAGTAATTTTTCAGAAAAATATTTTATATTTATTATTCAAAAACAATATAAGCAAATTAATATATTTATAAATATTATGCATAGTAAACTCATAGATTAATCAATCGATCGCTTATCATGGAGAATTACAGCGAAAATGGGAAGAAAGTAAATGATGTGCTGTATGCTAAAATAATTGTTTTCTTCCCACATCGTTAATTGCTTTATTTCGAAAACGTATGAGCTTTAAAAGTTTTTTCTGGACTCATTTACAATTGGTAAATTTTAAAGCTTTATAAAAAACATTGCACAACTTGTGAGTCGCAAGATTTTCTAGAGTACAACAGTACGGTTATACATACATACGCATTGCAATAAATGATAAAATGTAGTTGCGTTTCTAAAAAATAAAAATTGAGATATGCCGATGAAACTTGGTATGAGGGTTCCTTGCCACGTCCACAAATCGCCATTAACCGAAAACATATAAAATACCATAACTAAACATTAAGCTAAGATATAAAACTGTATTTTGGTACAAAAGACCCCGTACCAAGTGGGCAAAATTTTTTTTAACAAGTGGGTGTGGCCCCACCCTCCAACAAGTTTAATGCACTTAGCTACAACAACCAAACTTGCTCAATACAAATCTTATAAGAACTTCTACCGACAGTGTGAAAATAGATGAAATCGTAGGATAACCCCTCTCACTCCCCATATAACGGTACTGTTAAAAACTACTAAAAGCGCGATAAATCAATAACTATATACACCAGAGACAGTAAATTTTACCATTAAGATCGTATGAGAGAGCTTTATGGGAATTTATTATCTCTGGACCCGACCAAACCGATTTTGACAAAATTTAGAGCGTGGCTTTCTTCTTACATTCGTATGCCACATTGTGAAAATCGACGAAATCGGACAACAATCACGCCTACTTCCCATGTGGCACAATTTTAAATCCCACTTGATTCGTTCAGTTTCCAGTACACAAATTAAGAAGCAGATTTTCTTATCCTAATTCATGTATGCACCACATGCAGAGTGCATACACATATGTATCTTAAACATAAGTGTACACATACACATACGCATACACAACTATTTCTTATCTATTATTATTTTATGATCATTTGCGATTCTTTACATTGCATACATTAAATACTACAGTCTCTAATCAATATACCCGAAATGCACATTTATTACGGTGATGATTGAAATGGGTATTTGTACGTATGTACATATTTATGTTTACGACTGTATTTGTATGTGTTAGCGATAATGCACATAAATATTGTAACATGATATCTGTTTCTATACAGATTTACAAAAATATCTTATTTACAATTGCAGCCGTTACGAACTGTTCAGAAGTCTGTGTGCCACCTTATGAACAAAAATCGTTTAAGTCCAATAAAAACTGTTCCAGAGCCTAGGTACCGAATATTTAGACCCCGGTACCTATAGTTGAATTTTGATCGAAAATGTCGGTCAATATTTGATATATAACTGAAATTAACTGATAAATCTTCCCTGAAAATAGTATATCTGTATCTCAAAAATGAGTTGAATTGGACCAATACTTCTGTTAGCCCCCATATACTTAGTTTAAAGATTTTCGAACTTCCGGGTGACTTTGTATGAAAATGAAAATAAAAGAGTGTGTTTATTACTCATAACAATGTACCTTTGTGCTTAAATTTGAGCGAAAACTTGACCTAGACTCTATATAACTTATTTCAGGATTTTTTAACATCCGGCTGACATTATTCCATATGATTGGTTTTAGTATTTCCTTAGCCTTGATTCTAACAAGTTGCAAGAGTATGCAATGTATATGCCATACAAATTCTATTGGTATATTTGGAAATGATAACGAATATGCATATTTCAATTTTCTTTGAATAAATGAAGTTCATTTGGCACATCTTCACTTTGTAATAGTCGAAATAAATATAAATAAATTTTACAACAAAAACGATTTCATTCATAAACGCAGGCACAAATTCTACAAGCGACCTCGCTTCATTCATAAAAACAGACGCCGTAACATCTCCCCGAGCATGCCTTTGTTAACAAGCGTCTTTTCGCGACGATGGCAAAAACTAAAAATCATAAGCTGAACATCTTCTAAAATATTATTTTAAGTTCTCTGCTTAAAGCATAGAGAAGGTGCAAATTAAATTCTGTATGATCTTGTATGTGAATTTAAGAAAGTGTTGGTCACTCCACCATATTTTTATCCTTTCCTTCCCTCTCGCTAGTTTTCTTTCACACAAAATGATATGCATTTCTTGGAATATCACTAAGAATGCTTTCTATGCTTCTTCTTCTCGACTCAAAAGAATTACACCACAATGATATTTTTATATCGAAGGTCTTATTTAATTATTAATTTATATTACAGGTCATAGACTTACTTAGTAGAAAATATATATACTATATGTATATATGTGGAAGAGGCTAACTTTAATATATTGGATTAACTTTTGCCATTACTCAAGTATACGAGTACTATAGTTGGTATTTCCAAGTAATTTTATGAAGAGAACACATATGCTGACCGACATAAGCGACATAAAGTCTACTAGATGTAGTATATGGAAACTGGGGTCGTTCGTGTACCGATTTCAAATTTTTAAAAAACTTTTGAAGTTTCATTACGATAACTCACGTGTTGAGCGATATACGGGGTATGTTCAACCAGAAGTTCGATAATTTTTATATTCGAAAAGAAATATTACCCGCGTTCACCTATTTTTGGCAGAAAGGCACATAATTATAGGGAAAAGATTGTTTCTATATTTCAATAATACATTTAACGGATTGACCGGTATTTCGGTAAAAGCCAGTCATAGTAGGCAGGAAATACCATGCCTCAAAGCCACTATCTGTGCAAAGTTTTATATGTATGTAACTTTAGCTGTGTTTAAGTTATTTACTGTAAAGTGAAACAATTATATGGTTTAACAAGTAAGGAAGGGCTAAGTTCGGGTGTCACCGAACATTTTATACTCTCGCATGATAAAGTGATAATCGACATTTCATTATCCGTCATTTACATATTTTTCAAATACCGTATTTGGGTAAAGTTTTATTCCGCTATCATCATTGGTTCATAATGTACTTATATATTATACAGAGAAGGCATCAGATGGAATTCAAAATAGCGTTATATTGGAAGAAGGCGTGATGTGAACCGATTTCACTCATATTTCGTACATGTCATCAGGGTGTTAAGAAAATATCACATACCGAATTTCATTGAAATCGGTCGAGTAGTTCCTGAGATATGGTTTTTGGTCCATAAGTGGGCGACGCCACGCCCATTTTCAATTTTTAAAGAAAGCCTAGGTGCAGCTTCCTTCTGCCATTTCTTCCGTAGAATTTAGTGTTTTTGACGTTTTTCGTTAGTCGGTTAACGCGCTTTTAGTGATTTTCAAAATAACCTTTGTATGGGAGGTGGGCGTGCTTATTATCCATTTTTGAACTGTATATGGAAATGCCTGAATGAAACGACTCTATAGAGTTTGGTTCACATAGCTATAGTAGCTTCTTAGATATGTACAAAAAACTTAGTAGGGGGCGGTGCCACCCCCACTTTTCCCAAAAAATTACGTCCACATATGCCCCTCCTAATGCGATCCTTTGTGCTAAATTTTACTTTAATATCTTTATTTATGGCTTAGTTATGACACTTTATAGGTTTTCGGTTTTCGCCATTTTGTGGGCGTGGCAGTTGGCCGATTTTGCTCATCTTCGAACTTAACATTCTTATAGAGCCAATAAATACGTGTACCAAGTTTCATCACGATACCTCAATTTTACTTAAGTTACAGCTTGCACGGACGGACGGACGGACGGACAGACAGACATCCGGATTTCAACTCTACTCGTCACCCTGATCACTTTGGTATATATAACCCTATATCTGACTCTTTTAGTTTTAGGACTTACAAACAACCGTTATGTAAACAAAACTATAATACTCTCCTTAGCAACTTTGTTTACATATACATTATGAACCAATGATGATAGCGGAATAAAACTTTACACAAATACGGTATTTGAAAAATATGTAAATGACTGATAATGAAATCTCGATTATCACTTTATCGTGCGAGAGTATAAAATGTTCGGTGACATCCGAACTTAGTCCTTCCTTACTTGTTATTAGTTTCTTTTGTGCGTTGTTTCTATGCGGTATCCTAACGGGGCATCTCGACAGGATAAAGTTTATGCTATACTAACTGTATTGCCGTGCCTATTGCCTGTGGAGACTTCCTATTATTTATGGAAAGCAATATATGGAATACTATGTAATTAGTATGCCATATATTAAAAGCAATAGGCTGTCACTTCAGCAGTTTGACAGCGCAGTTTTCATTTCTATGAAAATTTCGAAGAGGCAACATGTCCCATTTACACATATATCGACGGCATTTTCATTTCGGTAATATTAAATTTAGAAGAGCGAGTTTTAAGACGGTTGTGTTACATTATAAAAATAAAGTACATTTTCAAAATAACATTTTTCTAAATAATGAATATGTAATTTAATATTGTTAATTTACAGGAAAATTATGCAAAATGGGTTGGGAATCAGCGGAGTCCTAAATTTAATAAACTTATACAAGAATAATCAAAATGTCATATCAAATTTATTATTTTAATTGGTACATAAAATGTATGCTATAATTATCATAGCCCGAAAATATAAAATCTTTTTTTACAAGAAATGCATTTGTAGAAAAATCTATATTTCTCCTTTCTTTATTTTCCATATAAATTATTTTCATCCATATAAAACTTTAACCAGTTCAAGAGCTCAAGACATGCGGTACATCAGCTCGAACCTACCTACCTGACGCCATTTCGTAAATGATAAAATAAATTTTTCAAGAGCTCAAAACATGCGCCACATCAGCTCGAACCTACCTACCCGACGCCTTTTCGCATATGATTATATTATGATAACAAATAAACACATACAGATTTGGCAATAGCAATAGATTTGACAGTAGTATGCCATAATTTTTTGCCTGTCGAGATGCCCCGTAAATGAGCTTCAGCTATGGATATAGTAGACTTTTTGCTCTTGTGAGCGGCCACGGTCGTGCATGCAAAAACCTTTTTTTGAGTTGCTTGATTTTGTTGGTGCTTAAATCTGGTTAGCAAAAGTATATACAAATTGAAATCAACTTAACCAATTTATATTTTTTTATTATATATTCATAGATTTAAGCAAAATTCAAAAAACTTCATGTCTTATTCTATAATAAATATATATAATATTCTATAATAAACATTTATTTTTATTATTTTTTTGTGACTGCCTTGATAGGAATCTTTTGAATAATAAAGCCAGGGTGTACAGTAGTAGAACGCATTCAAACGAAAGGGACATTAAAAGGAAATTACCAAAAATAACTGTAAACTTCGAACTATGGTCTTGCATATTTTCATTCTTCTGTGTGACATTCGCCTTGGCCGATTTTCGGCTTGCGTATGCTATTACGCGATATAAGAAGAACAGTGCTAGCAAAGCACCAAGGCGCATAAAAAACACAGAGTAAATTTCTGAGTGTGTCTCTTTACTCCGCATATTTTTGTGCGTTAGTACCGTACAAGTACTAGTAATGCCTGCGAGGGATTTTAAGCGATCACTTGAAGTGGTCAAACCACGCACCGCATTTTAAGCGAGTATACTAGTTGTGGTCAAATCAGGCACCGGTACCGATCTCTGGTATACATGTTCCTAGGTACCTAAGGTGGATTGGTATTGCAGAAGGGCGAATTATCAAACAAATGTGCATATTTTCTATAGGTTGAGAACATCCGCTGTTTTGCAGGTTCCATTAAATATTTATATTTCAATAGTGACTACTTGATTATTCCTTTCACAGTGTTATAATTCCCGTTAAAGGCAGATTTATCCACTTCAGGATTGTTTCATTTAATATCGTAAAAACGAAGAAATATTTCCATATGTACTTATGTTGATACGAATGTACTTGTGAACAAATTAAGATCTTTCAGTGGTTATGTTATTTTATATATTATTTATACATATTTTCACTCTTAATAAAGTTGAACGTTACTGCTATTTAAATATTTCTTGGAAAAAAATATATAGAACGTGTTACTATAAAATTTGAGTTCATAAGGAAATTTTGTGCTTGGCAAATAAGACGATTCAATAATTATGATCAACATGTCCATGCCATACATGCCATGTTTACCAAAAATTATTGACATTTTCGGGAGTCTTTCTATGGCACAATAGCGTATTTGAGACCGAAGGCTTAACATTTTTAAGTCATATTATATACAAGGTGCGTTCCAAAGTAAACAGGAATCTTTTTGAATCTAGCGCCCCCTGGTGGCGCCATATATATGTCGACTGGTGCGTTAGAATCTGCTATCTTTATCTTGTCCAGTGAGAATTTCAGGATGATTGCTTATCCCGTAGCAGAGTGCAGGAGTGGTTTCGACGTGGTCGAGAGGAGATAAATGACGATCAACATGTGGGCCAATCAAAATCCGTGATCACCGGAAATTCCATCGAAATTTTGCGTGAATTTATCAAAAATCAGCCGAAATTATCATTTAAATTCATAGATATGGAATTGAACATCTCCAAAACATCGATTTATCGCATTTTGACCACACATTTGGGCTTACGAAAGTTGTGTGCACGGTTTGTTCCGCTTAAATTGACTGACGACCAAAAGTTGCTCAGAATCCAACATTCGAAGGACATCATTAAAGAGGTCAAAAAGGACAAAAATCACATTTTAACCATTACCTGATATGACACCGTGCGACTACTTCCTTTTCGGAAAAATGCATTTGCCCATTTATCATAAGAACACAGACTTTTTCGTGCACAAATGGTATACCTAATTTAATTTATGAAGTTGTAAGTGTTTATCTATGTATATACAGATGTACACAAAAAACTAATGCTGATTCAGTTAAAATATCAAACGATTAAAAGTAGACACACTTCTGATTGTTTTAAGAGAGTGCTTATCACCCCAATTACCAGACTATTTCTTAAAGTATGACGAACATAATTGAATTTTTACCAGAAAAGTTTAAATTGCAAATGTGCCATCAAAAATAAAATAGCTCTTTTTTCCAGATTTAGTGGACAGACCAAGGCATTGATGAAATACCGCCGATCTTAGCAGGAGATTCAAACGCTGGTTTAGTTTAAATTTGCAACTAGTTGCTACAGAGTATTATAGTTTTGTCCACCTAACGGTTGTACGTATCACCTAAAACAAAACGAGATAGTTATAGGGTTATATGCAAATATGTATATATGTAAATGATCAGGATGACGAGAAAAATTGATATCCGGTGGTCTGCCCGTCCGTTCGTCAGTAAAAATTGAGATACCTTGATGAAATTTGAAAAAAATTTCGAACTCGTAAATGGGCGTAATTGGACCACTGTCACGCCAATAATCGCCATTAACCGAAAACATATAAAGTGCCATAACAATTATAATATGAAATTTTATTAGCAAGAGGCACCTGTGTGAAAATTTTTTTGAAAAAGTGGGCGTTGCCTGCCCTACAATAAGATTAATGTACATATCTCTTAAGTCAAATTTGCTGGGTACAAATCTTCTAAGAACTTCTACCGACAGTGCGAACATGTTATATGTTACTCCTTATACATATACCATATGAGAGAGATTTATGAAGGCCGGTGTGAAAATTAGACGATTGGCGTGGTACAGCCCACTTGCTGGTGAGCTCCCATATCTCAGGACCCGACCAAAGCGATTTCGGCAAATTTTAGTTCGTGGCTTTTTTCTTACATTCTTATGCCACAATGTGGAAATGGACGAAATCGGACAACAACCACGCCTACTTCCTATATAGCACAATTTTAAATTCCACTTGATTCGTTCAGTTTCCTGTACACAAATTAAGAAGCAGTTAATATAACGGGATAAAACTTTGCACGAATAATGTCTTTAGTGTGTGCCACCTTAATACCAAAAATTGTTGAAATCCAATAAAAACTGTTCAGTACCTATGTACTGAATATTTAGACTCCGGTAGCTATAGTTGACTTTTGACCGAAAATGTCGGTCAAAGTGTGATATACTATACGAGTATATAACTGAAATTAGGGGATTAATCCGTCCAATATGTGAGTTATACCAATGAAAATGTGAGAGCGTGTTTTACTCATAACAGTGTATCTTTCCGCCTAAAATAGATTAATTTGAGCGAGAACTTAGCTTAGCTCCTATATAACTAATATTAGGATTTTCGAACATCCGGCTGACTTTACTATATTTGATTGGTTTCACCCCTTAAAGTATTTCCCTGGCTTTGATTCTTGCAAGTGGCAAGAGTATAAAATGTTCGGTTGCGCTCGAACTTAGCCCTTCCTTAATTGTTTAAGTTATTGTTCTGCTATATAAAGTGTAGTGTGGTTTTTATGTTTGCTAATTATAAAATTATATACTGTTTTTAAAATATTTCTATCGTGTTGAAAACCACCATCTACTTTTTAATTGAAAATTTTATTACTATTTTAAATGGCGCTATGATGAATAAACCATGTCCTCATAAATGTTTTTCGACTTCTCAAGAAAATCTTTGCATGTTTCTAATTGGTTATTAAAACTAAAAAAGAAAAAACTTTTAAAAAGGGTTACGTAGGCAGATGTGAATTAAGTTTTCGTTAACTGATATTGCTTGTTGATTTTAAAATTCTGTCATTAAAAAGCTTTATAGTGTACTTAAAAGTTAGCTCGCATACATACATTGAAATAATGCTGCACTTAAAAAAGATTTATATTATTCTTGCTTATAATAATTTCATTCTTGACATACATACATATATTTATATATTTATAGCGATTGCACACATGTGAAATTAATGATAGTTTTCATAAATAAGTATGTAAATGCATATTTAATATTGGAAATGTCACTGATTTATATCGGTAGTTTTATAGTTAATTTTTCGAAATTTCTTTTTTTGTTTCTATTACCATTAACAATAACAAATGTATATTTTTTTCGTTGGGCTGTATGCATATTTATATAGAAATGGTTGTGCCACATCCGAGGATCTCTTTTGGAAATTAGATGCCTTACAATCGTTCATACGTGATCTTCATTGGCCGGATGCAGAGTTTCGTCAACATTTGGAGCAACGCCTGAAAATGATGGCTACTGAAATGATTGAACAATGTATACAGCGTACGGATTCATCATTTCAGTCGTGGCTAAAGAAGAATGTGGCCTTCATTTCAACCGATTATATAATACCCTCGGAGATGTGCGCAATGGTTAATGTGATATTAGACGCTAAAAATCAAAGCTTTAAACTAACTACAATAGATGGTATTGATTTGGTAGGTATATTTTTTATACCATTTAAAAAAACTTATTATTTATAAAAAATATCTAGAAAATAAATTAATAGTAATTTTTTGATTAATTGATTAAATTCGTAAACACGAATTACTTATGACAACGGTCCATGGCTATTGCAATACTTCTTTTATTTTAATTATACTTTTACTCTAATTTCGCTCTAATTGTTATAAACTGATCTAAGTGTTATATCCTAAAAAGTTGACCCATAAACATATATGCAATGTCGGACAAAAAATAAGAACAATACCAGTTAAAAAAACAATCTTTCCAAATTCTATCCCAACCAATGAAAATTTCAAATAATTTGTATCATTAGAAGCTGATTCAGTAAGTTTAATTTTTAGTAAAGATAAAATTCGTTGTAAAAAATAAATAAATGTTAGGTCGAATTAAATTGGGAGAGGACAACAAAATAAAAAACTTCAAATTATTAATAAATATTATTAAAATGGAACTTAAAATTGCATATTCTTGAGCAGCCATTTTGTTTTAACAAAGCTTGCCATTTTTTGGCATTGAGTTCACTAGGACCGCACAAGTAGTTTGGGGTATAGAATACCAACTTCAGGAATATTTCTCGACAGTTCTGTCTTATATTTCGACCTAACGCTTCCAATCTTTTGTTTGACAATTCTGAACGAGTTCTCTATGGGATTCAGATCCGGAGATTGGGAGACCAGATTAAAACGTCTATCTCATTATGAAGAAACCAATTTCATTTTCATTCTGTAAAAGGGGGCATTACTTCATTGAGTATGTGTACGTACGGGTCTACACCAGAGATGTGCATGAATACCATTCAAATGACATATTTAGTATTTTGTAAAAATGAAAACTGAGTGAGCACTAGGCATAAACTAAACGAAAGCTGTCATTGCATGATTCACCTCAGCGAGTTGTTTGTTACAAAATGCATATCATTGCTTGCTTATTCTGTAAGCTCATACCATTCACAAAAGCATTGAATCAGTATGAGTGTTATGAATATACGCAGAGCTTTTTGATTTTATTGTTTATTGTTTTTAATTTTATTTGATAGTGCTTAAACATATATATTAACAAAGTGAGAGTATTAATGATAATGGTAAAAAAAAAAATTACAAAATTCAGCCTTTTTTAAAAACAAAAAAAGTGTAATACTTCATGTTCAATATTTTATTATTTAAAGATATATAACATATATTATTTTTTTTTCTCGTAAAATAATCGATTTTTCGGAATCGATCTTCAGTAGTCGAAGTCGATTAATAATCGATTCTTGACATTCGAAAAATCGATTATTTTACGAGAAAACTCGATTCTCGAGTAGAATCCGAATCGAGTTTACCATCCCAACTGGCAGCCATCGCGTGCACATATAATAACTTCCGCAGAATAACCACCACAAAAAAAAGAGTTTTTTTTTCCATGTAATTTATATGGAAAACAGAAAATTTGAAATAATCACCTCTTAATATTAATATTAAGAGCTCATCTTTTGAGTGACTTTTTTTTACATTTTCGAAAGTTTTTAGCCTGTTTTTCAGTTGAAAACAAAGGTTGCCTCAGAATGACACACCCTAATATGTATATATATTGTTGTTCTTATAAATTATTGTAATTGTTAACAAAGCTATATTTTTACTCATATTTGAACACTGAATTCAAAAAAAGCAAATTATTCACAGTTTTTGGCCCAATACGGTTACGTTTTTCAGTTATTATGTTACCTGAGACAGAAAAAACTCGTTCTGAAGCGGCACTGTTTGCAGGTATAGCCAAAATTTTTTGGGCAAACTTATATAACCGAGGGTATTTTGAATTATGACTTTCCCACCACCGCATAACATTAACATTAACATCAAGTTAAAGAGATAAACTTTCTGCCATGGACGGTTGAATTGAGCTCATAAAAGATGAGAAAAATAATTGGAAGTCCTGTGGTGATTCATTATGGATTGCAAAATTAGTTGGACTATCGGACGACGAAACAGATTTCATTATTTCGGAGACACAAAACTCTCTAACTTCATTTAATTTACTTTCATCTAGACAAGAATTGGTAGGTGGATACAAAAAACAAGCCGTATTGTGAGAAATACTTAAATGAATGTACTTTGTTTCCATTTCTCTTAAAATATTTCTTTTTAATGCCTTTATTACTTGCATATCAGTATCTCTTTCTTCGCAAATGGATCTGACGGTGTTGATTGTTAAGTATACGTAATTTAATGTGACGTAATTTACACCTTGTAACTTTCGGCTTACAATATCAATCTTTTCAAAACCCTCAACTAGTGCATTAAGAAGGGATAAGTTAATATCTGAGATTCTATGTGTTTCATTGACTGAGGAAAAATATCTTGAATTTTGAAGTAATTATTCGAAATTGATTTAAATAAATTAAGATGCGAGTTCCACCGAGTAATACAATAATTTTTAAGAGAAGTTAATAGCATGTGTTGAAAGGAAGTCCTTTTAAAATACTTTACTAACTTTTTGCAAGCATCCAAAAATGAAACTAATTCGGTAGTGCTGTTAAAACCACAATCCAAAACATTATTCAATAGGTGATTTGCACAGTTAATCTTATTTTGATTTTTAAGAGCCTTCACAATGTTTGATCCTCTGTCAGTAACAAACGTAATATTCTCCATGTTATTTACTTCGAAATCTGCCAAAATGGTGTTCAATTTCGTTAAAACATTAGTTGCTGTGCTTCTCTCTAAATCCATCGATTTTACGCCTAAAATAATTGATTTTAACTTTAAATCTTTCATAAAATGAAATGTGGCTCATTTCTTTTGACAAAATTGTCAGTCCAGAGATCTGATGTTATGGACGCCGTTCCGCTTGCTAATTTCAATTCCTCCATCATTAGTATTCCTTTGTCGTCTGCTATGTTGTTTATTCGTCGTGATATGGTTCTGGAATTGGGCAACATGTCGGAGACGTCTAAATGATTGCCATATTTTGTTCCAATATTTAAGAGTGCCTCCACGACCTTTTTAAAACCTTCACCGTCTACAACGGAAAATGGACGACAATCCTCTACAACCCATTGAGAACACGCCAATAAAATAATTTCCTTATCTGCATTGCTAACTTTTTTTACAGCAACGTTGCAATTTTTTACAGCATAACACTTGTGACGGATAAGACTAGATGTTTGCTTTCCATTATATTTTAATATGTTATTACACTTTTCACATATCACCACTCCATCAATAAGCCTACTGTCGTCATTTTTAATTTGACAGAAAATATCCCAAATTTTACTTTTGCTTTGTTTATTTTTTACAATACGAAAAACACCGTTTTCAATATTTTTTATTATTTCAGAGTTCATCTTGAAAACTTATTTAAAAGAAATTTTCGCACTGATTTTGCACCATGTAATCTGAGCTTTTATGAATCATTTGATTGTTTTGCTTACAACTCAAAACACAGTTATAATTTTTGAGTGGTTGTTGCTAGCGGCACTTAAAGAGTGATTGAGTAAATGACAAGCAATTAGAAGAGCGTAAACACTGCAAGCAATGTTATTAGCACATGCTGATTGAAAACAAAACAAAGACAGTGAGTGCATACATAGGAAAAAAGTGAATCAACTCGTGTACATCTCTGGTCTACACCGTATCAGAGGAAGCATCGCCATACCATGATAGTTCCATACCTGTGCAGTATATTTGGGGTGAAATACTGCATATTTCGGACGCCTTACCAAACTAAATTTACCATGCTTTCGTCTGTCCATTACACCATTTTTTTAAATTCCATTCGGTTTCAGCGAATCCGATGCGATAGCTTCGATGTCTCTGTGTCAACAACGGGACTCTGCGAGACCTACCCCTCTTGCAGTGAGATTTTTGTGGTAAAAAGGTTTGGTGCACGACTGTGGAAGATTTTCCAATAAGTGCTGCAATGCGTCGCCCTACCCATTCTTTCCTAAAGTAGTAAATGATTTGCACTTATCATTTTGGACGGGCATTAGTTCATCTCTATTTATGCTTAAACAAAAACAATTGAATTTAGCCGTATTTCCTAATTCCCGAAACTCGATTTAACTGCGGGGTTGCCAACCAAAAATATGCTTGAGATGCCACTAAGAAAATTTAACAAAAACTATTCAATTAAATAATTATTTGCAATCGAATGTTACTTGATTAAGTGTTCTTATTTTTTGACCGGCGCTGTATATAAATGATAAGCATGTCGAGCCGATTTAGTAATGTCCGTCAGTCTGCATATTCGCGAGCTAAGCCCTCAGTTTTTGAGATATCGATCTGAAATTTTGCACACTATATCAGACGGCTTTAGCCACCATACAAACTGAACCTTGTGTGGAGAATTGTTCTGTTTGGAAAGATATCTTCACGGAATTCGGCACGGATTATTGTCCAAGGCAACAGTACAATTTGCGAAGAAATAGTTCATATCGGACTATTGTAGATCATTTTATTCTATATAAGCTATAAGAAATGTGTAGTTTCTCTTGTTTTAAAGCTGACACTGTAATATGTATGGTTCTCAGGTATATGAATGTTTAGCACTACAGGGAAAAAGCGCGTCTTTATTCAAGTGGAACCCAAGATTTATCTTAATATTCTAAAAAGCACTCTTAAATTAATGACTAGAAATTACGGCGATAAGATAATGTTAATTGCCCATATGGATAACAGAAACGGCATCGTTAGAACACTTTTGTGACATGTAATAAACGTACATATATATGAAGTAAGTTAGCCGAATACAATTGTTATAAATGAAGTTACTTAAAATAATATACGTACTCGTATATGATTTCTGACATGAATATGTAGCTGTTACAAAACTGGACGTGATTGAAACAAAAATATTATACATAAATTGTTAATGAGGGCAAATCAACATAATCAAATACAAGCACAAAGATCGTGTGACAAAAACAGTGTTTAGCAGTGTAACATAAGGATCATTGTATAGTATGTACGTTTTTTAATATTTTATATATTATGTTCAATAGAGGTTCATATGTTGATCCCTCGTAGGCGATTGGATGATTTTCATTTGTAATGAACAAATCCCATTTAAATTTCAGCCAAAAATATATTCAATAATACATAAAAATATCACAACCATTCCCGTATAAGAAACGGAAGAATTGTTTCATACAAGAGTTCAGTACTTTTTTGCGCAGTTCGCCTCACTTAATCTAATAAATGTTTCTAACTCTTTGTATCAATTATAATTTTGCCAAATCTGTCAGGAGGACAAACCTTTTATTGTTGCATATGTTATTAGCGCTAATGTTGTATTAGATAGTGTCGGTAGCTGGAACCACATAACAGAATATATTTTAAAAATATTTTTAAAATATTTTATGTTTTCATTAGGAAATGTATTAGTAGTCTGCGTCAAAGAAAATATGTATGAAATTTGATATATACTTTATAATAATGAAGAAATATGTATGCTAAAAACTTATAAAAGGCTTATTCAAATATGTTATAATTAACTTATATAGAAGCTTAAAGATGTATTTTATTGCATATTTTTAGTACAAATTTCATGCAAAAATTGATGACCAAATCGATAAAGCGAATGTAGCTATGACACAAGGACTCATTAGTAAACTTATGTCTGTGCTAGAGTCGACTTTGTCGAAACTGGCACGTTACGACGAAGGCAGCCTGATTGGTTCCATACTTAGCTTTACAAACGTGTCCAGCTCAGGGAAGGATCTCGGACAAGGTTATGTAAATTTCTTTCGTAACAACATGGACCAAATACGTGGTAAAATTGGCGACGATTTATGGACACTAAACTTTTTTGAACAATGGTACACGCAGCAGATTAATATGCTTTGTAATTGGCTCTCCGAGAGGCTAGATCATGCTCTCCACTATGCTCAAGTGACTTCCATATCACATATAACAAAGGTGCGTAAATAGATATTTGTGCAATGTCACCTTATATTATCAGAAGCACAAGCTAAAATGTGAGCATAAAATTTGTTTCAAAAAATTTTCAACCGTATCGCTATATGTATACAATATATACATATAAGCCTATACATACATATGTATATGCGTCGCTGAATTACTGTTTTAATTACCATCCGCAGAAAATTTACTCCGATTTTGAGCTTCAAGGAGTACTAGAGGATAAACTCAATTCCAAAGCATATCAAACTGTTGCCCAACGTATGGCCACTGAGGAGGCAACGTGCGCGTTAACCATGCCTGATGTTGTCGAGAGTGACGAGTAAGTAACAAATAAAATCTTTAGCATAAAATATAGGTTTCTATAACGCACTTTATTGAAGGAACGTGGATGGGCTGAAAGGCGAAGGAGGTGACGAAGATGTCGCCGGTGACGATGTTGGTGGAGGCGCTTCACGTGGTTTACCCAAACCGAAAATTGCCGCCGCACAAGCAGCGGCCGTAACTAACGTCGTAGCTGGTCGGGTTGGCAATTTATTAGGAAAGGGTATTGGTGGACTTAGCTCAAAGTTGGGAGGTGGGAGCTGGTTTTAAAGCCAACCCAACGTAATGTATTGATATTAAGGAGTCTAATAGTGATTTAATGAAAAAAATTGATCGGTATTATTGCAGTTATATAGCATGCAACCATATAACAAAGCCGTAACGTGAAATTTTTAATAGCGACATGTATATGCCTGTAATTATACTCTTACATTCATATACATATCGAAAATTCGAGTATACATAATAATGCTTAAATATACGAATTATATGAGTCTACATACGACCTACAAAAAATGTTTGCTAAATAATATAATTATTGAAGAAAATAACATTTTATTCAATACCTACAATCAGTTAATAACTTTTTCTTCCTTTTAATCCTACTGACATAACAACAAACTTGCGAAAACTTAAAAAAGTTGTTACTTTAGTATCTAAGACATATCTAGATATACTCATATTCTAATATACAACATATGTTTTTAAGTTTACATACATACATATACTGATATATATATATGTATATTAAATAATGAGCGTATCACTGAAATACGTTTCGATTGCTCAAGATAGGGGATTTTGATTTTCAATATTAACAGCAAAATTTATTCTATACCCCTATACAATTCCATTCAGATGCATATACACACTTACATATATCTGCATTGTATTCAAAAATATTGAAAATGTTATCTAAATAGTATAATTTAATTATGAATACTAATAATCTGTAACTCTTTAATCGTTTACCTTGCGAAAATGTTCATGATTAAAAAAGTAAAAAAAAAACTGTTAAAACAAGGCCTCATATTCACCTTGATACTGCGAGCCAAGTCCATGCAATGTAAAAGAGAAGCATATAACAAAATCTACAATATACATATATGCAGTTTCACTACTTCGCAATTCAGTATCAGCCTAATACGTGCATATGTTCATACATACACAGCGGGGGTACTATTTTACTGAATTTCACCAACACCACCAAACTATTGCTACATGACCATCAACACAACTACCGCTCCAATGATAACCTAAATCAAGTATAAGAATAATGTAACAAACCCTTGAAATATTAATTATACATTCTTCATGACATTGCGTATACAGTGGTATAAAGTACATTTTATTTAACGAAAGTCATGAATAACAAGTAAAATAAATTTAGATGTTATAATCATATTCTAAAAGATTTCAATGAAGCTAAGAGAATTAATCATGAAATTATTTTGAAAAGGTTCACCAAGGAGAGACTATTTTAATTTTTTTGAATGTAGTTAACATGCGAAATTATAATTAGATGTTTTAGCTCAGATCTGCTTTGAGAAAAAATTTGGATTATATTTCAAACAACTGGCAAAAAATATGGGACTGAAAAAAGTTTTAGTGAAAGCGGATAAGTTAAACAATTTGATTTACAATTTTCTACTTTTGACTGTTTTTTTCTATTATTGTTTAAACAATTATTTTCAGAATTGAGATTGTAAATTAAACAGATATGAAGATTGAAAGTATCGGCTAACTTAGTCTTCCTTATTATCGCAGTCAACGTCTTTCATGCCACATTTCATTTTTCGACGCATAGAGATGTCGATATTCCAACTTTTCGTGGTTACTTAGTTTTAACATCATTTACCAGATGAATTGTTTTCAATATTTCGGTCAACTTTATTACATGCTGAATAAGTATGTTAAACTAGCCACGAAATTGTGACCAGAAGGAAACGTCGGAGACTCAATAAGGTACACCAATGGCGGATTCAGATGGGGAAAATTTCCAAAAATTTGTATTTTTGCCTATGTGATATTCTATCTCTAACTCATTCATTCAACGTGATTCTTCAGAAAGAATCGATCGATCTGGCAAACGTATCAAATATGATAGATACGTTGTTTGTAACGTTCCGAAATCGAAGTCAAAAAGCTGAGGAACATTTTCGATTCATTTATTCAGACAGGAAAAAAATGACGATAGAACTGAACTTGGAAACGTTGAAGAACTGCAATCTAGACCCATCCCCACAATTCAAAGCTTCCTTCGCATATTCTGCACACTTTCTGTGACGGATTCGAGCTCTGAATGCTCTTTTTCGACACTTCGCCGCATGAAAGACGAAGATAGATTGATCGGCCTGGCGTTGCTGCACTCGCATTATGATATTGAAGTCACTACAGAAGAAGTTATCGAAAGAGGATTCTTGGCTCACATCGTTTTGTTTTGTGGAATTGCAATAAAGTACACGCACGTTTACGATTTATATTTATTGTGTTTTTTTCAATTTAGTAGGATTTGATATTAGAAGGTCGATTTGAATTTTTGCACCATGATATTAAACTGCATAAAGACTACTATATTTAAAATATAAATCTTAGCAAATATTTCAGATGAGATTTCAGGCAAAAGTTCCAGAAATAAGATACCAATTGATGCAATATGTTCCCAGTACTATGTACAAAATTTATTGTCATATTTAACACCTATCAAAAAATGGAAACTATCGCAGAATCTTGTATATACCCTGTTTTTTCGTATAAATGTTTATAAAACAGTTTAATTATTATACAGGTGGTTATAGGTATCGAAAAAATAAGTAATAAGCAATTGAATATAGAAGGTATGTGCTTGTGCGCTATACACTACCGTTCAACTGAATAGGTTCACATAACTGATCGATATGCACTGGAGTATATTTGGCGCAGTTCCGTTTCTTTGCATATTTTGTTTTTTTATGTCGTTCGTTAAATTTGAAGCATTTTTTAGCTCAACTAAATAGATTCAGCTGTTTCCATTTCAGTTTGTGATGAAATTTAGCGATATAGCGACCAAATTAATTTCTAATTTTCTTTTTTATTTACTTTTTGTACATTAAATTCGAAATGGGTGAGGTGAGGTGAGGAACTTTCCGACTACGAAAGATGTCAAATCAGAACTTTTCATGAAACTGGTCTTAGTCATTGCATAATTACTCAAAAATTGGAAGAAGCAGAGCAGAATATAAAATACCACCATTAAATGGCGCAAAGTTTCACGACCGCAATTCGGACGGAACCCCCTGAGATGGACAAAGAATGGAACAACGTGGTTTTTGCCGAAAAAAAATGAATTTAAATGGCCGAGATGGGTACAACAATTATTAACACGATCTACGAAAGAAGAGCATTTGCAATGGATTTGTATCAGTCTATGATACTTGCGACCTTGAATTTGTTTCTTCCAAAATGAAAGCGGAAACCTATAAATCAAATTGACCCGGACAAATATGTAACTGCAAAGACTAAAAAATTCCACTATATAACCGCGTATATGAAGTTAATTCAGACAAAGAAGGATTCATTCATTATTAAACTTAATTAAAAATACATTAAAACATACTAGATAAGAAAAAATAAGAAACGAAATAAGCTTAGACATTTAATTAACTTAGTTTTTTGTATATTGAACCTATCAGATGATTAAAAACATCTTTAATTTTGATACTGTTTCAGAAAAAAATAAATATGGAATAAACAATAAGTTGACGAAAATCATTCCTTTAAATCTAATTAATATACAATTTAAGAATTACAGTATACAAAAAATGTTCTGTAAACCAGAATATTGTTTGAGAATTTACAATCATGAACCTTTTCATTTGATCGGCAGTGTATCTTCCTCTTCTTTATTGGCGTAGACACCGCTTACGCGATTGTAGCCGAGTTAACAACAGCGCGCCAGTCGTTTCTTCTTTTCGTTACGTGGCGCCAATTGGATTTTATAAGCGAATCCAGGTCCTTTCCCACCTGGTCCTTCCAACGGAGTGGAGGTCTTCCTCTTCTTCTGCTTCCCTCGGCGGGTACTGCGTCGAATACTTTCAGAGCTGGAGTGTTTTCATCCATCCGGACAACATGACGTAGCCAGCGTAGCCACTGTCTTTTAATTCGCTGAACTATGTCAATGTCGTCGTATATCTCGTACAGCTCATCGTTCCATCGAATGCGATATTCGCCGTGGCCAATACCCAAAGGACCATAAATCTTTCGCAGAACTGTTTTCTCGAAAACTCGCAACGTCGACTCATCAGTTGTTGTCATCGTCCAAGCCTCTGCACCATTTAGCAGGACGGGAATTATGAGTGACTTATAGAGTTTGGTTTTTGTTCGTCGAGAGATGACTTTACTTCTCAATTGCCTACTCAGTCCGAAATAGCACCTGTTGGCAAGAATTATCCGGCGTTGGATTTCCAGGCTGACATTGTTGGTGGTGTTAGCAGTGTATCACATGCCGCTAATTAATTAAAACTGTTATCTTTGATTAAATGCACATAACAAGCATTCGGACACACCAAGTGACAACTTGTCTCAGTGATTGATCAACAGGTTTAGATCATGGCTATTTATGCCCATAAATAATCTTTTCACAGACTTTGAAACACCGAGATACAAAAAGGGTTTGTCTGATGAAATGCTAGTGAAATATACGTATAAGCCATTTTATGTAACACAGTTTCAGACGCTGAACGACTTCGCTTTTATCTCGCCACGATTGAATATCAACACTTTTTTCCAATTTTCTAACTAATATAAAACAATTGTAATTTCTTTTTCTAGCATTTTCATTAGATTTGATTTTTTGTTGTTTGTTATGATATGAACAATGACATTATAATTTTATAATAATTGTCTAATTGACAGATAATATCTGTGAAAGTACAAAAATTATCCATATGTCAAGATTTTTTAAAAATACATACCTAGTTCATCAAAGTTTTAAATGCGGCTTCACTTAAAAATAACTGGCATAGTTAATGATTATACTACTACTAGTTATGCAATTACTGGGACAAAAAACTGAAGCCCTTTATTATTCAAAAAATATAAATATTCCTTGAAATTCTAGGAATTTTTCAATATGAGTTACGTGATTAAAATATTTTTAATCTGCATAATCTTGCACGTGAAAATAACGATATTTGGGTAAAATAATCCAGTTATTATTCCCGCTTTTGTCTTGGCTGATCAATCACAGGCAAATTTATCTAATTCATATATCTTTTTTCTTAATAACAACATCCTTTTTTCATTAATACAATTAGAAATGCCTCCGCAAAAGTATATGTTGATTGAAATAAATTATCTTGAACAGCAATTAATACTAGCACAAATGTATTTAATGGCGAAAAATTCCTGTTGCATGTTTCTCAGTGCAAATCACACACATTTACAACATAAATAAATATGTATGTCATCTCCGACGTGAATATTAATCATTTGGAATTATCGCGAGTGCACAGTATATGTACAAATGTGTAAGTGTATCTACTTATATCTATAGAGATACAAAAATAGTTTAGAAGATAAAGCAATTAAACAAAAAGCACGAAAAAACACCAACATATATTGTAACGAATTATTGTAATTTAATTGTATAAAGTTATAATTATAATTATAAGAAATATTATAATGTACTGCATGTACATCACATATAAATACCTTTACGATTAAGTCTACAAATGTACGTAAATGCATGCTAATAATACAATAAATGCATACACACATATACAAAATACACATAGATACCTAGATGAGTACGTAAAAAGTATTTGATAGTGTGTACATATATATAACCTTTGCATAATTATGGTATAAGCATACATAAGTACATGTACCATGTATGTAATTGAATTCTAAATTGTATATAGAATATATACATAATTACATACATACATATAGAAAAATCATGCTTACCATGTAATGTGTGAACTGATATGTGCATGTATGTATATATTGAAATTATTCCATTTTCACACCTAGCCAATAATAAAGCGTTTAATTCTTGCAAACAATAGAAATATTCATTCTTATAATTATGTACATCCATATTTGTAGTACATGGAAGACAAACGTTAACCCAAAGGATTAGTATTATGAAAAAAAGGTTGCTTAACTCTCTAATAAAAACTTTCAGCAAAATTGAAAAATAATCATAAAATAATTTTTCTTTTGAACATAGAATAAAAAACAAATGGAGATGCTTCCTAATTTCAACAATTACATAAATATGTTCATACATAAAACGTTGCATATACATACATATATTTCAAAAATATTTATTTAATTACAGCTTTCGGATTAAATTTTTTGATTACAGTTATTTTTAAATAAAATATTTTTTTTTGCCGATTCAAAGAAATGATCGATATAAAACCAAAATGTACCTACTTATTAAATTTCATTCGGATATCTCCAAAACTGTTAAACAAAGTTTTGTACTCCCTAAACCTTAAAATCGCTGGATCGAAACCGATTTTAGACCCCTAATCTCTTAAACAAAGTTTTTCAGAATGATATGTAGAACACTTCCCGCATATGCGATTCTTCCGTGTTTTTGGCTCTCTGCAAATCGACCGGCGAGAATGTACATATGTACATATGTACATATTATATATCAGTTTGTATGGCAGTTACATGCTATAACAATCCGATATTGACGGTTCCGTTAAATAAGAAATCTGCTTGACGTGCTGAGCCGATTTAGCCATGTCCGCCTCTCTGTATATATGCGCAGAATTCGATTTGAAATTTTGCACACGTCCTTTTCTCCTCAAAAAAATTGTGTCAGCTCGTCAGGCAGATCCTTTATATATACATTTTTTTTTCTAGGGAAGTGTCGGGTTCCTTAGAAATCCTTTAAATAAATAAGGAATGCGTTACGTTTTGGAGATACGTTCAAAGCAGCCAAGTCTGCTGAACACGGCGAGTGATGTAGCACCTCCAAGCCAACTCCTCTGATTTTATCCTGAACCGATTTTGCTTTGTGTGCAAGTGCATTGTCGTATAACAAAATTTCTTCGCATACTTTTGGATCTTTCCCACATCTTCTGGCCCATTCTAGTCTGTTTTTAATTAATGCATGGTTAAAACTAATAATTTGTTCTCTTTACTGTATCTCTTTATTTATCTCTGATTCCACCAAACACGGAGCATTGTCTTCTTACCGAATCGTTCTGTTTTTGTAGTCGATGTTGATGCTTGTCCCCGATTAACTCACGATTTCGCCCTTTAGGATTCTTAAAATAAATCACGTTTTCATTGCCAGTGACAATTCAAAGGAAAACTGATTTTCGTTCGTGTCTTTGAAAAAAAATTTCAAAAGTTCTTTTGCGGGTTTTCATTTGTTTTTAATTTTTTTCATGTGGCACCCATTTTCCGTACTTTTAGCTCTTTACCACAACTTTCAAACGGTCTGAAATCGTTTTTTGTGCAACATTTAACATGGATGTCATTTGCTTTTGACTCAAAGTATCTTCATCCAATATTGCTTGCAGTTCGGCGTCTTCACACTATTTGGTGGTCTTCCAGGTTCTTCTTCAAAGTCATTATCTCTGAACCGTTCACGCAAACTTTTGCATGTTGCTTCTGACAGATCATGTTCAACATATGTCTCGATAAGCATTCAATGCGACTCTGCAGCACTTTTCTTCAAATGGAAACAAAAAATTAATGCTTTCCGGAAATCATCACTTTTCGAGACAAAATTTGACATTTTCAACACAATGAAAAAATATGATGTCTGTTTACTGACTGCAAGGTTATTGAATACAATCAAACAGAAAAAAGTTAAGGCTCGTTCACAACAAATGTTCCCTACCAACACACTTGGTATAGGTAAACTATTTTTATACTCTAGTAACCTGGTGCTACAGAGTATAATAGTTTTGTTCACCTAACGGTTGTATGTATCACCAAAAACTAAGCGAGATAAGGTTATAGCGGGGTTTTCAATAAGAGCACAACAAAAGTTTTTAAAGGGATCGTCTCAATGTGAAATTTCAGAAAAACCGATTTTTTTGTTACCTTATCGGATAGTATACACTCTTACAAACATTCTCTCAAATTGAATCAAAAATTCAAATATTTCGGTCGATATAGCGCTTATTGAAGAAAGGGAATATAGAAGAGAGCAGAGCTTTAAAAGCGTTTTTGTCGGAATGGTGTTTTTCAACACGGTTTCCACTCTCAAAGAAAAAGTTTTGAAGATCTCTAGTTCCAATTGGGAGAGAATATTTTTAACGCCATTCTCTATCGCGCCATGGAAGCTTTCTGTTTTTTATACTCTCGCAACAAAGTTGCTAAGGAGAGTATTATAGTTTTGTTCACATAACGGTTGTTTGTAAGTCCCAAAACTAAAAGAGTCAGATATAGGGTTATATATACCAAACTGATCAGGGTGACGAGTAGAGTTGAAATCCGGATGTCTGTCTGTCCGTCCGTCCGTCCGCGCAAGCTGTGACTTGAGTAAAAATTGAGATATCATGATGAAACTTGGTACATGTATTTCTTGGCTCCACAAGAAGGTTAAGTTCGAAGATGGGCAAAGTCGGCACACTGCCACGCCCACAAAATGGCGAAAACCGAAAACCTATAAAGTGTCATAACTAAGCCATAAATAAAGATATTAAAGTGAAATTTGGCACAAAGGATCGCATTTGGGAGGAGCATATTCGGACGTAATTTTTTTGGAAAAGTGGGTGTGGCCCCGCCCCCTACTAAGTTTTTTGTACATATCTCGGAAACTACTATAGCTATGTCAACCAAATTCAATATAGTCGTTTCCTTCAGGCGTTTCCATATACAGTTTAAAAATGGAAGAAATCGGATAATAACCACGCCCACCTCCCATACAAAGGTTATGTTGAAAATCACGAAAAGTGCGTTAACCGACTAACAAAAAACGTCAGAAACACTAAATTTCACAGAAGAAATAGCAGAAGGAAGCTGCAACCAGGCTTTTTTTAAAAATTGAAAATGGGCGTGGTGTCGGCCACTTATGGCCAAAAACCATATCTCAGGAACTACTAATCTAATTAATTTTACAGCAAAGAAAAAAAATATGTAAATGACGGATAATGAAATCTCGATTATCATTTTATTATGCGAGAGTATAAAATGTTCGGTGACACCCGAACTAAGCTCTTCCTTACTTGTTTTTAAATCTATTTTTACTACTATACACTTGCGGGATGTCCACAATAATTTTAGATTTATTAAAATATAAAATACTGATACAAAGTTGAAGATTGAAAATGAAAATGAAATGGAGAGCGAAAATGATGAAGCGTGCTAGCTGTCGGGATGATGCGCCAAGAAGAAGGAAAAATGGCGGTTCGTTAAGCTGACAGCTTATCCAGTTTTTGGGTTGCCATGTCTATGCTTTTTGCAGAGTTGCATTTGGTCCACATTACTTTGGGGTTTCCACATCACTTCCCCCTATCGGGAAGACGAAAGCGTACTCGATGACCAGATTTTGTTTGGTACTCTTTGTGTTGAACTGTTTGATTCGACGGGGTTTGGTAATCTTCGGCAACGAAAGCTGCTTTTAACCGGTCGATGGTAATGTTTACGTCCTTCCCTCGGATTTTGACTTTGAAAAATTTGTCGCCGCGTTCGACTACGGAAAATGGTCCCTCGTATGGTGGTTGAAGAGGTGGACGAATTGAGTCGTTTCGCACGAATACTGATGGTGTTGAGTGTAAGTTCTTTTCTACGAATGGTACGAGCGTTGAGTTGTTTGTAGTAGGTGACGGCTTTAATGACTGCATGCGTATGCGTAAATTTTCCACGAATTCACCTTCGTTTTCATTGTGCGTATGTTTTTCGGCAAAGAACTGGCCAGGTAATCGAAGTGTATTTCCATAAACCATCTCTGCGGGTGTCGCCCTTAAATCATCAGTTTATCGCTGCTTTTAATGATCTGTACCATCGCTCTATAATTCCGTTTGACGCGGGGTGATACGCAGTGGTACGTAAGTGCTTGATGCCTAAAAGTCTGGATAGGTCTCGGAACAGTGTAGATTCAAATTGTCTGCCTTGATCCGTTGTTACTCTACTCGGTACTCCAAATCTAGAGATCCAGTGCGTGTAGAAATTGAAAGCAATGGTCTCTTTCGTCAAGTTTTCGAGCGGGAGTGCCTCTAACCATCGGGTATAACGATCGACTATTGTCAAACAGTATCGATAACCTTTGCAAGGTGGTAGTGGTCCGACGATATCCATATTTATGTGGTCAAATCCTTGCTCTGGTAACGTGAATGTCAACAACGGTGCTCTGTTGTGGCGCTGCACTTTAGCTCTTTAGCACGGGATGCACTGCCTGGACCATAAGCGGCAATCTTTTCTGAGACTCGGCCATACAAATTTTTCTGCAATCAATTTAGTTGTTTTAGCGGCGCTGGTGTGTGCCATGTAATGTACGGAGTCGAAAGCTGTTCTACGAAACGAAAGAGTTAAGTACGGTCGGAATTGGTGCTTACGTCACAAAAAATGTCTACAGCGGTGCCTGGAATCGCCAAAGGTTTGATTGATAGGCTGGTATTCGAGTTTTGTAAGTTTTTGAGCTCTGGGTCAAACTTTTGACTCTCCGCAAGTTTGGCGAAGTCGATAGTTCTTGGAGTATGAATGGCGTCAATACGTGACGCTTCCGGGGATGTACCGAATGTCTGTTGTGAAATGTGCGATAAATTCCGAATGACGCAATTGACGCGGAGATGCTTTTTCAAGCTTTTGCTGGAACACATACTGCAATGGTTTGTGGTCGGTGAGAATGAAAAATTCTCTTCCTTCTAGCATATGTTGAAAATATTTGACTGCTTTGTATGCAGCTAAATGTTCACGATCGTAAGTGCTGTATCTTGTTTGTGTTTCAGTAAGGCGTTCGGAATAAAAACCTAGTGGCTGCCACTGGTCGTTGTCGAGTTGTTGTAGTACAGCTCCTACCGCAGCTCCAGATGCATCAACCGTCAAACTGAGTTGCGCCCTGTGTTTTGGGTAAGCGAGTAAAGTTGCTTTGCATAAGTCGCTTTTGCATTGTTGAAATGCCTCCTCTGCTTCAACTGTCCAATCAACTGGTGATGTGTCGTTTTTTTTGTTCCCTTTTATGAGGTTGAATAATGTCATTTGCCTTTCTGCCGTGCAAGGCAAGAATCTGCGAAAAACGTTTACCATACCGGGAAAGCGTCGCAAATCGCATACTCTCGAAGGTAGGTTGAAATTTTGAATTGCCCGTACTCGTTCTTCTGGGGGTGAAATTCCACTGCTGTTTATTTTGAAACCTAAAAATTCAACTTGCGGCTGACCAAGTGTGCATTTCGAACGGTTGATAACAAGGCCGTACTCGCGTACGTTGCAGTCTTTGGTATGTCGTTCGGCTTCACAGGAATCTGGTGGTGGGCCCGACGCAGATCAAGTGTGGAAAAAATTTTGCAAAGATGCAGGGAATGAGTGAAATCGTGCAGGTGTGGCAGGGGGTACCTGTCAGGCTCGGTGACGACGTTTAGTCGCCTGAAATTCCCACAAGGCCTCCATTCGCCGTTTTTCTTCTTTGTCATGTGCAGCGGGCTTGCCCATGGGCTGCGCGATGGACGACAGATGCCTGCGTTCAGCAAGAGTTGTATCTCGGCTTTTGCGGCTTCTAACTTCTCGGGAGATAAGCGCCTCGGTTTAGAGAAGACTGGTGGTCCTTTGGTGACGATATGGTGCGTGACAAAGTGTTGTGGTTTTTTGACTGAAGACTTTTCCATCGTGATGTCTTCGAATTCCCTCAATAAATCGTAGAACGGCTGATAATTTTTGGTGTAAGATAAATTGGAAACTACCTTTTTATTTGTTGATATTGAACACAGTTTGCTGGTGTTTGTGACGTCGTCGATGAGTTTGCGTTGTCGTAGGTTAACTGCTTAGTTGAAATGCGATAGAAAATCAGCTCCGATGATGGCTTGTGACACGTCAGCAACGATAAACTTCCAGGAATATTGGCGGCGTAGACCCAGATTGAGTAACATAGTCTTTTCGCCGTAAGTTTTTATGGTGGACTTGTTTGCTGCGTAGAGGTAGTTGTTTTTGTCCGGGCATCTACGTTGTTGTTGCGTCGGTGGAATTACGCTGAGTTCAACTCCCGTGTCGATGAGGAAGTTGCGGATTTTTTGTCTCGGACGATTAAGCGGCGGTTCTTATCGTTGAGCCTGTCGTCGACCGGCATTGACGACAGACTAGTTAGTTTAACTTTTTTACGCATTTTTTTGCATTGTTACTAAATTTGTGATGGTACCAGCACAAACCATTCGAATTGTTGTTTTGCATACCGGAACGTGACGGAGGACGGCTTCTGCTGCGACTTCTAGACCGACGATTTATGTTCGCCTTTATTGATGCTATCTCTTTCGTGATTTCGGCTAGCTGCTGCTCAATGCTGGATTGATTGCGTGTTGCTGTATCTGGAGTTTCGACCACGTGTACGTGTGGGGTGTCACTAACCTCACAAATTTTGTCCGCGCGCAGGGCAACTTTGTCGAGCGGTTCGTTGCTAATGGAAATTATTAGTCGCATGTTGGAAGGTAACCGACTCATCCAAATGGACTTTAGTATATTATCGTTGATCTCGCTGCCGGCTAGACGGACACATATCACCGAGCTCTTGTTCCTGCAGTAGCTTTTTTACACGTTTTTGCTCCGAGTCCGCGAATTGTGTTATTATTCGATTTTTTAGCGTGATATACAGTTCACTGTTCGCTGGATTAAGAATTATGTTGCTTATTTGGGCTAGCACGTTGCTTTCGATCACGGCCACGACGGTGTGGTACTTTGTTTTGTCGCTCGTTATACCAGCAGCGATGAATTGTAACTCGACCTGCGCCATCCACATTTCTGGCTTTGCGTGCCAGAATGGTGGGATCCTGATGGAAACTTTGGCCACTTCCACGCTGCGGGTTTGGATGTCCTCTGCCAATTGGCCCCGATGCTGCAAATTTTGTATTACCTGATTTACCGCTTCTTCTTCCGTCATTTTTCGATCACGTCAGGGTTACCAATATGTGGGATGTCCACAATAATTTTAGATTTATTAAAATATAAAATACTGATACAAAGTTGATGATTGAAAATGAAAATGAAATGGAGAGCGAAAATGATGAAGCGTGTTAGCAGTCGGGATGATGCGCCATGAAGAAGGAAAAATGGCGGTTCGTCAAACTGACAGCTTATCCAATTTTTGGGTTGCCATGTCTATGCTTTTTGCAGAGTTGCATTTGGGGTTGCCAGATTACTTTGGGGTTGCCACACACTCAATAAATAAACATACAAAAAATAATTTTGCATTCGTCATGATGTATTTATTTATGAAAAAATCAGGACCGATTAGTTAGTTTGAACATTAAAAAAATCGCAAAAATCAGTGATTTTGTACAGAGAATTGCAGTAGCAATATGCACCTATGGGCAAAAAAGCTACAACAACCAAATTTGCTAAGAACAAATATTAAAAGGACTGTTATCTACAGTGTGAAAATGGATAAAATCGGTAGATAACCCCGCTCACTCCCCGTATAACAGTACCGTTGAAAACTACTAAAAGTACAATAAATCCATAACAAAATACGCCATAGGCAGTAAATAATTAAATGTTCTCAGTTTTTCTCTTTTTATACATAGCCATAAGTTATGAAAGAATCTATAAAATAACGGATTGAAAAAATACAAGTTAAAACAAATTCTTTTAAGTTAAATTAAAAAATAAAATTTACCATACAAAATGTTAGAAACCAGCAGGAATTTGGAGAGAGGTTGCTTCCCACCCCTACCGTTCCATACAGACTTCGCAACACATTCTGTATACTATCTAAACTACCTTTTGGCCTCAAAACGTATTGTTTCTGTAAAAAAAAATTGGTATGTAAAAATATAAACATTAGGGGTATTTGCTTGCTCTTGCAAAACCCTTGCACGGTGCAAGAATTGCAAATATTTCAAACACACGCAGAAAATCATTTGCAATGGCTGTAAAATATGTCAGACCAAAACCCATGTGACATTGCACGCAAATATATAATTGCAACCCTGTTTTAGCTGTCATTTTACATAAAGACATACTACGTCGTTAAATTGTTGAGGAAGGTAAGTTTTAAATAGATTTTATAACTTTTATTTAAATTATAAAAATTTGTTACAGTTTTTTCTGTTAAAAATGTGTGGCAACCCCAAAGCAATGTGGCAACCCCAAATGCAACTCTGCAAAAAGCATGGATATGGCAACCCAAAAACTGGATAAGCTATCAGCTTGACGAACCGCCATCTTTCATTCTTCTTGGCGCATCATCCCGACTGCTAGCACGCTTCATCATTTTCGCTCTCCATTTCATTTCCATTTTCATTCTTCAACTTTGTATCAGTATTTTATATTTTAATAAATCTAAAATTATTGTGGACATCCCACAAATGTATGCAGAAGGTGCGCCAATTCACAATAGCCATGCACAATAGTCATTCACAATAAATTGACCTAATCAGCCGTTCATATATCACTAGATTCTGCAATGGGTGCTCTCGTGCCCTTGTGTATTTCGGTATAGTATGTTTGCAATCTGCAATCTTGCAAGAGCAAGCGAATTCCCCTATTGTTTTTTGAAAAAATTTTATATATGTATTACTAACCATTGTAGTAGCAAATTCGTCGCATTTCAATCTTTCGTCCATTTCCAAAGCCGTGCAAGTTGTCGACTTCTTTACCAGTCATTCGGCATACCGAATGATGAATTTGGCGGATGAGGACCTTGCATGCATGGACCGTTTTTGTTGCGCTATTTCTTTACGTTTGTGAATAACCTAAGAAAGGAACAAAGTGACATCGAGAGAAAAATAATAATTTATGCATATAAAAACCGTTAAGGATGTAAACTTATATTTTCTTTCAAATGGCTATCGATTTTAGTTTCCAAATTGTCGTCAAATCATCAAATTGTTTAGAAATTGTGGTTAGCATGTCAAAAATCTCTGGAAAAGAGTAGAAACACAACAAATTGAACAAATTTATAGAAATAAGTTATATGAGTGTTAGAATACCGTTCCCATCTACAGATCGTTTTGAAAAGCTGGACTCTGAATTATAGCAACCTGAAGTGTTAAACTTTTTTCGCTTCAAAAGAATTTGCTCTACAATAACAAAAACATAACACTAAATTAAAAGCGAAATACTGTAAGTTTACAATTATCTGCATACCTTTTGCGGGAGTTGAAGACGGTGTGTTGCAGTCCTTTAAGGCAATCTCCTCAAATATATTTTCCATCTGATTAAAAAATAAAAATTGGTAGTATCAGAGTTCTGTTTCAAATATTTAACAAAATGTAATAAAATGAGTCGAGAAAAAATATACGTCAATACTATAAAAAATACTGTTGTGTCAAGCGACAAAATATATATTTAAACCTAAAACTAAAATTAAGAAAAATGAATTATAAAAAATTATAAATATTGAATTATATTAGTATTGTATACTTACCCTAATAATGTTATATATACTTACCTTAATCTATTACTATAAGTTAACAAAATGAACTACTCACCTCTGTTTGTACATACCTGTATACTTCCATTCCAACTGTTTTGTCCCGTTAGCTTTAAGATTTAGGCTAAGTCATCTAGTTGCTAAAATAAAGAAAGGAATTGGTAATCAGACCGCGATCGAATCCGCACGCGTTACCATTTCTTTCGCTACTTTTCGTATTTTTCGCAAGTTTAAGTGTCCGGTACAGGCAATTGGTAGAGTTCTTATTAAGTGAATATTTTAAAAATATTAACCAAACACGCATCCCGAAAAACTTTAATTCTCAAAAACGCTTGAGAAATTTCATGGCGCCCGAGCAGGGACAAATGCGTGTTAAAAAAAAAATAAAAATTTTCAACTTAAATTTTACACAGTGGAATACTAATAGTGCAAAAATTATTTTCGCAACCAATTGCCTATTGTACCCTTTTCGGTGTTCGGTTTTTGGATTTCGGTGTTCACGGTTCAGTGAAACTGAAAAAACAACGAATTATCAAAAAAAAAATAACACAAAAAAAAAAAAAAAATTAAAAAAAAAGAGGATTAAGAATCCAATTATACATATATGTATATGCAAGTACATATCGATTTGTACATAAAGTGCGTGCAGTGAAACCTGATAAAAAAGAATAAATACATATATACATACGTAACCAGTGAAAATCAAATCTGTAAAATAATATACATATACATATTACATATTACATATATACAGTGTAAAGTGCAGTGCTGAAATACTTACCCGTATACTTACCTCTGGTTTAAAAAATCAAAAAAAGAGGAAAAGGGAAGTATTGTGGAGTATGGGCGTATACGTAGACAAAGTGTAAAGTGAAATTCACCAAACCAAAATTAAAATAAAAGGTGGTACTTGAGTACAGCGCAAGGTGAATTATTTATGCGGTACAGTGGTGGGCGCAAATAAAGGCTCAAACGTTTTTTGAAATACCTCAAAAAAAAAAATCTTTACATTTAATTGCGTTACAGTTTCAAACAAAAAAAAAAACAAAACCGTTTGCTTAAAGTGCCGCAAGACTGAAAAACCGGTAAAACCCAAAGTGCCGGTAAAAAAGGCAAGCCGTTGCCACCGCTATCCGTTGGAATCACATTGCTGCTGCCATCACGTCGCTGCCTTCAATCTGCTGCTGCCATCACGTCGCTGCTGCTGTCGTCGCTCCACTGCTGCCACCACTCCGCTGCTGCCATCCCGTCGCTGCTGCTGTCGTCGCTCCGCTGCTGCCATCCCAATCTGCTCTTGTCATCACTACGCTGTCGCCAACGCTGTTGTTATTCAGCCGCTGCCGTCATCGCCCCATTGCTGACATCACTCCAGTACTGGTACCAATCCGCTAGTCCTCCAATTTTGCTGCTCCTATAATTCCGCTGGTGCCATCACTTCGTTGCTGCCGTCTATCTGTTGCTGCTTAAGTCATCGTGGGAATGAGCTGCCACTGTATCCTGTGCCAGAGGGACGTAAGCGCCGGCAAACAGCCGACGCACCAGGTAACGAGTGCGAATTATTGAAAGTGGTGCAAACAAAAAACAATATTAATAAAACTGCAAACGCACACTTTCAGTTTTTGGCTCTCCCTTTTCACATTACACGCTTATTTATCGTTTTCTACATATATTATATATTATACATATACGTATTATATACACATATTGAAGTGAATGTGAAGGGATTTTGGGATTGCGGATTTGCCTACATTAAGGTGCGACCTTTTGGTAAATCGCATAATTTTAAAATTTTAATTCGGTCAGTTTTTTCGCATATTATCTCGCAAATTTGATTCTTGGACAATATTTTTTCGCGTTAAATTTTCGACTGTGCTAGTGCTCATTTTTGCATAACTCATCGGTTTGGCTTTCGTATATTTGGGAATCGATATATATATATTTTTTTTTCGTTTTCGGTATCGATTCTTAATATATCTGTTGCCAACCGTGGTAGTTGTTTGTTTTTTCGGAAATTTAATTTAAACAAGCAAAATGAGCAAGCCAAAGCCACCTATCGCCAACCTCTCTCCAAGTTAAAGGTGTTTACAGACCTAAAGTCATTAAAAAGTCAAAGGACGGTGGCGAAATAATAGTAGTTTGCGAATAAAGACGGGCCTTTAAAAAAAACGATATCGTTAGATCCAATTGAATTGGAATGTCGGCTCGACAAATTAAATTCACATAGCGAAAATTTAATGAAATGCTGATCTAAAATTGAAGAGATTGATGAAGACGACATGGCCCGACATAATTGTTGAAACGAAATCAATAATTAAAAATATTTTAGCCAAAAACCGAACGTCAATTGCCGAAACATCTTTCGTAGCTTCTCACAGCTCAAGGCTCCCTAAAATGAATTTGCCGAAATTCAAGGGAGAATATTTAGAATTTAAAAATTTTATGAGTTTGTTTGAGGGCTTGGTTCATAATGACCCAAATATCCCAGATATAAAAAAATTTAGCCATTTGGTAAATTGTATATCTAGAGAGGCTCTGGGAACAGTTAAAGCGTTTCAGATGTCGGATGAAAATTATCCGAAAGCGTTGGCAAGTCTCAAAAAAGTTTACGATAATAAGTTTTTCAATACAATATCTAAACTTTTTGAGCTGCCAACCATCCCAAGGCCATCCGCGCCTTCATTGCGATCAATGATTGATGAAGTGTCTGCTGTTTATGACTCTTTGCTATCTCTGGGCGATGAGAAGCAAATAACAAACGCCATTATTATACATATAGTTAGGACAAAGGTTGACTCTGTCACCCGATCCAAGTGGGAAGAGCAACTTGACTACGATCAGTTTACCATTATGGAAGGATTGCGAAGCAACATTGAATAGAAGATTTCAGCAGTTAGCAGCGGAAGGAGCATCCTGTTCGAGGACGAAATCCGGAGCTGCTCACAACCAGCATGAGTTACATGAAGCAGCCACACATGGACAGGACAAAATCAGGCTTTAGTGGCTGCAGATGCAAAGCAGCCAACTTATCAAAAATGCAAGTCGAAGGAACAATTCTTTTTAACTGCCTGCCCCACTTTCAAGGCGCTTCCGGTACAACAGAGGTTCGAGTTTGTGAAATCGGTGCCCTTATGCATAAATTGCTTGCGTAAGGGGCATACTGTATCCAAGTGCAGAGCGGATCGATGTCGTAAAATATGCAATCGATCGCATCACACATTGCTGCACCAGTACCCGGTTTTTCCTTGCAATGGCATCTCATCCGCAACCATCAACCACACATGCCATGCATACAGCGAGTATGCCGGATCGGGTAATGTTGGCGACAGCTGTTATTCAAGTGAGGACCAGTTATGGTGAATACCTGCCTGCGAGAGCGTTACTGGACTCAGGCTCCCAAGTCAACTTTATGAGACGGAGGACTTGGCACAAAAGTTGCGAATTCGTCGCCAACACAAAACGTTGAACATAATAGGAATTGAAATTCCAATACGAAAGTGGGGACAAAATTAAGCGCGTTTGTTAAATCGCGGGTAAATAATTACGAATTTTCGGCGGAATTCTGGATAATGCGTTGCATTTCGGCTAATCATCCAGACCATAACATAAATGTTAATGGTTGAAAAATTCCGCACAATATTAAATTGGCGGATCCAGAATTCCATAAATCAAAAAAGATTGATATCTTATTGGGTGCAGAAACCTTTTTTTCGATCTGTTAGCGGTTGGCCAAATTAAAAGTGGCCCTAATCAACCAACGCTACAGAAAACTCTTTTTAGGTGGGTTGTGTTCTGGCTAAAATATGCTAGCACTAAGTCCTCCTCCTTCTGCAACTAGCACATTATGCCAATCTGAAGATGACTTAACGTCAGTTAATTCGGTGGTCCAAAAATTTTGGGCGTTAGAAGAATTACCTTCAGAATCAAATGGCATCAAATTCTACACCATTGAGCAACAAGAGTGAAAATTTTTCGTAAATACAACTCTTAGTATTGCCTTCAGGACGGCTTCAAGTTAGAATGCCCTTTAAAGCTGACCGTAAGTTACTCGGTCACTCATATGAAACCGCAGTTCGGCGGTTTCAGGCCCTGGAGAGAAGGACATTAAAAGATCCAGAACTTCGCAAAATGTATCTGGAATTTATGAATGAATATAGAGCCTTGGGTCACATGAGCCCAACGGACAATAAGACCCCGAGTGAGCCACACTACTTCATTCCGCATCAATGCGTTTTAAGGCCCGAGAGCACAACAACCAAATTACGTGTTGTATTTGATGCCTCGAGTCGATCTTCAACTCAAATAGCGTTGAATGAACTGTTGATGGTAGGTCCAACCATCCAAGAAGAGTTATACTCAACTCTCTTCTTCGCTTTCGCTTACACAAGTACGCTTAACGGCAGACATTACTAAAATGTACCTCCAAATAATGGTGCACGAAGAAGACAGAAATTGTCAGCTTATTGTGTGGGAGAGAGCATCCCTTCTGAGCAAATTCAAATTTTTTTCGTCTTAACACCGTAAACATACGGCACTGCGCCTGCTCCATTTCTCGCAACACGGTGTTTGTAAATGCTCAGTGATGCCAATACAATGAAATACCCACTCGGTTCATTGGCCATTAAAAGAGACTTTTATGTTGATGACTTATTAACAGGATCTGAAAATTTTGAGTCTCTAGATCTTATAAGAAGTGAAGTAATTAAAATATTAAACTCGGCAGGATTCACTTTAACAAAGTGGTTTTTGAACCACCCTAAATTTTTCGGACAGTGATTGCACTGAAAAGTCATTAAGTTTCAATGACAAAAATTCTACTAAAACACTAGGAATCCATTGCTGCCGAAAGAGGATTTGTTTGACGATTTGTTTTGGATGCCAACTTTAATGATCTGCGAGCCACTAAACGGAACATATTGTCAGTCCGCCGCTCGCCGAATTTGATCCCTCTCTTCTGATTTCCTCCCACATTAGCCCCACTAGTTACCAAAGCAAAAATCTTATTGCAAGAGCTTTGGATTCAAAAACTAGATTGGGATGAGTCGATTCCATTACGCCTCAACACTAGCTGGCAGAATTTCAAAGCCAACCTGCTGCAGCTCGTCAATTAGCATTCCTCGGTATGTAAACTTAGAGTCGACTGCTACATGCCAAATCCATGGCTTCTCCGACGCTTCAATAAGAGCGTACGGATGCTGCATATACATACGAAGCCAATCTGCTAGTGGTGTCAAATGTATGCTGCTTACTGCAAAGTCTAGAGTGGCTCCGCTGAAGGCCAAGTCTCTTCCGCGTCTCGAGCTCTCTCGGCAGCACATCTTCTTGCCAAATTATGGTCACGAGTTGCACCAATGTTGAGTCGACGATTCGAGAAAAATTACATTTTGGACAGACTCTGAAATTGTATTGCACTGGGTAAAAACGCATCCATCTTCATTACAAACCTTTGTCGCAAATAGAGTGTCCGAAATCCAAGAATTGACTGACAATGTACAGTGGCGACATGTGCCAACGAAACAAAATCCTGCGGATCAAGTGTCTCGGGGTTGTAACGTGGACGAATTGAATAATTCAATATGGTTTGGCGGTCCACAATTCCTCCTAGAAGACCCTGCATTATGGCCAATTAATAACCACTTGCAGCTCTCACCAGAAGACGAAGCATTAGAGAAGAAGAAAGCTACATTTACATTAATTTCGACTGCTGAGAAAAATTCAATATTGGACCTCATTGAAAAATTGTCTTCTCATAAAAAATTGCTTCGTGTGGTCGCATATATATTACGATGGATCAGACGACCACCAAAATCCTCCAGGGGACAAGATCTGACTTCAGAAGAGCTAAACTTGAGTTTCTTCAAAATTGTCCAGGTGACTCAACATTCCGAGTTTGCGAGCGAAATCCAGAAACTGACGAAAGGCACGACGCTACCCACAAACTTGCAAAAACTCAACCCGTTTTTGCATGAGTACTCGGATATGTCGCTGTCATTCAAATTAATCCCAGTAGGAGGTCGCCTATTAAATGCACCTACTCAAATATATTTTCCATCTGATTAAAAAATAAAAATTGGTAGTATCAGAGTTCTGTTTCAAATATTTAACAAAATGTAATAAAATGAGTCGAGAAAAAATATACGTCAATACTATAAAAAATACTGTTGCGTCAAGCGACAAAATATATATTTAAACCTAAAACTAAAATTAAGAAAAATGAATTATAAAAAATTATAAATATTGAATTATATTAGTATTGTATACTTACCCTAATAATGTTATATATACTTACCTTAATCTATTACTATAAGTTAACAAAATGAACTACTCACCTCTGTTTGTACATACCTGTATACTTCCATTCCAACTGTTTTGTCCCGTTAGCTTTAAGATTTAGGCTAAGTCATCTAGTTGCTAAAATAAAGAAAGGAATTGGTAATCAGACCGCAATCGAATCCGAACGCGTTTCCATTTCTTTCGCTACTTTTCGTATTTTTCGCAAGTTTAAGTGTCCGGTACAGGCAATTGGTAGAGTTCTATTAAGTGAATATTTTAAAAATATTAACCAAACACGCATCCCGAAAAACTTTAATTCTCAAAAACGCTTGAGAAATTTCATGGCGCCCGAGCAGGGACAAATGCGTGTTAAAAAAAAAAAAAAATTTCAACTTAAATTTTACACAGTGGAATACTAATAGTGCAAAAATTATTTTCGCAACCAATTGCCTATTGTACCCTTTTCGGTGTTCGATTTTTGGATTTCGGTGTTCACGGTTCAGTGAAAGTGAAAAAACAACGAATTATCAAAAAAAAAATAACACAAAAAAAAAAAAAAAATTAAAAAAAAAGAGGATTAAGAATCCAATTATACACATATGTATATGCAAGTACATATCGATTTGTACATAAAGTGCGTGAGGTGAAACCTGATAAAAAAGAATAAATACATATATACATACGTAACCAGTGAAAATCAAATCTGTAAAATAATATACATATACATATTACATATTACATATATACAGTGTAAAGTGCAGTGCTGAAATACTTACCCGTATACTTACCTCAGTTTAAAAAATCAAAAAAGAGGAAAAGGGAAGTATTGTGGAGTATGAGCGTATACGTAGACAAAGTGTAAAGTGAGAAATTCACCAAACCAAGAATTAAAATAAAAGGTGGTACTTGAGTACAGCGCAAGGTGAATTATTTATGCGGTACAGTGGTGGGCGCAAATAAAGGCTCAAACGTTTTTTGAAATACCTCAAAAAAAAAAATCTTTACATTTAATTGCGTTACAGTTTCAAACAAAAAAAAAACAAAACCGTTTGCTTAAAGTGCCGCAAGACTGAAAAACCGGTAAAACCCAAAGTGCCGGTAAAAAAGGCAAGCCGTTGCCACCGCTATCCGTTGGAATCACATTGCTGCTGCCATCACGTCGCTGCCTTCAATCTGCTGCTGCCATCACGTCGCTGCTGCTGTCGTCGCTCCACTGCTGCCATCACTCCGCTGCTGCCATCCCGTCGCTGCTGCTGTCGTCGCTCCGCTGCTGCCATCCCAATCTGCTATTGTCATCACTACGCTGCCGCCAACGCTGTTGTTATTCAGCCGCTGCCGTCATCGCCCCATTGCTGACATCACTCCAGTACTGGTACCAATCCGCTAGTCCTCCAATTTTGCTGCTCCTATAATTCCGCTGGTGCCATCACTTCCGTTGCTGCCGTCTATCTGTTGCTGCTTAAGTCATCGTGGGAATGAGCTGCCACCGTATCCTGTGCCAGAGGGACGTAAGCGCCGGCAAACAGCCGACGCACCAGGTAACGAGGCGAATTATTGAAAGTGGTGCAAACAAAAACAATATTAATAAAACTGCAAACGCACACTTTCAGTTTTTGGCTCTCCCTTTTCACATTAAACGCTTATTTGTACTTACATATATTACATATGGTTATATATACTTGTATATATACATACATACATATTACATATTGAAGTGAATGTGAAGGGATTTTGGGATTGCGGATTTGCCTACATTAAGGTGCGACCATTTGTAAATCGCATAATTTTAAAAATTTTAATTCGGTCAGTTTTTTCGCATATTATCTCGTGTTCGCAAATTTAATTATTTGACAATATTTTTTCGCGTTAAATTTTCGACTGTGCTAGTGCTCATTTTGGCATAACTCATCGGTTTGGCTTTCGTATATTTGGGAATCGATATATATATATTTTTTTCGTTTTCGGTATCGATTCTTAATATATCTGTTGCCAACCGTGGTAGTTGTTTGTTTTTTCGGAAATTTAATTTAAACAAGCAAAATGAGCAAGCCAAAGCCAACTATCGCCAACCTCTCCAAGTAAGGAGTTAATCGACTTAAAGTCATTAAAGCGTCAAAGTGACGGTGGCAAAAATAGTATTTTGCGAATAAAGACGGGCCTTTTAGAAAAAACCATGTAGTTAGATCCAATTGAATTGGAATGTCGGCTCGACATATTAAATTCACATAGCGAAAAGCTAATGAAATGCCAATCTAAAATTGAAGAGATTGATGAAGACGACATGGCCCGACATAATTGTTGAAACGAAATCAATAATTAAAAATATTTTAGCCAAAAACCGAACGTCAATTGCCGAAACATCTTTCGTAGCTTCTCACAGCTCAAGGCTCCCTAAAATGAATTTGCCGAAATTTAAGGGAGAATATTCAGAATTTAAAAATTTTATGAGTTTGTTTGAGAGCTTGGTTCATAATGATCCAAATATCCCAGATATAGAAAAATTTAACCATTTGGTAAATTGTCTATCTGGAGAGGCTCTGGGAACAGTTAAAGCGTTTCAGATGTCGGATGAAAATTATCCGAAAGCGTTGGCAAGTCTCAAAAAAGTTTACGATAATAAGTTTTTCAATACAATATCTAAACTTTTTGAGCCGCCAACCATCCCAAGGCCATCCGCGCCTTCATTGCGATCAATGATTGATGAAGTGTCTGCTGTTTATGACTCTTTGCTATCTCTGGGCGATGAGAAGCAAATAACAAACGCCATTATTATACATATAGTTATGACAAAGGTTGACTCTGTCACCCGATCCAAGTGGGAAGAGCAACTTTGACTACGATCACTTACCATTATGGAAGGATTGCGAAGCAACATTGAATAGAAGATTTCAGCAGTTAGCAGCGGAAGGAGCATCCTGTTCGAGGACGAAATCCGGAGCCACAACCAGCATGAGTTACATGAAGCAGCCACACATGGACAGGACAAAATCAGCTTTAGTGGCTGCAGATGCAAAGCAGCCAACTTATCAAAAATGCAAGTCGAAGGAACACCCTTTAACTGCCTGCCCCACTTTCAAGGCGCTTCCGGTACAACAGAGGTTCGAGTTTGTGAAATCGGTGCCCCTATGCATAAATTGCTTGCGTAAGGGGCATACTGTATCCAAGTGCAGAGCGATCGATGTCGTGTATGCAATCGATCGCATCACACATTGCTGCACCAGAACCTGTTTCCTTCCCCGCCGCATCTCATCCGCAACCATCAACCACACATGCCATGCATACAGCGAGTATGCCGGATCGGGTAATGTTGGCGACAGCTGTTATTCAAGTGAGGACCAGTTATGGTGAATACCTGCCTGCGAGAGCGTTACTGGACTCAGGCTCCCAAGTCAACTTTATGACGGAGGACTTGGCACAAAAGTTGCGAATTCGTCGCCAACACAAAACGTTGAACATAATAGGAATTGGAAATTCCAATACGAAAGTGGGGACAAAATTAAGCGCGTTTGTTAAATCGCGGGTAAATAATTACGAATTTTCGGCGGAATTCTGGATAATGCGTTGCATTTCGGCTAATCATCCAGACCATAACATAAATGTTAATGGCTGGAAAATTCCGCACAATATTAAATTGGCGGATCCAGAATTCCATAAATCAAAAAAGATTGATATCTTATTGGGTGCAGAAACCTTTTTCGATCTGTTAGCGGTTGGCCAAATTAAAAGTGGCCCTAATCAACCAACGCTACAGAAAACTCTTTTAGGGTGGGTTGTGTCTGGCAAATATGCTAGCAATCTAAGTCCTCCTCCTTCTGCAACTAGCACATTATGCCAATCTGAAGATGACTTAACGTCAATTAATTCGGTGGTCCAAAAATTTTGGGCGTTAGAAGAATTACCTTCAGAATCAAATGGCATCAAATTCACACCAGAGCAACAAGAGTGTGAAAAATTTTTCGTAAATACAACTCTAGTATTGCCTTCAGGACGGCTTCAAGTTAGAATGCCCTTTAAAGCTGACCGTAAGTTACTCGGTCACTCATATGAAACCGCAGTTCGGCGGTTTCAGGCCCTGGAGAGAAGGACATTAAAAGATCCAGAACTTCGCAAAATGTATCTGGACTTTATGGAATGAATATAGAGCCTTGGGTCACATGAGCCCAACGAACAATAAGATCGCGAGTGAGCCACACTACTTCATTCCGCATCAATGCGTTTTAAGGCCCGAGAGCACAACAACCAAATTACGTGTTGTATTTGATGCCTCGAGTCGATCTTCAACTCAAATAGCGTTGAATGAACTGTTGATGGTAGGTCCAACCATCCAAGAAGAGTTATACTCAACTCTTTCTTCGTTTTCGTTTACACAAGTACGCTTTAACGGCAGACATTACTAAAATGTACCTCCAAATAATGGTGCACGAAGAAGACAGAAATTGTCAGCTTATTGTGTGGAGAGAGCATCCTTCTGAGCAAATTCAAATTTTTCGTCTTAACACCGTGTAACATACGGCACTGCGCCTGCTCCATTTCTCGCAACACGGTGTTTGCAAATGCTCAGTGATGCCAATACAATGAAATACCCACTCGGTTCATTGGCCATTAAAAGAGACTTTTATGTTGATGACTTATTAACAGGATCTGAAAATTTTGAGTCTCTAGATCTTATAAGAAGTGAAGTAATTAAAATATTAAACTCGGCAGGATTCACTTTAACAAAGTGGTTTTCGAACCACCCTAAATTTTTCGGACAGTGATTGCACTGAAAAGTCATTAAGTTTCAATGACAAAATTCTACTAAAACACTAGGGAATCCATTGGTTGCCGAAAGAGGATTTGTTTCGATTTGTTTTGGATGCCAACTTTAATGATCTGCGAGCCACTAAACGGAACATATTGTCAGTCTCCGCTCGCCTTTTTCGATCCTCTTGGATTATTAGCCCCACTAGTTACCAAAGCAAAAATCTTATTGCAAGAGCTTTGGATTCAAAAACTAGATTGGGATGAGTCGATTCCATTACGCCCTCAACACTAGCTGGCAGAATTTCAAAGCCAACCTGCTGCAGCTCTCGTCAATTAGCATTCCTCGGTATGTAAACTTAGAGTCGACTGCTACATGCCAAATCCATGGCTTCTCCGACGCTTCAATAAGAGCGTACGGATGCTGCATATACATACGAAGCCAATCTGCTAGTGGTGTCAAATGTATGCTGCTTACTGCAAAGTTCAGAGAGTGGCTCCGCTGAAGACCAAGTCTCTTCCGCGTCTCGAGCTCTCGGCAGCACATCTTCTTGCCAAATTATGGTCACGAGTTGCACCAATGTTGAGTCGACGATTCGAGAAAATTACATTTTGGACAGACTCTGAAATTGTATTGCACTGGGTAAAAACGCATCCATCTTCATTACAAACCTTTGTCGCAAATAGAGTGTCCGAAATCCAAGAATTGACTGACAATGTACAGTGGCGACATGTGCCAACGAAACAAAATCCTTCGGATCAAGTGTCTCGGGGTTGTAACGTGGACGAATTGAATAATTCGATATGGTTTGGCGGTCCACAGTTCCTCCTAGAAGACCCCGCATTATGGTCAATTAATAACCACTTGCAGCTCTCACCAGAAGACGAAGCATAAGAGATGAAGAAAAATGCATTAACATTAATTTGGACTACTGAGAAAAATTCAATATTGGACCTTGTTGAAAAATGTTCTTCTCATAAAAAATTGCTTCGTGTGGTCGCATACATATTACTATGGATCAGGCGACCACCTAAATCCTCCACGAGACAGGATCTGACTTCAGAAGAGCTAAACTTGAGTTTCTTCAAAATTGTCCAGGTGACTCAACATTCCGAGTTTGCGAGCGAAATCCAGAAACTGACGAAAGGCACGACGCTACCCACAAACTTGCAAAAACTCAACCCGTTTTTGCATGAGTACTCGGATATGTCGCTGTCATTCAAATTAATCCCAGTAGGAGGTCGCCTATTAAATGCACCTCTCCCATACGATGCCAAATTTCCGCAATCTACTCAAATATATTTTCCATCTGATTAAAAAATAAAAATTGGTAGTATCAGAGTTCTGTTTCAAATATTTAACAAAATGTAATAAAATGAGTCGAGAAAAAATATACGTCAATACTATAAAAAATACTGTTGCGTCAAGCGACAAAATATATATTTAAACCTAAAACTAAAATTAAGAAAAATGAATTATAAAAAATTATAAATATTGAATTATATTAGTATTGTATACTTACCCTAATAATGTTATATATACTTACCTTAATCTATTACTATAAGTTAACAAAATGAAATACTCGCCTCTTTTTGTACATACCTGTATACTTCCAATCCAACTGTTTTTTCCCGTTAGCTTTAAGATTTAGGCTAAGTCATCTAGTTGCTAAAATAAATCCATTCTTTCGCTACTTTTCGTATTTTTCGCAAGTTTAAGTGTCCTGTACAGGCAATTGGTAGAGTTCTTATTTAGTGAATATTTTAAAAATATTAACCAAACACGCATCCCGAAAAACTTTAATTCTCAAAAACGCTTGAGAAATTTCATGGCGCCCGAGCAGGGACAAATGCGTGTTAAAAAAAAAAAAAAAATTTCAACTTAAATTTTACACAGTGGAATACTAATAGTGCAAAAATTATTTTCGCAACCAATTGCCTATTGTACCCTTTTCGGTGTTCGATTTTTGGATTTCGGTGTTCACGGTTCAGTGAAAGTGAAAAAACAACGAATTATCAAAAAAAAAATAACACAAAAAAAAAAAATTAAAAAAAAAGAGGATTAAGAATCCAATTATACACATATGTATATGCAAGTACATATCGATTTGTACATAAAGTGCGTGCAGTGAAACCTGATAAAAAAGAATAAATACATATATACATACGTAACCAGTGAAAATCAAATCTGTAAAATAATATACATATTTACATACATACAGTGTAAAGTGCAGTGTTGAAATACTTACCCGTATACTTACCTCAGTTTAAAAAATCAAAAAAGAGGAAAAGGGAAGTATTGTGGAGTATGAGCGTATACGTAGACAAAGTGTAAAGTGAGAAATTCACCAAACCAAGAATTAAAATAAAAGGTGGTACTTGAGTACAGCGCAAAGGTGAATTATTTATGCGGTACAGTGGTGGGCGCAAATAAAGGCTCAAACGTTTTTGAAACCACCTCAAAAAAAAAAATCTTTACATTTAATTGCGTTACAGTTTCAAACAAAAAAACAAAACCGTTTGCTTAAAGTGCCGCAAGACTGAAAAACCGGTAAAACCCAAAGTGCCGGTAAAAAAGGCAAGCCGTTGCCACCGCTATCCGTTGGAATCACATTGCTGCTGCCATCACGTCGCTGCCTTCAATCTGCTGCTGCCATCACGTCGCTGCTGCTGTCGTCGCTCCACTGCTGCCATCACTCCGCTGCTGCCATCCCGTCGCTGCTGCTGTCGTCGCTCCGCTGCTGCCATCCCAATCTGCTATTGTCATCACTACGCTGCCGCCAACGCTGTTTTTATGTTTTTATGTTTTAGCCGCTGCCGTCATCGCCCCATTGTTGACATCACTCCAGTACTGGTACCAAGCCGCTGCTCCTCCAATTTCGCTGCTCCTATAATTCCGCTGGTGCCATCACTTCGTTGCTGCCGTCTATCCGTAGTGGGAATGAGCTGCCGCTGGATCCTGTGCCAAAGGGACGTAAGCGCCGGCAAACAGCCGACCCACCAGGTAACGAGTGCGAATTATTGAAAGTGGTGCGAACAAAAAACAATAATAATAAAGTTGCAAATGCACACTTTCATTTTTTGGCTCTCCTTTTCACATTAAACGCTTATTTATCGTTTTCTACATATATTATATATTATACATATACGTATTATATACACATATTGAAGTGAATGTGAAGGGATTTTGGGATTGCGCATTTGCCTACATTAAGGTGCGACCTTTTGGTAAATCGCATAATTTTAAAATTTTAATTCGGTCAGTTTTTTCGCATATTATCTCGCAAATTTGATTCTTGGACAATATTTTTTCGCGTTAAATTTTCGACTGTGCTAGTGCTCATTTTGCATAACTCATCGGTTTGGCTTTCGTATATTTGGGAATCGATATATATATATTTTTTTTCGTTTTCGGTATCGATTCTTAATATATCTGTTGCCAACCGTGGTAGTTGTTTGTTTTTTCGGAAATTTAATTTAAACAAGCAAAATGAGCAAGCCAAAGCCAACTATCGCCAACCTCTCTCCAAGTAAGGAGTTAATCGACTTAAAGTCATTAAAGCGTCAAAGGACGGTGGCAAAAAATAGTATTTTGCGAATAAAGACGGGCCTTTTAGAAAAAACCATGTAGTTAGATCCACGGAATTGGAATGTCGGCCTGACATATTAAATTCACAGCGTAGCGAAAAGCTAATGAAATGCCAATCTAAAATTGAAGAGATTGATGAAGATGACATGGCCCGGACATAATTGTTGAAACGAAAATCAATAATTAAAAATATTTTAGCCAAAAACCGAACGTCAATTGCCGAAACATGAAGCTTCTCACAGCTCAAGGCTCCCTTAAAATGAATTTGAACGATGAGAATATTCAGAATTTAAAAAATTTATGAGTTTGTTTGAGAGCTTGGTCTATAATGATCCAAATATCCCAGATATAGAAAAATTTAACCATAATTGTTGAAACAAGAAATCAATAAGTTTTTCAATACAATATCTAAAACTTTTTGAGCCGCCAACCAAACCGAATCCGACATATAGTTATGACAAAGGTTGACTCTGTCACCCGATCCAAGTGGGAAGAGCAACTTGACTACGATCACTTACCATTATGGAAGGATTGCGAAGCAACATTGAATAGAAGATTTCAGCAGTTAGCAGCGGAAGGAGAATCCTGTTCGAGGACGAAATCCGGAGCCACAACCAGCATGAGTTACATGAAGCAGCCACACATGGACAGGACAAAATCAGCTTTAGTGGCTGCAGATGCAAAGCAGCCAACTTATCAAAAATGCAAGTCGAAGGAACACCCTTTAACTGCCTGCCCCACTTTCAAGGCGCTTTCGGTACAACAGAGGTTCGAGTTTGTGAAATCGGTGCCCTTATGCATAAATTGCTTGCGTAAGGGGCATACTGTATCCAAGTGCAGAGCGGATCGATGTCGTGTATGCAATCGATCGCATCACACATTGCTGCACCAGTACCCGGTTTCCTTCCCCGCTGCATCTCATCCGCAACCATCAACCACACATGCCATGCATACAGCGAGTATGCCGGATCGGGTAATGTTGGCGACAGCTGTTATTCAAGTGAGGACCAGTTATGGTGAATACCTGCCTGCGAGAGCGTTACTGGACTCAGGCTCCCAAGTCAACTTTATGACGGAGGACTTGGCACAAAAGTTGCGAATTCGTCGCCAACACAAAACGTTGAACATAATAGGAATTGGAAATTCCAATACGAAAGTGGGGACAAAAATTAAGCGCGTTTGTTAAATCGCGGGTAAATAATTACGAATTTTTCGGCGGAATTCTGGATAATGCGTTGCATTTCGGCTAATCATCCAGACCATAACATAAATGTTAATAGCTGGAAAATTCCGCACATTATTAAATTGGTGGATCCAGAATTCCATAAATTAAGAACAATTGATATCACATTGGGTGCAGAAACCATTTTCGATCTGTTAGCGGTTGGCGAAATTAAAAGTGGCCCTAATCAACAGAAAACTCGTTTAGGGTGGGTTGTGCCTGGCAAATATACCAGCAATCTGAGTCCTCCTCCTTTTGCAACTAGCACATTATGCCAATATGAATGACTTAACGCCAATTAATTCGGTGGTCCAAAAATTTTGGGCTTTAGAAGAATTACTATCAGAAACAAATGGCATAAAATTCACACCAGAGCAAAACGAGTGTGAAAATTTGTTCGTGAAAACAACTTAAGTATTGTCTTCAGGACGGCTCAAGTCAGAATGCCATTTAAAGCTGACCGTAAGTTAATCGGTCACTCTTATGAAACCGCAGTTCGGCGGTTTCAGGCCCTGGAGAGAAGGACATTAAAAGATCCAGAACTTCGCAAAATGTATCTGGACTTTATGAATGAATATAGAGCCTTGGGTCACATGAGCCCAACGAACAATAAGATCGCGAGTGAGCCACACTACTTCATTCCGCATCAATGCGTTTTAAGGCCCGAGAGCACAACAACCAAATTACGTGTTGTATTTGATGCCTCGAGTCGATCTTCAACTCAAATAGCGTTGAATGAACTGTTGATGGTAGGTCCAACCATCCAAGAAGAGTTATACTCAACTCTTCTTCGTTTTCGTTTACACAAGTACGCTTTAACGGCAGACATTACTAAAATGTACCTCCAAATAATGGTGCACGAAGAAGACAGAAATTGTCAGCTTATTGTGTGGAGAGAGCATCCTTCTGAGCAAATTCAAATTTTTCGTCTTAACACCGTAACATACGGCACTGCGCCTGCTCCATTTCTCGCAACACGGTGTTTGCAAATGCTCAGTGATGGCAATACAATGAAATACCCACTCGGTTCATTGGCCATTAAAAGAGACTTTTATGTTGATGACTTATTAACAGGATCTGAAAATTTTGAGTCTCTAGATCTTATAAGAAGTGAAGTAATTAAAATATTAAACTCGGCAGGATTCTCTTTAACAAAGTGGTTTTCGAACCACCCTAAATTTTTCGACAGTGATTGCACTGAAAAGTCATTAAGTTTCAATGACAAAAATTCTACTAAAACACTAGGAATCCATTGGTTGCCGAAAGAGGATTTGTTTCGATTTGTTTTGGATGCCAACTTTAATGATCTGCGAGCCACTAAACGGAACATATTGTCAGTCTCCGCTCACCTTTTCGATCCTCTTGGATTATTAGCCCCACTAGTTACCAAAGCAAAAATCTTATTGCAAGAGCTTTGGATTCAAAAACTAGATTGGGATGAGTCGATTCCATTGCGCCTCAACACTAGCTGGCAGAATTTCAAAGCCAACCTGCTGCAGCTCTCGTCAATTAGCATTCCTCGGTATGTAAACTTAGAGTCGACTGCTACATGCCAAGTCCATGGCTTCTCCGACGCTTCAATAAGAGCGTACGAATGCTGCGTATACAAAGGAAGCCAATCTGCTAGTGGTGTCAAATGTATGCTACTTACTGCAAAGTCTAGAGTGGCTCCGCTGAAGACCAAGTCTCTTCCGCGTCTCGAGCTCTCGGCAGCATATCTTCTTGCCAAATTATGATCACGAGTTGCTCCAATGTTGAGTCGGCGATTTGAGAAAATTACATTTTGGACAGACTTTGAAATCATATTGCGTTGGGTAAAAACGCATCCAACCTTTGTCGCAAATAGAGTGTCCGAAATCCAAGAATTGACTGGCAATGTACATACATTGGCGACATGTGCCAACGAAATTGAATAATTCAATATGGTTTGGCGGTCCACAGTTCCTCCTAGAAGACCCTGCATTATGGCCAATTAATAACCACTTCCAGCTCTCACCAGAAAACGAAGCATTAGAGAAGAAGAAAGCTACATTTTCATTAATTTCGACTGCTGAGAAAAATTCAATATTGGACCTCATTGAAAAATTGTCTTCTCATAAAAAATTGCTTCGTGTGGTCGCATATATATTACGATGGATCAGACGACCACCAAAATCCTCCAGGGGACAAGATCTGACTTCAGAAGAGCTAAACTTGAGTTTCTTCAAAATTGTCCAGGTGACTCAACATTCCGAGTTTGCGAGCGAAATCCAGAAACTGACGAAAGACACGACGCTACCCACAAACTTGCAAAAACTCAACCCGTTTTTGCATGAGTACTCGGATATGTCTCTGTCATTCAAATTAATCCGAGTAGGAGGTCGCCTATTAAATGCACCTCTCCCATACGATGCCAAATTTCCGCTTTTATTAAATAAAAGTTCGCACTTCGTTTTAACGTACTTACGGTTGCTGCACATTCGAAATCACCACGCTGGGGCAGAAGCGTTGGCTGCGCTTCTTCGAGAACGCATATGGCTAATTAATGCCAGAGAAGCTTGCAGTAGAACCGTAAGAAATTGTACACAGTGCTTTCATTACAAGCCGAAGTTGCAAACCCAAATTATGGGAAATTTGCCAGTTGAAAGACTTCGAGCGTTACGACCCTTTCTGATATGTGGCGTAGATTTTTGTGGTCCCATATATACAACGTTAAACATACGTGGTCGACCACCCGTAAAGACTTATATAGCAGTTTTCGTTTGCTTCACTTCAAAAGCAGTACATTTAGAACTAGTCTCGGACCTGTCTACTAATTCTTTTATTTTCGCCCTTAAAAGGTTCATTGGTCGCCGAGGGATGCCACAGAAAGTATTCAGCGACAACGCAACCAACTTTGTCGGCGCCGACCGCGAAGCTGCGCGAGCTGAAGGAGGCGTTCCTAGCGCAGCGCCAGAACTAATGGGGTTCGCAGCCGAAGAAGGATTCAGCTTCGGCTTTATACCACCCAGGGCGCCGCACTTCGGCGGATTATGGGAGGCGGCCGTGAAGTCCGCCAAAGCATCTGCTCGTTCGCGCACTCGGCAACGCTCTACTCACGACGGAGGAGCTATCAACACTACTGGCCGAAGTGGAGGCCATTTCGAACTCTCGTCCCCTAGCACCGTTGGGACAGGACCCCAACGACGGAGAAGCACTAACTCCAGCGCACCTTTTTAATCGGTTTGCCCTCTGCGAGCACTGCCACCAGCACAAGTGCCAACGGACCCAATTCGTTGCTGCGAGAGAGATGGCAACCGGTTTGCTGTGCTCAAACAACAGTTTTGGCGACAGTGGTCCAAAACCTACATGACGGGCCTTCAGGAACGCAACAAATGGCTGCACCCCAAACTGCAACCTGCAGCCAGGCGATCTCGTCCTCGTCCACGAGGACAAACGTGCCGCCACAGCAGTGGGTACTTTCGGACGCGTCGTCGCCACCGTCGAAGGGCAAGACGGCAGGGTGCGAGTCGCAGAAGTAGCAACCAAGACGGGCACGATTAAGCGCCCCATCCACAAACTGGCTGTCCTTCCACTGGATATTGAAGGAATCTGATCCTGTCAAGGTGGCCGGTAATGCGTCAAGCGACAAAATATATATTTAAACCTAAAACTAAAATTAAGAAAAATGAATTATAAAAAATTATAAATATTGAATTATATTAGTATTGTATACTTACCCTAATAATGTTATATATACTTACCTTAATCTATTACTATAAGTTAACAAAATGAACTACTCACCTCTGTTTGTACATACTTGTATACTTCCATTCCAACTGTTTTGTCCCGTTAGCTTTAAGATTTAGGCTAAGTCATCTAGTTGCTTAAATAAAGAAAGGAATTGGTAATCAGACCGCAATCGAATCCGCACGCGTTTCCATTTCTTTCGCTACTTTTCGTATTTTTCGCAAGTTTAAGTGTCCGGTACAGGCAATTGGTAGAGTTCTTATTAAGCGAATATTTTAAAAATATTAACCAAACACGCATCCCGAAAAACTTTAATTCTCAAAAACGCTTGAGAAATTTCAAATACTACTTCAAAATTTTTGATGTAGAATGGGAATAAGGAGAAACTTGCCCTCATGTGGAATAGAGAAATATTTGTAAACAATATCAATTTTTTTTAAATTAAATTTTTATCTAATCTCTGCGCCACTAAAATATCTAAACTACATAGAAGAGGATTCCATAGGTTCTTTAAAGTAGTTTTCAACATCTAAAAAACAACGTGCAGATACCCAAGCAACCAGATTGGTTTGCCATTCCTATTACTTTTATGGGGCCTAATTCTTCACAAAAACAGTAAGAGTATTTTTTCTTTTTTATTTCTATGTTAAATAAATAAATTTTTGAAGTTTTGTTAGGTTATTTTTCCAATCGGAGCATATATAGTAAATTAATGGAAAACTCTGTATAGGCCACCTTATGTGATAATCGTGATTCTATGTATGGTATACCAGAGCATCGCATATTGAATGAATATGAACTCACAATACAGCGTTGAATGGTCCAAAAATCGCGTGTATGCCTGACTCGATTAGGGCGCAGACTTAAAATATATATATATTGAAAATTATATTTACCTGTCAGTAGTCATATGGTTTTGAAAATAGTTCTAATCTAATATTTTAAACATATCAATAACAATTTTTGCATGATTAGTTGCGCTAGTACCTTAGGTTACTGAGAGCAAAAGGTTTTCGAGGCCTAGTGTATACAATCATATGATTTGATAAAAAGAGCTACCTTTTTGGCAGGCATGAAATGAATCATCCTTGGTCAGGTGCTGTAGATCGAATGTCATTTTCGTCTCTGGAAATAAGCTTGCGTCCTTATTAATGCTGTGTATAGCGTATTTGAAAGCAAGATCGATCGGACCATCTTGTATGTCTGAAGAGATGGCACCTACGATGAATAATATACTCTAATTCATATCTATATATATAAAAAGAAGTTACATTTCCTTGGTAATCTTATAACTCAAGAACCGCCGAATCGATTGACACAAAAATTTTAGAGTTCGTTCCTATCTATAAGGAGGTGGTTTGTGTAAAGTTTGTTTGGAATCGGTGCAGCCGTTCCTGAGTTTGACATTTTTTGTGAGTAAATACACTGTTCCAAAATCAAGTATTTTCAATACGATTTATCAATTTTACATCGTGCTCTCATTGCGTACAGAATATTAATTTGCTGTCATTGGAATTCAGTTGACAGTTTTCTTATGTGCTTTGAGTTCTTTTATATCTTGCTCTCATTTTGAGGGAACAAACATACTTTTGGTGAGTGTTAACCATGTAATTTCTTTTTTAATTGTATTTTAATTGCTTCCCGATTTTTATATATATAGTTCAATTGCCAAGCTGTTACTTAATTTTCACAATTTTAATTTGATATCGGTGAGTGTTTTCTTTATTTGCACAATTGAGGTTATGTCCAGTGTGAGTGTATGTGAATTCATATTTCCACGCACACACATTGAAGTTTGAATTAAATGTATAATTTTTTCTAGAAATAATTTTCAATGTATTGCTTTTACATTCAATTAATCATACACTGTACTGAAAGAATGCCACGTTCAAGACGACCAAACATTGGCAGACGTTCACGTCAGTCAAATGCTACAGCGTTAAATCGATGATCACAAAGTGAAGAAGATCGTGTTCGACGAAATGAAATGGAAACACAACGACACAGACGGAGAACTCACTTGGATAAGAGTGAAGCACCAAGAAACCGTCGTGGGCGTACGTCCGTTTATGATATACGTCAAATCGGAACACGCGGCTTTCAATTACGATGCCACCATTGATTACAGCATGTATGCCTACATTGGCCAGATGAATATAGAATATTACCTTACTTTATACATTGCAAAAACATTTAAATTCATAAACGAAACGCCTGGCATGTGTTGTGCTGGTGGGAAAGTCAAATTACCGGTGCTAGAACTTCCGCCAGAACCTTTGCATTCATTGGTTTTGGTATCTCGCCAACGTCAAAGCATTTCCTCTTAAATATTCAAAAAATACAATTCATGCTTTCAAATGACATCTTTTGGAGCTACAAATATCATAAAAGATGGATTTATGCCGACGTTTAAGGTGATTTCTTCGTGTGGAATTAAAGCAATATCATTTTTAATTTATGTGCCGTCCCTGTGTTCGATGTTTTAGAAATTAAGATCCGTTATCATCTATATATATTTCTCGACCGTTACCGATTCAAGGTCAATTATACCATAAGGCTGGGTCTTTGCTACCATTCCCAAATGATGATCATAAATTTTTGCAAATATATTTCATTGATGGTGAGAATCGTGAATTAAATAAGCGCTGTGCAATTTCGACGAATACGAGAAGATCAATCGTGAATGAATTGCAAACATTTTTTCATCAACACAATGATTTGGTGAAATTGTTTAAAGTGGCACTCGAACGGATGCCCTCCGATGGCCACAAAATCATAATAAAAGCCGATAAAACACCAATTGGGGAGCACACCAGACGATTCAATGCACCAACGATTGATGAAGTAGCCATTGTTGTGGTTGGCGAACAGTTTCAGTCACGAGACATTGTTTTGTAACGTAGAAATGAGAATTTACAACGTATTTCAGAACTCCATCGCTGTTATGATGCATTGCAATACCCCATTTTGTTTTGGAGAGGGGACGATGGCTATCACATCAACATACCAATGATAAATCCAACAACTGGTACATATACATTTTATTTTGTTTAACACGTTCGCGTTCATTTGGAATTTAGCGGGTGGCTGCCAGATAATCACTTAATTTTTCCATACAAAATTGAAGAGCAAGGAATTCCCGCTTTTTTTTCTACAGGTTAATTTTTTTAAAATTACCACATGAATTTCCTATGCACTTTGTCGGGATTTCCCGCATTTCGTTTTATTGAAACTTCCCCTCAACAAACCCCAAATGACTGGCACGTTAACCTTGAATGGGGATTCCCCAAATTAAATTTGTTTGAATTGCGGTTGGCCTGTTCACGACTTTACCAACACTAAAAATGTGAAGTGATAAGAAGTGAACCATTTTTGACAGTAGAAAAGCCTATCAATAGCTATTCAAATAGCGCGGAATTCCCGCAATTGTTTTATTGAAGGAAACATGAATGACGGGAATTTCCCGCAATTTAGCGCGAATATGTGCTAAATATGATTTATAAATCATTTTCATTCGCTACTTAATTTTGCAATACAGGTCAAGAATCAACAGAAAAAGTCAGTGCGATGAATTTTTATTCGTACCGATTGATGATTCGCCCTCAGAAACAAATTTTATTTTGCGATGCAATCAACTTTCGCATCAATATATCATCGATATGTACATAAAATTGAAAGTGAGCGATTAAATTTCATCCGTTACAATCAAGCCCGATTAAGATCAGAGGAATACATATATTTACGCGTGACGCAATAATCAATGATGTCAAATGTGAATGATATCGGCCGTTTAACAATTTTACCATAATCATATGTTGGTAGCCCACGTCATATGCATGAACATGTACGAAATTATGGACGACCGGATCTATTCATAACATTTACGTGCAACCCGAAGTGGGTCGATGTGTCTGATTGTTTACTTCATGGTCAGGTGCCAAAAGATCGGCATGACATAACTGCCCGTGTATTCCAACAAAAATTGAAAAAATTAATGGATCTGATTGTCAAACTCCGTGTATTTGGAGAAGTGCGGTGCTTTATGTATACCATAGAGTGGCAAAAAAGAGGCTTACCTCAGGCACATATTTCGATTTGGTGCGTAAACAAAATAACCCATGATATGATTGATACCGTCATATCGGCCGAAATTCCAGATCAAACCATCGCCAGGATTATTCGAAGTTGTCACGAAAAATATGATTCACGGTCTCTGTGGTGATATTAATCGAAATCTACTTTGTATGATTGATGGTAAATGTTCGAAACGTTTTCCAAAGCAATTGATTGCTGAAACAATTACAGGAGATGATGGATATCAGTATCACAGTATCGTCGACGATCAACTGAAGACAACGGTAAATCAACTGTAATTAAAATTAAAAATCAAGATGTTGAAATCGATAACCGGTGGATAGTTCCGCACTCACCGATGCTGTCAAAAATGTTCAACGCTCACAACAATGTAGAATATTGCAATTCTGTAAAATCAATCAAATATATTTGCAAGTATGTGAATAAGGGCAGCAATATGGCTGTTTTTGGAGTGGCTCCTGAGAATAATCATGACGAAATTTTTGCAGTACCAAATGGGGCGCTATATTAGTACGAATGAAGCTGTATGGCGTATTTTATCGTTTCCAATTCATGACAGACATCCGGTTGTTGTACATTTGGCAGTTCATCTTGAAAACGACCAACGTGTTTACTACACTGCTGCAAAAAGCCGAACAAAGAGTAGTAGAGCCACCAGTAACTACACTGACAGCTTATTTCCAGTTATGTGAAACTGATGAATTTTCCAGGACTTTGCTATATTCGGAAGTGTCTCACTATTTCACATGGAATGCATCAACAAAAATTTCAACATCGCAAACAAGGCACACCTGTTTGATGGTTATCCAGGTATTTTTCGAACAGATGCTTTGGGACGCATTTTACAGTTAGTCCAGCTAATGTTGAATGTTTTTACTTGCGAATTTTGTTGGTGAACGTACATGGACCTCAATCATTCCAACATTTACGAACTGTTACTGGTCAATTGTGCGCAACATACCGTGAAGCATGTCAACACTTGCATTTGCTGGAAGATGATACGCATTGGGATGCTACGCTTCGTGATGCATCAATTGTTTCTCCACCAATTCAAACTCGTATGTTATATGTGATCATAATATCAACATGTTTTCCATCAAATCCACTGGAATTGTGGAATAAATACAAAGATTTCATGGCTGAAGACATTTTGATTCGACTTCGACATCGTTCCAATGATCCTGCATTGCTGCTGACATTGGAAATGTATAATGAAGCCTTGATAATGATCGAAGATTTGTGCCTTATGATTGCAAATAAGGCATTAGGGCAATTAGGATTGACTCCACCAAATCGTCCAATGCATGATTTATTTGAACGAGAATTGCAACGCGAACTGCAATTCGATCGTAATGGATTGCGTGCGTTCGTACAAACGTATACTCCACAATATGTAAATGGCAAGTGATCAAAATGGGTTTATCACGTTACCGAATAATTTTTCAATAATTGTATCATCAAAAGAAGAACTCATTGATCGCGTTTTTCCAAATATTGCTCAAAATTATAATAACCATGATTGGTTATGAGAACGTGCAATTTTAGCACCATAAAATGTCAATGTCAATGAAATCAATTTCCACATCCAGGAAAAATTGTCAGGTAATTCGGAAACGTATAAATCCTTTGATACTGCTATGAATGATGAAGACGCAGTCAATTATCCGGTTGAATTTTTAAATTCTTTGGAACCACCAGGCATGCCACCGCATAATTTGAAGTTGAAAGTTGGTTCATCCATTATACTTCTTCGAAATCTTATTGCACCGAAACTTTGTAATGGGACGAGACTTTCAGTGAAGAAATTGATGCCAAATTTAATTCAAGCAACAATTCTCACTGGCAAAGCAAAAGGTGAAATTGTACTAATACCGCGCATCCCATTAATACCAACGGACATGCCATTCGAATTTAAACGTCTTCAATTTCCTGTTCGGCTATCTTTTGCTATAATCGTCAACAAAGCTCAAGGGCAAACGCTCCAGGTGTGTGGAGTTAATTTAGGGAAGCTTGCTTTTCTCACGGTCAACTGTACATTGCATTCGAGAGTTGGAGCTACGAAAAATTTGTTTATTTATGCACCACAAAATAAAACAAAAAATGTTGTGTATACAATTGTATTAAATTGAACATTGCTTTTCTTTTTCATTATTGTGTTAAGAAATCATCTTTTAAGCAATCAATTTTTTGCGTAGAGAAGCGCGCCGGGTAACGCTAGTATATATATATATATGTACGTAATTGTGTTTATCAGCAAACAGTGTTAATTAAGTATTGGATGCCAATTTCCAAGGACAATTTAACATTTCAATAGTAAATGTTATGTATGTTGTTTTGCCATATATGGCACACAATAGGTATCAACGCATACCTCGTGATATTTGTTAATATTATTGAAGGTTGAATTTTGGAGCACTATAAAATTGTAAAATGATTTCCTCTTAAACTACTGCAAATAAATCGATGAAATTTTGTGTACTCGAAGAATTTGCTCATACTTTCGGTTTTCAGCAGCGACCCTCCAAAAAGGCCTGGTGCCACCGCAAGCACCACTTCTTGCTAAAGCAACATCTGGGTAAGACTGCTTGATCACGTCCAACGTCTCTGTCGCAGATTTCACCAAGTTTCACACAGAATTTAATCGCGTACCTCTGCTCTAACGAACGCTGCATTTTCGGCTTGCACCACTCACTCGCAAGCGTCGCGCGAAAATGTTTGTCTGACTCTCAGGACACAATGGGTGACCAGCTGTCAATCGCTTCGGAACGCCCTCTACCGAATATACAAAAGAGGACTCACAACTTGTTATAACGCATCGTATAATTATATAAAATTATTAAAATTATTATAAAATCACAAATTTTTACACGTTTACGCAATTTTTTTTTAACATCATACCAAAATTACTTTACGCAATTACAATTCTCAAGCTATTTTTCGGTTCGTTATTATGTATAACTTTATTAGACTATATGTATGAAACCCCTAAATATATATGGCATAAAATAACCAGAAATTTAATTAAATTTTAAGTAATTTGTGTGATGTCATACAATATTTTCAATACTTGGTTCATCATTTGAGAAAATTTTACTTCGAATCTTCATGAAATTGCTGTGTTTTTTTATTGATATTGCTTAATTCAGGCGCTTTTGGAATGAGCATCATGATCCACATGAGAGCAGAAATCGAAATCTATTGTCGCAAGTGCATTTTCTGCCCATTCGAGAAGACTTTGAGCACTGCGTAAATGATTCCTTCAATACCTTCCACCCTATCACATGCTCTTTTATAATGGGATGTCGCGAAAAAATTTCACACAGCTGCAATTCCGAAATCTTTTTTGTGATAGTATAAATTTAATAATAGCTCCAGATCTTGCAAATTTTTGCTTTGACCTATACATGTTCAGAGCTATATTCTGATCAGTACGTGCCTCAAGATATTCTATTTGAAAATGTTCGAGTAAATCTGATAAATTTTAGAGATATCGTCTTTTCTGAGCTTTAATCTTTTACAACAGTTTTTATCCATTGACTTTTAAGTGCAAAAATATCAAATAAAACATTGTGTTTGGGGCAAAAAATTAAATATCTTCGGAATGCATGAAGGAACAAATTTTTCCGCGTTGTGTCACATAGTTTGCTATTTTTTAGCGTGAAGAAGGCATGAGAAAATTACTTTACTGATTTTTAATGAAATATTTATATCACGAGGTAAGCGTCTCATCCCTCACCTACTGATGTCCTAATTTTCAAAAGCGGTGATGTAGCGAAATTTTCAGGGTATAGATACGTTATTTTTATACTTTTGCAACCTGTTGCTAAAAAGTACATACAAGTATATTAGCCTTATTCACCTAACGATTGTACGTATCCCCTAAAACTGATCGCGATAGATAAATATAAATGATCAAAATGACAAGAAAAGTTGAAATCGGGATGACTGTCTGCCTTTCCGTCGGCCGTCCGTCCCTGCACGCTGTAACTTGAGTAAACATTGAGATATCTTGATGAAACTTGGCATGCGCTTTCCTTGGCACAAGAAAAGTTACGAGTTCGTATACGGGCGTAATCGGACCACTGTCACGCCAACAAAACGCCATTAATAGAAAACTTAACATAAGTAACCACTAAATTGAGATATAAAACTCTATGTAATTGGACAGAGGGGTCGGAGTAGTCAGCGGCTATTGTTGACAGAAAATGTTTAAAAAGTGGGCGTGGCCGCACGCTCTAATAGGTATAATGTACATATCTCCTAGACCACCAAAGCTAAAATAGCCAAATTCTTACAAGAGCTGTTACTGACAGGATAAAAATGAAATCGGATAATAACTTCGCCCACTCCTCATATAACGATTAAGTTAAAAACTACTAGAAGCGCGATAAATCAATAACTAAATACACCACATTGACATAGTTCAGCGAATTAAAAGACAGCAGCTACGCTGGCTAGGTCATGTTGTCCGGATGGACGAAAACACTCAAGCTCTGTATTCGACGCAGTACCCGCCGGAGGAAACAGAGGAAGAGGAAGACCTCCACTCCGTTGGAAGGACCAAGTGGAGAAGGACCTGGCTTCGCTTGAAATATCCAATTGGCGCCACGTAGCGAAGAGAAGAAACGACTGGCGCGCTGTTATTAACTCGGCTTTAATCGCGTATGCGGTGTCTGGCGATCAGAGAACTTTCCTCACTTGCGTGAACTTCTACACATGACTCCATCCTCCACTTTTACACATGACTCCATCCTCCAAATCAAACCAACCAACCATCAAACAAACAGTTGTCGCATTTGCGGCTAGGCTCCCACGTCACTGTTAACAGTCATAACTTCGAACCAGTATTAACAGCAACAACAATGTCAGCTTCGAAATCAAACGCAAAATAACTCTTGCTAACAGGTACTACTTCGGACTGAAATGGACAAAAACACTCCAGCTCTGAAAGTATTCGACGCAATTCCCGTCGAGGGAAGACCTCTACTCCGTTGGAAAGACCAGGTGGGGAAGGACCTGGCTTCGCTTGGAATCTCCAATAGGCGCCATTTTGCGAAGAAAAAACTGTCGCGCTATTGTTAATTCTGCAATAACCACGTAAGCGGTGTCTGCGTCAGTAAAGAGGAAGATATTTTTCAGAGATATTCCATTTTGCACCCAGAAAAAGATACAAAAAGGCTTTGAAGTCAGTATTGTACAGTGAGCGGGGCACTGCCCATATGCGGGCGAAATAACATATCCCCGGACCTATACCAGAGTCTATCGCCGTTTTCCCTCAGCCCCTATAACAAATATTTAGGGTTGCCAAAAGACTGGTTTGGCGTTCAATATAACGGGTGATCCAAGTCCATGTAGTTTGTTGTTTTTGATCAGTATTGTTTATCATTTCATCATGTAAATCATGTAGATTAGGTTAGGTTAATATGGTAGGTCAATAAGCCACGTATAGACTAGTTTGGACCTTTTCATGGCCCAGATACCAGATGTAGTTCGGTTGCTAGATCCAAGAGAAGTAGTCATCCTTTAGAATGCCTTACTGCACTTGCCCCGAGAATTTAGAGTCTCTTCCTCTTGTCGATAGTGAAAGATACCTCCCCCAATGTATGATACCGTGGTGAGCCCAGATGATTACAACGTAGCCTTGGCAGTGGGGCAAGTGTACAAAAGATACTCCATTGTTGATATGCGGGTACAACGTTACTGACTTGGCTGCTGTTTGGTTGTCTACGTAGATGTTGACTCTGGAATTGCCTGCAGGTGCATTAGAGGCCAGTTCTCCGGCTTCCGCAATAGCAAAGGCTTTGGCGAAATATATATCGATTGGTCCGGCAACAAAAAACGTTGCTTAATGCCTAACTGTGGACAGTAGATTCCGGCACCAACTCCATCGTCCATTTTGGAGCCATTCATGTAGATGTTTATTGTGTTGCGCGTAGCTAACATACCTTCACGCCAGCCGTCTTTTTCTATGTTTACTTTGAATCTTCTTTCCCAGTTGGAAAGTGGAATCGTGTAGTCGGTGATTTCCCAACTGCCATAATCCACCGAGCTATGCCTGAAGGTTCTATATGTAAATTCTCCTGCAGCTAGTAGTCGTCCCACCGGCTTTGCTGCGCAGTTTTCAGTGAAGAAGTCTATAGGTAGCAGGTTTAGGACCAGTTCAAGAGCCGTCATTGGAATTGTTCATAAAGCTACTGTTATGTATAGCGCAGAGAGCTTTTGAATCCTTTCGATTGCCTCCCACTAGGTGGATTTCTATACTACTGCTCCGGAGAGCACCAGTGCATGAGAGAGTGAGAGAGCCCCCAGATTGTGACGAGCATCTGCCTACACGCATTTAAAGCGTTGCTAGCTTTCCTCACTCCTTTTTCCATGTCGTGCTTCCAAAGCAGTTTTTTTGTCCAAGTCCACCCCTGGGTGCTTGGTGATCAATTGACTCGATGCTGTTCATAACAGGTTCCGTAGAGACATTGTTTTGCGCTCCAGAAATGTTCAAGAACGCTTCAAGAGCGTAATTCTTATATTCAAAGGAGCCTTTCGATATTAAATGCCCTTCGTAGTTACCGCGTTCTTACAGTCCGGAAAATGTACACTGTCCAGGTTGCTCAATAAGTTCTACCAGTTGTCCGTCCACTCTCCGCTACTTTTTCGAATTAGACCGGGCGAGGCGGTGATCTTGGATACTAGTTTCCTAAGACTCACCACCTCGTGCGTCTTTTCAAATCCACTACAAAAGTTTTTCCAGGATTCTCGCTTTGTTCTGCGCACAAAATTATTGTACTCCCTTAGAAGATTTTTATATTCGTTCCGACTGTCCTCGCTTTCTGCTTGCTCCACCGAGGGAGCTTCGTTTTGTGCTTGAGTTGCAGCGCACGGCATGCGTAGTGAAGAGCTGTATATAAGGCATTCGTAAATACAGTCACGCCCAAGGTCTTCACGTGAGTTGTAAACGCAAGGTCTAAGCCTTTTGCCTAATAGTATCTGCCTATAGAGATCCCTGCTTACATTCCTGAAATTTCTCCTAACCTCTTTCCTGATCTTTGCTTCCAATCTAATGGAGAAATAAATGTTTCTATGGTCAGAGAACGACGGTATGCTTAGCACCCTCCAGTTTTCTATCAATACATGTCTACTTGTATATATTGATATATCTAAAACGATTCTGAAAGTGGATGCTAGGTCCCACTAGATTACTTTGTAAAAATAATGTCAAAGCTGCCCCACACCACCAATGCCTCCTTCCTTCTGCTGGATGTAGCCGCCAGCCTTTGGAGCTCTTCCGTTGGCGCCTAGCAATCATGAGGAATATAGCAGAGTGCAAGGAGTAGAGACTCAGACTTAATCAACGTTACAAATCGTTCAGCTTTATTACGAAGATTCACGTTCTGTAAAGAACGGTCAACATAATCGGTCTACTTAGCGTACTATTCGCAACATCATCATCTTAAGACACAGCATTCATTATTGTACAATATTCAATCGAATAGACCACGTCCAGCACGCAGTCAAGAAATTATAGCAACCGTAGCTGAGAGTGTACCGAAGACCGTGGAGAGTCAATTCTGCGCCGTCCCCTGCAACTAGGACTCACGCATTTACGTCGAGATTTTAAATTGGAAGCGTACAAAATACAGCTTGTGCATAAACCGAAATCGGGAAAGTCAAGCAACATCGCTTCACTCTATGGGCTCTTGAAAAGATCCAAGAGACACGACGTTTTCGAGCCAAATTTTGTTAAGCGGGCCATTTCTGTCTCTACGGGTATATTAACAAAGAAAATTGCCACATTTCGGACGAAGAGCACCTTAAAGAGATTCAAAAGCTACCATTTCATTCAGAAAAAATAACAATTATGTGTTGTTTTGGGCTGTTGGAATCTTTGGTCCAATTTTCATCAAAAATTATGCCGGTGATATCACGTCATGATAACTGACAATTTGATGTCTAAAATTGAAGCTCACGATCTCAGCGACATTCGGATTCAATAAGGCGGTACCACTTCCCACACATCGCACCAGTCAATGGATTTATTGAGAGAACTCTTTGGTGAGTGGATATTTTCAAGTTTGACCAACAAGATCGTGTGAAATCACAGCCTTAAACTGTTTTCTGCGTAAAATGTATGCGGATAATCCCGCTTCGATTCAGGCCTTGGAGTTAAACATCATAATCGAAGTGCTCGAACGAGTCATCGAAAATTGCACGCAATGGATGGATCATCTGAGACGTAGCCACGGCCAACATTTGAAAGAGATAATTTTCAAAATAAATGCCAAGGAATAAATAATATAATAAAAATTCCCTATTAAATTAAAGTTTCGATCTGAACCTTATATTTGTAAAACGATGAACTCCGGTACTATAATTGACCCTTTTGACATCACTTCCATATATTAGATCTAACCTCTTTGTTGATCCCTTTTGCTACATTCTTATACCCTTCCAATATGTTGCTACAGAGTACTATATAATAGTTATGTTCTCCTAACGAGATAGATATGGAGTTATAAATGATCAGGATGACGAGACAAAATGAAATCCGGAAGTCTGTCTGTCCGCCGTCCATGCAAACGACAAATTAAGGAAAAATTGAGATACCTTGATGAGACTTTCTACACGTGGTCCCAGGCAACCAAAAAGAAATGGGTATTGCATATGGGCGGAATCGGACCATCACCACCCCTTAAAAAACTAATAATCGAAAAATTCAAAAGTACCATAGCAAAGCTTAACAATTAGATACCAGGCTTTAATTTAGTAAAACGAATTGCATTAGGGATGTGCATTTATGATTAAAAAATGTTACCCAGAATCGTTGCAGTATTTGACGTTGCATCATCGTGGTGGAAAAGCCAAGAGTTATTGGCCTATAATCGAACACAACCGCCAAAAAAACATTGATTTTTGACTTTTTTTGACGTGGTTTTTCGGCTTTGGCTCACTTTTTCACGTCTGTTTGCAGGTCATAATCATAAATCCAAGACTAATTCCGCTTTATGACATCCTGGTAGTAGGATGACTGCTAATTATCGATTCTCAAGCACCAATTTCTTGATTTGATTGACGTGTTGATCATCAGTTGATGTTGACGGCCGTCCTGGACGTTGTTCGTCGTCAACGCATTCTCGACCCTCTTTGAATACTTCTTACCACTCAAAACGTTCGCTAACGACTAACAATTATTGCTGAACGTATCGGCACCTAAAATTTGATTCCACTCTCAAAATTTAATGGAACTTATGAACTTACTTGAATAATTTCACTCATCGTTAAAATCGCCGAATGCACTTTATGTATTTCAGAAAGACACGCGTATACTAAACAGTAGTGGTGTGACTTTTGGTACGGATATCACTGACAGTCATCTTCTTCTTTACTGACGTAGAAACCGCTTACGCGATTATAGCCGAGTTAACAACAGCGCGCCAGTCGTTTCTTCTTTTCGCAAGGTGGCGCCGATTGGAAATCCCAAGCGAAGCCAGGTCCTTCTCCACTTGGCCTTTCCAACGGAGTGGAGGTCTTCCTCTGCTTCCCTCGGCGGGTATTGCGGCTAATACTTTCAAAACTGGAGTATTTTTGTCCATTCGGACGACATGACCTAGCCAGCGTAGCCGCTGTGTTTTAATTCGCTGAACTATGTCAATTTAATCGCATATCTCAAACAATTCTTCGTGCCATCGAATGCGATATTCGTCGTGACCAACGCGCAAAGAACCATAAATCTTCCGCAGAAAATTTCTCACGAAAACTCGTAACGTCGTCTCATCAGATGTTGTCATTGTCCATGCCTCTGCACCATAAAGCAGAAGGGGAATAATGAATGACTTACAGAGTTTTGTTTATATACGTCGAAGGAGGACTTTATTTCTCAATTGCCTATTTAGTCCGAAGTACCACCTGTTGGCAAGAGTTATCCTGCGTTTGATTTTCAGACTGACGTTCTTGTTGGTGTTGATGCTGGTTCCAAGATAGACGAAATTATATACGACTTCGAAGTTATGACTGTCAACAGTGACGTGAGAGCATAGTCGCGAGTGCGATGACTGTTTGTTCGATGGCAGAAGATATTCCGTCGTGCCCTCGTTCACCACCAGACCCATTTGCTTCCTTGCCTTATTCGAACAGGAGAAAGGCGAACTAACTGCGCGGTTGTTAAGACCAATGATATCAATATAATCAGCATACGCCAGCAGCGATACACTCTTCTAGAATATGATACCTTCTCTGTTTACTTCTACAGTTCGAATTATTTTCTCCAGAAATAGTTTGAAGAAGTCACAGGAAAGGGTGTCGCCTTACCTGAAACCTCGTTTGGTATCAAATGGCTCCAAGAGGTCCCTCCCGATCCTGACGGAGCTTTTTATGTTTTCACAGCCGTGTTAGTTTTGCGGGGATACCAAATTCAGATATCGCGGCATAAAGGCAGCTCCTTTTACTGCTGTCGAAAATAGCTTTGTAATCGACGAAGAGGTGATGTGTGTCGATTCTCCTTTCACGGGTATTTTCCAAGATTTGGCGCATTGTGAATATCTGGTCGGTTGTTGATTTGCCAGGTCTAAAGCCACACTGATAAGGTCCACTCAGTTTGTTGATGGTGGCTTGAATCTTTCACAAAATACGTTCCATAGAACCTTATACGCGATGTTGAGGAGGCTTGTCCCATGGTAGTTGGCGTAGATTGTAGGGTCTCTCTTTTTATGGATTGGGCAGAGCAGACTTAAATTCCAATCGTCGGGCATGCTTTCGTCCGACCATATTGTACAAAAACGCTGATGCATGCTCCTTATCAGTTTTTCGCCGCCGTATTTGAATAGTTTAGTCGGCAATCTATTGGTCCCCGCCTCCTTGTTGTTCTTCAGACGGGTAATTGGTATTCGAACTTCTTCATGGTGGGGCAATGGAACGTCCACTTCATGTCATCGATTGCGGAATCGGATTCACCTTTTTCTGGCTTTATACTTTCGCTGCCATTCAGCGGGTTGGAGAAGTGTTCCCTCCATAGTTTTGGTATGCTCTTGGCATCAGTCACTAGATCATTCTTTGAGTTCTACAAGAGTATGCTCCGATCTTAAAACTTTCTGTTAGTCACCCCATCTTTTCGTAGATTTTTGAATATACCTCTTTCGGCCAGCTTGTCAAGCTCTTCGTACTCACGCATTTCGGCCTCTCTCTTTTTCTGTCTGCAAATGTGTCTCGCTTCCCTCTTCAACTTTTGGTGTCTATCCCATTCCGCACGTGTTGTGGCAATGTTACGATCGCGAGATAGGCAGTCTGTTTTCTCTCGCTGCGACACGGCACTCCTCGCCGTACCAGCTGTTCTTTTGCATTTTTCGAAAACTAATGGTTTCGGTTGCAACTGTACGTAAGGAGCTTGAAGTGCCATCGCACAGTTCCTTTTTACCTAGTTGTTGAAGAGTGCTCTCAGAGAGCAGGTGTGCTAGTCGAGTAGAAAATTGTGTGTTGTGTTTGTTGAAGTGCGTTTTTTGCTGCACAGAGACGTGTGCAAATTTTGGCTGCAACAAGATAGTGGTCCGTCGATGTGAGGACCTCGGAGCGTGCGCATGCCTAAAACACTGGAAACGTGTCTTCCGTCTATTATATTATATATATCGATATGGTTGGTGGCTTTTCGACCCGGAGGCAGGCAGGAAGCGTGGTGAATTTTTCTATGCTGTAATCTAGTACCACATATAACCATATTGCAGTGCAGGTGCATGCCCTCAAATCGTAATCCTTAGCTCGTTTGCGATGGTCGTCATCAAAAGGGAGATCTCTTATACGAAGCTGATTATGCTTTTTCATTGGTAATGTTTTTTACGTGGCGGGTCCCGAACCCTTTTTTTTTCTGGAACATGATAATCACTGGAATGAAGTTCGCACAGTTTTCGCGATGATCAGCCATTAAATTAGCGTCAATTATGGAATACGAACAAAAATGACATTGCCGAAGACATTTTACATCGTATTCGCTAAGAATTGGAAATGGGTAAATTCCCGTTGATACTTCCGGTGGTCTGATATCAATTCCATCTTCCCTTTACCAATTCACCAAAGATGAACTCATCACGAATATTCGGACATTGGACAAATTATCGTTACTACAATTCCTTAAGTGCACGCGCAATGTTAGCTGCCAAAAATACCGATGTTGTTGACTTGAACTGGAAGATTCAAAGTCAAATTCCGGGAGACTTGCGCTCATACAAATTGATCGATCGTGGAATTTCTAAATTCTTTGAATAGGCTTGGTATGCCACCGCATCATTTGCGTCTCAAAGTTTGATCTCTCGTTATTATGTTCCACAATCTTCAGGCGCCGAAACTGTGTAATGGAACCTGACTGATTGTGGGGCAGAATGCTTGATTCTACGAATTCCTCTGAGTTCTAACGATTTGCCATTTCAGTTCAAACGTATTCAGTTTCCAGTGAAAATTGCATTTGAGACACAAGCATAGTCGCATAGTGTATGGTATACATTTGGAAATGCTTTGTTTTTCACTCGGCCAGATATACTTGGCCTGCTCACGAGTTGGAAAACCATCTTTTCTATACACCGGAACAGAAACCAAAAAATGTTGTTTATCAAGCTGCGATACATTGAAAAAGAGTGAACTGATAAATTCAACTTTTTCATTTCTAAACACATAATTTCACGCAGGACAACGACTGCGGGGGTCAGCTAGTATATAGTATCGGGTGATTTTTTAAGAGCTTGATAACTTTTTAAAAAAAAAAAACGCATAAAATTTGCAAAATCTCATCGGTTCTTTATTTGAAACGTTAGATTGGTTCATGACATTTACTTTTTGAAGATAATTTCATTTAAATGTTGACCGCGGCTGCGTCTTAGGTGGTCCATTCGGATTTTCTGTATTGGCCACCTTATGTGATAATCGTGATTCTATGTGTGGTATATCAAGGGCATCGCATATTGAATGAATATGAACTCCCAATACAGCGTTGAATGGTCCAAAAATCGCGTGTATGCCTGACTCGATTAGGGCGCAGACTTAAAATATATATATATTGAAAATTATATTTACCTGTCAGTAGTTATATGGTTAATGGTTTTGAAAATAGTTCTAATTTAATATTTTAAACATATCAATAACAATTTTTAGTGAAAATTTAAAGTCGCCGCATTATCGTACACTGTAATGAGATTATCGTACACTTTTGACGAATGGATTTCCATGGTACGGCAACCAAAGTCCCGTTATCTCTGATGTCTACGTTACATGATTAGTTGCGCTAGTACCTTAGGTTACTGAGAGCAAAAGGTTTTCGAGGCCTAGAGTATGCAATCATGTGATTTGATATTAAGAGCTACCTTTGTGGCAGGCATGGAATGAATCATCCTTGATCACGTGCTGTAAATCGAATGTCATTTTCGCCTCTGGAAATAAGTTTGCGTCCTTATTGATGCTGTGTATAGCGTATTTGAAGGCGAGATCAATCGGACCATCATGTATGTCTGAAGAAATAGCACCTACGATGAATAATATACTCTAATTCATATATATATACGTACTTGTGTTTATCAGCAAACAGTGTTAATTAAGTATTGGATGCAATTTCCAAGGAAAATTTAACATTTCAATAGTAAATGTTATGTACAATAGGCGAGGTATGAACGCATACCTCGTGATTCGTGATATTTGTTAATCTTATTGAATTTTGGAGCACTATAAAATTGTAAAATGATCTCCTCATAAACTATGGCAAATAAATTGATGAAATGTTGTGTACTTGAAGAAAAATGTTCGTGTTATATTATTAATAATTTTTCACGGTCGACTTGTTTAAATTGTAATATTCTACTTACATTTTTTCATGGTAAAAAAATAGCAAACAATGTGACACAACGCGAAAATCTTTCACCTTTAATAATTCGCAAAAAATGTTTGTTCGTTCATGCCATTCCGAAGATATTGAAAGATCGACCGACTCGTTGTGCGATATGCTTGCGATATCTGTGCCGCAAGAAATTAAGTGAAACAGGAAAATAATTAATAGCTCTCGTAATGAGATTACTAGTTAATTAAATTATTGTCAATTATTACGTACATTGTTCGTCCAGGAAGTAATAGCACTGATACGGCTTAAAAAAAATTATTGAATCAATCATTACAATTCTTTAAAAATTTTCAAATCTTCGTCGCTGCAGCGCTTTCAGTGCGATTTCCAAGCGTTGAAGGCGTCACAGAAGGCACTCTCCGGAATAACCGTGAGAGCCGAGGTGCATGCTGCTTGGATCCCCTCTGTCGTCTCAAAATGCTTGCCTTTTATCGGCCTTTTCAGGCAAGAAAACAAAACAAAAGACCGGGGAGCCACATCTGAGCTGTTGGGCGGCTGCGGACGAGTTGGGATGCTGGTCTTGGTTAGGTAGCTGTTCACAAGAAAGGCGGTGTGAGCCAGAGCGTTGTCGTGGTCCAACTTCCAATCGGCTGTGATGTCTTGTCGGACCCAGTTGACCCCTTGTTTTAGTCTCTCGAGGACTTCCACGTAAAAATTGGCGTTGACAGTTTGTTCAGAAGAAATAAATGCACGGTCGACGATACCTTTGATTTAAAAAAAGGCAATGAGCATCGTTTTCACTTTTGCTCATTCTTCCGGTCTCAGCAGCGACTTCTTCCCAGCCCTCCAAAAAGGCCTGGTGCCATCGACACGCACCACTTCTTGCTAAAGCAACATCTGGGTAAGCCTGGTTGATCATATCAAACGTTTTTGACGCAGATTTACCGAGTTTCAAAAAGGATTTACTCGCGTATCTCTGCTCTAACGAACGCTGCATTTTCGGCTTGCACGACTCACAGAAACACGTCGCAATGTTTGTCTTGACTCTTCAGGTGTTCGCAGACATCTGACTACCCGCTCGTTCGTTAGCTAGGAACGCCCTCTACCGAATCCAGTCAGTGCGCCTACGCTCTGAAGTACAGTCGTGGCGGAAGAAAATCAGTTGTATTACTTTCCGGACAAACCCTGAAGATATACGGACATAAGGTGGCTTGCGCTAAATTTAAAATCGTGTCATATGGGAAGTAAGCGTGGTTTCAGTCCGATTTCGTCTATTTTCGCACTGTAATATAAGAAAGTTAGGAGAATGTTACGCACCAAAAGTGTATCATAACAAAATACCAGATTTAATAGATTTTGCTGTAATCAAAAATTTAGATAAATCGAACATAACAGCTGATACATGCACTGACCTATCTTCTGATCACTCTCCTGTACTAATAAAGATATATGAGCAACCTATATTCGTTGATCCAAAAGTGGGTCTAACATCGTATAAAACGAATTGGCTAATATATAAAAAATACGTGAGTAGCCACATTAATATTGGGCACAAAATAAACACAGGAAGAGATATTGACGAAGCATAAGAGAACTCAATGATATAATAACTAACGCAGCTGTCTTAGCAACACCAAACAAAAGCAATAAGCCACTTGGTTTCAGAAAAATCTCTAACAGAGAAATTGAAAAGCTTGTAAATGAAAAAATGCGTGCAAGACGAGAATGGCAGATAAATCGCTCCCCTTCCAATCAGCTTCAATTAAAATCAGCTGTACGTAAATTAAAAAAGCGCTTAATAGTGAGGAAGAATTGAACACTGAAATGTATATAACGAAGCTGTGTCCAACAACTAACGAAATAAGGAAAGCATTTCAGCAATATTTCTAGATATAGCTCAGGCGTTTGATAACGTGTGGCACGAAGGCCTTTTATATAGGGTTAAAAAAATTGTACATGTAGAAATGTATAAAACATTGGAGTCTTATTGAAATAATAGACAATTTATGGTAAAAGTGGGTGATTTCATATCTGATGAACGAAAGATAAGGGCTGGTGTACCACAGGGCAGCGTTTTAGGCCCAATTCTATACATAATATATACAGCAGATCTTCCAACAGCTTCATCTTCTTCTTTATTGGCGTAGACACCGCTTACGCGATTATAGCCGAGTTAACAACAGCGCGCCAGTCGTTTCTTCTTTTCGCTACGTGGCGCCAATTGGATATTCCAAGCGAAGCCAGGTCCTTCTCCACTTGGTCCTTCCAACGGAGTGGAGGTCTTCCTCTTCCTCTGCTTCCCCCAGCGGGTACTGCAACGAATACTTTCAGAGCTGGAGTGTTTTCGTCCATCCGGACAACATGACCTAGCCAGCGTAGCCGCTGTCTTTTAATTGGCTGAACTATGTCAATGTCGTCGTATATCTCGTACAGCTCATCGTTCCATCGAATACGGTATTCGCCGTGGCCAACGCGCAAAGGGAGGATGGAGTCATGTGTAGAAGTTCAGGCAAGTGAGGAAAGTTCTCTGGTCGCCATTCACTTGGGAGTGGCCAGAAACGATTTTTTTACATATGACTCAAGCAGCTCACGACTTCCGGTCTTTGACCAAGTATCCTCTAGGTAGCCTAAAACGTCCATTTGAAGGCGAGCTAAAGTGAGAAGGCGAAACATCCACTCCGCACGGTTGTGCGCTGGGTTTGGGACCCGCCACGTAAAAAAAACACCCCCAATGAAAGAAAGCAATAAGCCTCGGATGAGAGACCCCCCTTTTGATGACGACCATGGCAAATAAGGACTACGAATTAAGGACGGGACAAGGACAGAGACGAGTAGTAGTCCTTGTGGCATTTACTACAGTGGCTATATAAAGGAGCGCAAGTTTGGTGTAGGATTCGTGGTGGGAGAGAGACAAAAGTCTTCCAACAGCTAACAATGTATTAACTTCAACTTTTGCGGATGATACAGCCATAGTGAGCCGTAACAATTGCCACATTTTAGCACCAAGAATACTAGCGAAGCATTTAAGTTCTGTCGAGGAACATGGCTAGCGAACTGGCGTATAAATGTGAATGAACAGAGATGTAAGCATTTTACGTGTTCGCTAAGACAAAAAATGTGCCCGGCAGTAAAAATAAACAATACTTTAATACCCCAAGTGAACAAAGTAGCATGTCTTGGTATTCACATAGATATAAAGCTCACGTGGAGAAACACATCTCTAGTAAAACGACACGTATTAAGATTAGAGCTGCAAATTTAAATTGGCTTTTAAATAAAAACTCCAAACTTAGCCTAGACAACAAAGTGCTTTTGTATAATACGGTCATAAAGCCGATTTGAGTGTATGGCATTCAACTGTGGGGTACGACTTGTGCAACTAATATTAATATAATACAGAGGTTTCCCTCGAAAATACTTAGAATAAACACGGGTGCACCATGGTACATGTGTAACGAAAATATCCATAAAAACCTTGGTATTCCTATGGTAAAGAAAGAAGTAGAAGTTACCAAACCCTTTGGCTAATACTTTGGTAAATTCCTGCCATCAAACACGCCTTAAAAGAAAAGATATGCCTGCGTACTAAAGAGCAACGTATCACCAAAACAGCTCCATCACTTTCTTGAGCCAGTCTAGTTTTTAAATAGATATAACTTATGTTAGGCTTTAAATAAAAGCAGATCCAAAAAATAAAATAATATTGAAAACAAAAAAAAACATATTAGAGTGCAGAGCCACGCCCGCTTTTTCAAAATTTTCACTTCACAGCTACCCCGTGGCACTATAATCTCCCTGTGCCAAATACGAGTTTTATATCTTGATGTAGTGCTTACTTATAGCATTTTATAAGTTTTCGGTAAATGGAGGATTTTGGGCTTGACAGTGGTCCGATTATGAACAAAATGGAAATCCCAATACGCAGCATATGCTAAAGAGGTCTTTCATTTGTTGCAGCTTATTTATTTAAAGACTAAATTTAGTATACCGAATTTAATACTATTAATAATCACTCCATTATTATTAAAATTATACAATTTTTCATAATAATATCAGTACCCGATTCAGAGGGGGGATATGGGGGACATTTTCCCTCCCAAGGCCTAAATGGCTTATTAATAATTTTACTACTTTAAGAAAATATAAAGTAACAGAAATTGAATCTAGTAATTTGCCATTTTATTTCAGAAACAAAATAAAAGACTCTCCATTTTTTTAATATAATAAATAATGTTAAGATACCACTGAAGTTACAAATTGTAGCAACGCATATAGGAGCATTCGGTCTCAAAAACCGGGCAAAATTATTTAAAGTGATTTTATGAATGGAAATGAATAAAAATGCAAGATTTGATATAATAATGCAATATATTCAAATAAAACAAGTAAGGAAAGGTTAAGTTCGGGTGCAACCTAGCATTTTATATTGAATATATTTGAGTAAGGGTTAGTATCGACCAGATTTTATATATTTTTGCTCATCCCATATACTACTAATATGCCACATACTGAAAAAAATTTTCCCTGAGTTTCATTAAGGTACCTTACACACGACCACCAATCATATGGAGCAAGGCCAAGTGAATGCTCAAAAATCTTGGTAATACTTATATGGATGCTTTCAATGAGAGTTTTTGAACCAAAATCTGGCAACCATACAAAGATATCATGAAAATATACTAAAAAGCGGCCAGGAAAGCTAAAAATGACGCATGGCGATTTTTTTGCACATCGATAGGAAGTTGCAGAGAAACCGCAACGCTAAGTAAAATGCTATCCAGTGAACATACTAATACTGCCTACATTAAGGCGGAAGGAATTGATTGGACCTCCTCTGTAAAAGAATCTCTGGATGTACTTATTAAAATGCACTTCCTTGGGAGTCAGCAAACGCCTATAACGAGGGTTCAACCAGAACCACCGGCAAGCGCAGCTGATTACCGAGGCCAGATAGTAGACAAAAGCAAAATCAAATATGCCATAAATAGTATCTCACCATTTAAAGCGGCAGGTCCAGACGGGATTATGCCCATAATACTGCAAAAACTGGAAGAAACAAAGATTCTAAGGCTTGAAAATATATACAAAGCTAGCATTCAACTTCTTACATCCCAAGAAGTTGGAAAAGAATTAGAGTGGTCTTCATTCCAAAACCAGGCAGAAGAACACACGATAATGCCAGAGATTTTAGACCTATAAGCCTCACCCTCACTATGCTGAAGGTACTAGAAAGGCTAATGGACTTACATATAAGACAGTCATGGCGGATAAGTTATCGAAGTCCCAACATACGTACATAAAGGGCCGATCAACCGAAACTGCCCTTCACGAGGTGATAAGTGTAATTGAAAATTCACTACACTACAAACAATACACCATGGCTGCATTTCTAGATATAGAGGGCGCCTTCAATAATATAGAAGCATATGGTGGCATAGATGACACTGATCGCAGATGGATACAATCGATGCTTGAGAATAGAAAGATTATGGAATCAAACTGCGCTGCAACACAAACAATATATGTGAGTAGAGGGAATCCTCAAGGAGGGGTCCTCTCCCTGCTTCTGTGGGTTGTAGCGCTGAACGAAATACTACTCCAATTAAACGGTGGAGGAGCTAAAGCAGTAGCAAATGCAGACGATATAGTGTTTTTGGTATTAGGCATGTTTCCTTCAACAGTTAAACCTATTTGCTAACAACAATGGACAAGGGGTTAACCCTAACAAAACAGAATTGATGCTATTCACAAGCAGTACCAAAATCCCTCAGTTTCAACTTCCGGTACTAAACGGTACAACACTCTCCCTATCCCCCACAGCTAAATACTGGGGGGTGGAGATTGACACCTCCACCTGAAAATAAATATAGGAAAATTAATAAATAAAGCATATATGGCGTAATATACTTTCAAGGGAATCGTTAACGAGTGTTGGAGCCTTACACCTAGTATAATCATGTGGATGCATACGGCTGTCATAAGACTTATACTTACATATGGAGCTCTGGTATGGTGGCCAGCGCTGAACAAACAATACAACATTAGAAAATTAAATGGGATACAAAGAGCAGCATGTGCAGGTGTTACTGGTGCAATCAAGTCATGTTCGACCGACGTGAACAGAGGATACCCTCTAGACGAGAATGGAGAAGAGGCTCAATAGGGGAGGAAGATACCATCTCAGTCTATACCAGTGGTTCCCAAACTTATTTTGTCTACCGCCCACTTTGAGAATAAATATATTTTTAGCACCCCCATTTTTTCACCTATTTAAAAACCACTATAACTTCAAATTAATTATTGTGACCTATATGTGTATATTAACAGAGAATTCTACACGAAACTTTTACTATCGGGTGATTTTTTAAGATCTTGATAACTTTTTTTAAAAAAAAAACGCATAAAATTTGCAAAATCTCATCGGTTCTTTATTTGAAACGTTAGATTGGTTCATGACATTTACTTTTTGAAGATAATTTCATTTAAATGTTGACCGCGGCTGCGTCTTAGGTGGTCCATTCGGAAAGTCCAATTTTGGGCAACTTTTTCGAGCATTTCGGCCGGAATAGCCCGAATTTCTTCGGAAATGTTGTCTTCCAAAGCTGGAATAGTTGCTGGCTTATTTCTGTAGACTTTGTGGACTTGACGTAGCCCCACAAAAAATAGTCTAAAGGCGTTAAATCGCATGATCTTGGTGGCTAACTTACGGGTCCATTTCTTGAGATGAATTGTTCTCCGAAGTTTTCCCTCAAAATGGCCATAGAATCGCGAGCTGTGTGGCATGTAGCGCCATCTTGTTGAAACCACATGTCAACCAAGTTGCTAACAAACTTTTTGTTGCCAAAAATGGAAGAACTGAACTATAACCAGCAACTTGAAACCTGAGCGCAGTAGGTAACATACAACGGCGCTTAGGTCTCAAGTTAATTCTTACGGGCTCCACCTGCCAATAAGAATGATTATTGAAACACAACTTTATAGTATTAAAACAGAGAATCTTTTATTATAAATAAAACTAAAATAATCGAACCATATATAAAAACTAATGTGAAGGATGAATCTGATGCTGATTAATAATTTTGTTAACATCAGGTTCCAATTTACTCAAGAACAGTCGCAAGTCGCTACGTTCGGAAACAAACAAACGATTTCTATTTTTAGTAAGCAGTGTTGTCACAGCACTAAATCCACGTTCACACAAATATGACGATGGGAATGCTATCAAGAATCGTTGAACGATTGACCACAATCCAGGGTACAATTGCGAGATCGGTTTTTGTAGCCAAAATTCTTGATAACCATTTTTCAACTTGATTTTTATTTCCTCATTTGTTGTCAATTCTATAAGTTCTTCTTCCAACTGAGGTGACATTGCTGTGTTGACATTTGAAAACGGATCCAACATCCAGTCTGGTATTTCCAAGTTCAAAATGTCCTGGTATCGTTTGGTGAAGTCAATGTGGAGGTTTTCCAAATGTTGGCAGTAGGCAAACAATTCGTCGTTACTGCATGATACAGATGAATTCGGAAAATTGTGAAACTCACGTCTGCACAGATTGTTTTTGTGTAGAAGCAGGTTGGCTGCGAAAGCAGCAACGACGTTTTTTATTTTAATTAAATTTAGTTTATTGGCTTGCAGTTGGAGATTCATGTCGTTGAGCAATTTATACAGGTCTGTCATGTAAGCTATATCATTCTTTAATGTTATGAGCTTGTCTTGAAATTCTGTATCTTTAGTTTCCAAGAACTCTATAACAGAGTCAAACAGGTTGTAGAATCGAGTCAGACAATTGCCTCTTGATAGCCAACGAACTTCAGAATGAAAGAACAAACGATTGAAATCCTCGTCATTAGTAACACAAAGCTGATGAAATAATCTATCATTCAAAGAGCTGTTGCGGATTTTATTGACTGCTTTGATGACATATTACAGTGATTGAAATAGTTTTTCACTTAAGTTTCTAGCAACTAAATGTTGTCTATGAATAACGCAATGTACACCAATTACATCTGGAATTTTATTTTTTAAGCCTTTATGGCACCCTATCATAGCCGGAGCGCCATCCGTAGCAATTGAAATAATATTTTTCAAAGGAATTTCTTTCTCATCGCAAAACTTTTCCAATATATTGAATATGGTTTCGCCTTTTGTATCGGTCTCTAAATTTCTAGCAAATAATAGTTCTTCACATATTTTCTCATCTTTAATAAACCTCACGTAAGACAACAACAATGCTTCATTAGTTGGTAAAGTGGAGTCATCGAGCTGAATTGAGAATTGGCTTGTCCTCAGGTGATCGCACAATGATTCTTCAATGTTTTCAGCCATTTCATCAATTCGTCTTTGCACAGAACTATTACTCAAAGGAATTTTTCGGATAATATCTGCGGCCGGTTTATGAAGCACGGTAGTTATTACTTCATTTATTGCTGGCAATATTAGCTCTTCTGCGATGTTATGTGGTTTGCCGTTTTGAGCAGGTCTTGAAAATATGCTACATTCTTGTCTCTCTTATCTGGATGCATTTTATTCAAATGATCTTGCAGTCTTGAAGGCTTCATTGCTTCATTCGAAAATGTTTTTAGACATAGAAGACACAAAGGCGAGGATGGGTTTGTGGGATTTTCAATGAATCCGAATTTAATGTATTCCGCACAGTATTGCCGTCTCTTCTTTTTTACTTCCCACATTGTTTTGTTTTGAGAAATACGTTGAACTTCGCGAGTAGTGTAAAGGAGGCGGAAGTAATGCTCATCTATTGCGCGCAAAACCACAAATGAATATAAAACAAATATTACATTGTTTATATAGGAATGCTTAAGCACAATTATTATATAGTAGTCCAAAAATATGAATTCTTATTTTTCCTAGAAATACATTTCCAAAAAAAGGATCTTTCTCCTTTTCTTATTATTTTATTACATTTGTAAGAAAGGATAAAGATGCTTTTTTTATGTTCCACATAAAAGATTTAAGGAGTTCAAAAACTCAAAACGTGCCCTACATCAGCTACCTACCCGACGTCATTTCGCAAGTGATAAAATAAATTATTTAAGAGCTCAAAGCATGCGCTACATCAGCTCGAACCTACCTACCACCTATACACCTTTGCGCAAATGATTATATTATGATAGCAAATGCCCACATACAGATTTGGCAATGGCAATAGCAATACGTTTAACAGTTAGTATTCTCTAAATTCTATCCTGTCGTGATGCCCTGTTATGAAACGGAGCGACCGATTGACATGATTTTAATTTTTTCTATATTCAATAAAATAGGACAGATATATGAACTACGCGGAGAGAAATATAGAACCGAGTTTGAGCAATCTTTTAATTCATATTAGTTGATGTTCACAAGTTGTTGTTGAGAGTCGAGAGCTCATGTAGTCGTTGTCTCAGAGGCCTCCTAGCTAAATAAAATAACCCCCAGACCCCTACACAACGCCTCCATTTTCCTTCTGGGTATCTTACCGCCCCCCTTGACACCTGCAGCGCCCACAAAGGGGCGTTATCGCCCACTTTGGGAAACACTGGTCTATACCGATGGGTCCAAAATGGACTGCGGGGTAGGCACGGGAGAGTATTCCGGCGATCTGGACATCTCTCTCTCTAACTAGGCATATAGAAGACCTGCGCAGCACTATTCGATAACAACGAGAGGATACATAAAGCAACGATATACACGGATAACCAGGCGGCTGTCCTGGCCTTGTCGTCGCCCATGACTAATTCTAGCATAGTCCTTAACTGCAAGAATGCACTGAGCTCACTAGAAAACAAGCTCCACCGAGATTTGATCTGTGTTCCCGGCCACAGAAACATTTTCGGCAACGAAAAAGCAGACGAAATGGCAAAGGCAGAAGCTTTCATTAACAAATCCGAGGCGTAGCTAATACCAAGCCCACTAGGATCGATCAAAAAAGAGTTCAATAGACAACTTCAACAAGTTGCAAATAACAGTTGGAAAACTGTATTGTAACTAAACAATTATGTCCAACATATGACAAGAAAAGAACTAATGACTTATTAAATAGGTATAGGAAAAGTATCTACAGAGTAATAACTACCTTAACAGGGCACTGGGCACTTAGAAAACATGCGTCCAAACTGGGTATGCAATACTACAACATCTGACGAGGCTGCGGAATAGCAGGAAACAATTTTCCACTTTCTCTGTGAGTGCCCAGCCCTATAACAGATCCATCACAAAACACTTAGAATCCATCAAGCACCAAACCTTGAATGGTTTTCTACCAAAAGCATATCGGACATAAGTAGCTTCATCGAAACCTCAAAATGGTTTGAAAGAGAAGGAGAAACGTGATAGCAGATATAAAGGGTCTACGAATAGTGCATCAAAATGGCACAGGCAGTGCTGATTGAGCCCATAAGACAACAGGGCTGCACTCCTACCTACCTATTAAGGGGAATGGTCAAGTTTTCGCCCAATTTTAATTATTTTAGCAGCAAAGATACACTGTTATGAATAAAACGTGTTCTGAAATTTTCATTGAGATGTCTCAAATATTGGCGGATAAATGCAGCATAAGTGACCTAAAAGTTCTAAAACTTTTATATTAGGTATATGGGAGCTTAGGGAAGTATTGACCCGATTCAACCCATTTTTGATACAAAGAAATACTATTGTCAGGAAAGGATTCAGTATGAATTTCAATTTCATATCTCACACATTTAACGATATTTTCGGTCAAAAGTCAACTAAAGGTACCGGGGTCTACATATTCGGTACCTAGGGGCTTTAACAGTTTTGGTTGGATTTGGACAATTTTTGATCAAAAGGTGGCATACTTTAAGGGAATTATTACCACAAAAATTTATTCCGTTATATTAATTACCTCTTTATTTGTGTACTGGAAAGTGAAAGAATCAAATGGAGTTTTAAATTGTGTTATATGGGAAATAGGCGTGATTGTAATCCGATTTCGCTCATTTTCACGAATATCTCGTACTAAATTTAGTCGAAATCGGTGTTTTCGGTTCCGATATATGGGATTTCACCAAAAAGTGGGCGGTGCCATGCTCATTGTCCAATTTTCACACCTGTTCCGATAGAGCTTCCTTATACCATTTACTTGTATATACCATCCGTCTAGAATAATTTGGTAGGATTTCAGTATTTAATTCAAATAAATAAATAAAAGCAGTACTCTTTTTATGCAAATGACCAACCTAATTCAACATGCTTTTTTTAAGCGGGGGAAAGATGGGGAAAAAGATTAAGTTTATATGATAATTAGTAGCTTAGTAAAAAAAATTGATTTATAACTCGACCTACATGTATGTCGCTATAACAAAAACACTAATTAATAAAAAATGAAAAAATATTTTTTTGTTTTTTTTAATATTTCTTTGTTTTGACGAAAAAACGAAATAATACAATGACTAAATTAATATTTATATTACTTAAATGAAATACATACCATGTTGTCCAGAACAGCAGCTGAAATTTCGAGAATAATGGAGAGTGTCGAGAATAAGGGCATGCATTCTAAAAAAAAAATTTGAGTAGCATTACTGCAGTTTGTAATTCTCACTTTTGCCCGGTTTTTGAAGGAAAATGCTCCAATGTGCAACGTATGCAGATTAAATTGTTAGAAAATCCAATCAGATCCGTAACTGAAAGTGCTAATTCTTTTTATTCAAAAATTTTTTTCATAGCCTGAGGCAGTGTTGCCTTTGATGAGAAGGCATAACGTTCTACGCAAAAGTTCGAGCAACACTGCCAAAGTGACTCTTTCTGTCGATAAATTGTTGCGCATCTCTAGTGTAACAAATGCTTCATAAACATTTTGAATGCGCGATAAGATTGAGAAGGAATTGTTATGGAATTGTGTATTAAATATTAATTTTATATCTGATATAATATATTACATAATGTAATAAAAGATGTAATCAGGGTATAATTCAATATTTTTTAAAATTCTCTTACTTTTATCACTTTTCATTTTTTTGCAGTTTCTTTAGACAAGAAACGATTTCGTCTACATCTTCTTTTCTTTGTATTTTTCATAAAATTGTCTCATCCATTTCGTCAGCAATTATATGCGTTAAAATTTTCACTTTTGAAAGAAACACTTTCTGTGCGAAATAATTACTGCAGTATTGCAGTCAGGGATAATGGGATGCACAACTTATTCCAGTGTGAGAGCTCCTCAAAATAAGCGGTTGTTCCATTTTCCGTTGTGGCCAGATCGAACAAAATAAGAATTTTTGGGCATTTAAATTAAAACACCCAACATTTATTACGATTGCAAATTATTAAATATAGGACTTTAAATATATGGCGAAACTACTTATATACTTTTTTTTATTTTATTGCATATTAAAACAACCGACATTTGAACTTTCAATACTTAATAAAATGAATTGAACGCCTATTAGCTCTCAATTAATAAATGTTTCTACTCATTATACCCTGAACAGGGTATATTAAGTTTGTCACGAAGTTTGTAACACCCATAAGGAAGCGTCGGTGACCCTATAAAGTATATATATAAATGATCAGTATGTTGAGCTGAGTCGATTTAGCCATGTCCGTCTGTGGGTCTGTATATATACGAACTAGTCCCTCAGTTTTCAAGATATCTTTTTGAAATTTTGCCTACGTCATTTTCTCTTCAGGAAGCTGCTCATTTGTCGGAATGGCCGATATCGGACCACTATAACATATAGCTGCCATATAAACTGAACGATCGGAATCAAGTTCTTGTATGGAAAACTTTCACATTTGACAATGTATCTTCACCAAATTTGGTATAGATTATTTTCTAAGGCAACAATGTAATCACCGAAGAAAGTCAGATCGGTTAACTATAGCATATAGCTACCATACAAACTGAACGATCGGAATCCAGTTCTTGTATGGAAAACTTTCACATTTGACAACGTATCTTCACGAAATTTGGTATGAGTTATTGTTTGTAAAAATAATGTAATATCTGAAGAAATTGTTCAGATCGGCTTACTATAGTATATAGCTGCCATACAAACTGAATGATCGGAATCAAGTTCTTGTATGGAAAACTTTCACATTTGACAATGTACATATCTTCACCAAATTTGGTATAGATTATTTTCTAAGCCAACAATGTAATCTCTAAAGAAATTGCTCAGATCGGTTAACTATAGCATATAGCTACCATACAAACTGAACGATCGGAATCAAGTTCTTGTATGGAAAACTTTCACATGTGACAACGTATCTACACGAAATTTGGTATGAGTTATTATTTGTAGAAATAATATAATACCTGAAGAAATTGTTCAGATCGGCTTACTATAGCATATAACTGCCATACAAACTGAATGATCGGAATCAAATGCTGGTATGGAAAACTTTTGCATTTGACAAGATATATTTACGAAATTTGGTATAAATTATTTTCTAAGGCACCAATGTAATCTGTGAAGGGTATTTTCTTGTTTTTAATTGAAAATTAAATTTAATGCATCATAAAACAAAGCATTTCATCAAATACATTTAAATTTCGGGTTTTCTTAATTTTCAATGTTTTACATTTTTTATTAGCGATCTTAAACGGCGGCAACAAATCCCTCCGTTCGCATTTATTTATACCCTGAACAGGGTATCCGCCAGTCTGTCTGCCTGTCCGTCTGTCTGTCTGTATATATACGAAGTTTTTAAGATCTCGTTTTGAAATTTTGCAAACGTCATTTTCTCTTCAAGAAGCTGCTCATTTGTCGGAACTACCGATATCGGACCATTATAACATATAGCTGCCATACAAACGAACGATCGGAATCAAGGGTTTGTATGGAAAACTTTGGCGTTTGACAAGATATATTCACGAAATTTGGTTTAGATTATTTTCAAAGGCTACAATGTAATTTTCGAAGAAATTGTTCAGATCGGTTACCTATGGCATATATGTAGCTGCCATACAAACCGAACGAGCGGAATCAAGGACTTGTATGGAAAACTTTCGCATTTGACGTGGTATCTTAACGAAATTTTAAATGGATTACTGCTTAAGGTAATAACATAATCTCCGAAAAAATTGTTCAGGTCGGATTACTATAGCATATAACTTCCATACAAACTGGACACATAGTTACTAAAAGAAATGCACCTGTGAAGGGTATAATAGCTTCGGTGTAGCCGAAGTTAACGTTTTTTCTTGTTTTAGTAGAATTTCCTTCTGCCCATTTCCAGTCATTTTAATTGCAAAACGTCAAAACCTTCCCAATTCAGTCAACTGTCAAAGTTCGGTAGGTGAGCGATTCTCTTCCAGTGACAGGAGAGTTGGGCATCTCTTTATCTCTGATTGCAGTAAAGTATCAGCAGAGTATCAACTGAGCATCAGCAACAAAGAATCAAGTTAGCAACATGGTTGCGGTACTGCGGTAATTATTAAGCATCTCAAACACAGCCACTATTAATCGACATGGTATAGAATACCAAAAGAGAGGTGGACACATATTTTAAGAAGACGTATCTCAAACGTTTGTCCGTATTAGGAAAAATACTTGTCGAACAACTTATCCAGTTATGTGAAACAAGATGGGTTCAACGGCACGATCCAGCTATTAAAATTTGACGTAAAATTTTCGTTGATCGTCAGAGCTCTGACAAAAATTAAAAACTGAAAAAATATGGAAAGAGCGGTGAAATCAACGATATTCATCGTAGCCGAGTGCAGATTTGAGTTTATAATTGGGATGTGTTGCATATGTGATATTCCATCACTAACTCGCTCACTCAGAGTGGTTATTCAGAAAGAATCGATCGATCTGGTAAAAGCATCAAATATGATAGATACGATGCTTGTGCCGTACCGAAATCGAAGACATAAAGTTGAAAAACTTTTTCAGACAATTAAAAATGTCATATTTAACATAAAAACAATAACTTTTTTTTTTTGGTATAATAACATCTTTAAAAAGATTAACCAATTGAGAAGAGATCTATGATGGAAATTAGGCAGAACCGAATCAAATAGTCGAACAATCACGAAAAAGAAAATGTTCAACTTGCAGTGCAATTTGGACCATGTTGCCCCTAAGTTGGCATCTACACACACACACACACCAAAATACTCTGAGTGAAACAAATCGTCGTAGTTGCATATAAAAGACTTTTTACGTTGCTTTGTACACTGGTTTCTAGAATATTATACCCAACATCTGGATATATCGTATCATATAATTATATATCAATACCATACTCTTGTTTCACTAAATTATTACATTTAAACACTTTCAACAAAAGTATAAGAAAAGGGTTTTTAGGTGTTCACGGCCATATTTGAGTATTTTTATAATAATATTGTATAATTCCTTCAACGAGTGATCCAAGTAGAGGCATTTTTTACAATAGGCTTTTTTTGACAGTTCATACATGAATCGTGTCAAGATGTCATGTAAATTTTGTACCGTATTAAACAATATTTCATTTCATAATGGGAAGACTTACACCTGAACAACGGTTACAAAATGTTCAACTTTCTTACGGAAATTCACGCTTCGCTCAACTTAATCAGTCATATTATGTGACCTAGCAATCATTATTTTATAATGTTCGATCGAATAGACCACGTCCAGCATGAAGGGAAGAATACTTGTATATAGCAGCCGTAGCTGAGAGTATACATAAAGACCTTGGAGAGTCGATTCGGCGCCGATCGCAGCAACTCGGACTCACGTTTGGAACGATTTGGCACATTTTACGTCGAGATCGTAAATTGAAAGCGTACAAAATACTGCTTGTGCAAGAACTGAAGCCGCTCGACCTTCCTAAACGTCATCGTTTCGCTCTATGAGCTCTTAAAAAGTTTCAAGAAGATCCAGCGTTTTCGAGCCAAATTTTGTTCAGCGATGAGGCACATTTCTGGCTCAGCGTGTATATACACAAACAAAATTGCCACATTTGGAACACAGAGCAACCTAAAGAACTGCCATTTCATCCAGAAAAACCAACGGTTTTGTGTGGTTTATGGGCCGGTGGAATCAAAAATTATGCCGTTGAGGACGCAACCGTTAATGGCGACCCTTATGGCACCATGATAACCGACAATTAGATGCCTGAAATTGAATTTGGTTTCAACAAGACGCCGCTACTTCTCACATATTGCATCAATCAATGAATTTAATTAAATAACAATTCGGTTTTGGGCCGGTCGATTGGCCACCAATATCTGATGATATCACACCGTTAGACTTTTTCCTGAGGGGATATGTAAAATCTAAAGTCTATGCGGACAATCCCGGTTCGATTCAGATCTTAGAGCAAGACACCACCCGTGTCATTCGCCAGTTACCAGTTGATATGCTCGAACAAGCCTTTGAAAATTGGGCTCAACAGATGGCCCATCTGAGACGTAGCCGCGGCCAACATTTGAAAGAGATAATCTTCAAAAAAAATGTCAAAGAGTGTTCTTTCGAATGATGAAAAAAAAAACATTCGCCATTAAATTTGAGACGCTGAGACGTAGCCGCGGCCAACATTTGAAAGAGATAATCTTCAAAAAAAAATGTCAAAGAGTGTTCTTTCGAATGATGAAAAAAAAAACATTCGCCATTAAATTTGAAGTTTCTGTGTTTTTTTTTTTTAAGTAGGGAATCTCGAAAGGAATCACCTTTTAGAAGCCAAGCTCGATTAACCTGCGTCGTGTGCTTCGGATTCAATCCAATGCTTTCCAATACCCAAACTTTGCACATATGCTTCAATATGCTTTTATAGTCATAGAGGTCCATAGTACCCTCTATAAGAACTAAACGTCCAACTCCGAATGAAGCCATGGTATTCCTAATCATAACGCTATCGACTGCATGTTTCTTCACTTAAAGCGCAGCATTTGGTTTTCTCGAAACTCTAGATCAGCCATCACTTCCAAAAATTTTAAACTTACTTTCATCGGTGAAAAACAATCGTTTACAAAACTCCACAACTTTTTGCCAATCGCTAAGTCAAAAGGTGAATGTAGTGTTTTTTTTAAACTGTATATGATATGCATTGATGTTTCACGATGAATAACTCGCGACAAAAATATGAAGACTTTTTAATTGAAATTGATATGACTGTCAATGACATCAGCGGAATCAAATTTCTGGCGGTGAAACGTTCAGATTGTTGGTGATAAATTTTTGTCGCGACAAGGGTTTAATTTGGTACAAATTATTCAATGAAGGTCTAGAACGCGATGACGCCGAATCACTTCTAGGACGGCCATCAACATCAACTGATTATCAACACGTCCTTAAAATAAAACAAGAAAAACGTTAACTTCGGCGGCACCGTAGCTAATATACCTTTCACAGGTGCATTTCTTTTAGTAACTGTGTGTTCAGTTTGCTTGGAAGCTATGTGCTATAGTAATCCGATCTGAACAATATTTTCGGAGATTATATTGCTACCTTAAACAGTAATCCACGTCAAATTTCGTGAAGATACCATACAAGCCCTTGATTCCGATCGTTTGGTTTGTATGGCAGCCATATGCTATAGTGCGCTGATCTGAACAATTTCTTCCGATATTACATTATTTCTATGAACAATAACTCATACCAAACTTCGTGAAGATACATTATATGTATTGTTAAACGCGGAAGTTTCCCATGCAAGCATTTGATTCCGATCATTCAGTTTGTATGGCAGCTATGTATATGCTATAGTTAACCGATCTGAGCAATTCCTTCGGAGATTACATTGTTGCCTTAGAAAATAACCTGAGCCAACTTTTGTGAAAATACATTATCAAATATGAAAGTTTTCCATACACGAACGCTTCCTTCTGGGTGTTACAAACATCGTGACAAACTTAATATGCACTGATCAGGGTATAAAAAACTGGTGCTTCAGAATCGATGATTAAGAGTCAGATATTTTACTGCCATCGTTGGAATATCGAAAGATTCAGCAAAAACCATTTTGAAAGATTATTTGGGCCTAAGAAAGATGAAAGCACGATTGGTTACAAAATCACTAATTTTTTCGAAAAACAGCGTCGCGTTAACGTCTGAGAAACAATGCTTTCTGACTACCAAAGATTACTATTATGCGTAGTTTGCATGAAGCTATTCGTAAAAAAAAGGTCGGAATTATGAGCCGACAACTCTTGGTTTTTGAACCACGATAAGACATGGTCGCATACTGCGTTGACTCTTCATAAATTTTTCGCCAAATTGTTTTTAGCTATTGGAAATAAGGTCAAACACTATTTGACTAGCTTTTAGCGCACAATCAGTGACAGTCACAGATGTGGGTGCAGAGAAAGAACCATTGTGTCCAATTCTACGAATTAGTCCAAATTAGCACGGATGCAGTCGAAGTGACGTGCCTAAATCATAAAAGTTAACATACACTAATGATTATTTTTATACATAAATCAAAAGTAATAACAATAATTTTAGATGTATTTATTATTTTTTGGCCTTCATTATGTTGCAATTATTACTCCCTGATATCGACGCATGCTCCCCACTAATTTTCACTATTTTTTCCGGGTATTTTGAACCACTTAGTCGATAAGACAGCTTTTTGGCCTATTTTGATGAAATTCGATGTTTTCGAATATGATTTTCCAATAAGTTTCAGATATGTTGAATAGGGTTAATGTGTGGTGATTTGCAATTGTATCGGGTGATTTTTTTGAGGTTAGGATTTTCATGCATTAGTATTTGACAGATCACGTGGGATTTCAGACATGGTGTCAAAGAGAAAGATGCTCAGTATGCTTTGACATTTCATCATGAATAGACTTACTAACGAGCAACGCTTGCAAATCATTGAATTTTATTACCAAAATCAGTGTTCGGTTCGAAATGTGTTTCGCGCTTTACGTCCGATTTATGGTCTACATAATCGACCAAGTGAGCAAACAATTAATGCGATTGTGACCAAGTTTCGCACTCAGTTTACTTTATTGGACATTAAACCAACCACACGAATGCGTACAGTGCGTACAGAAGAGAATATTGCGTCTGTTTCTGAGAGTGTGGCTGAAGACCGTGAAATGTCGATTCGTCGCCGTTCGCAGCAATTGGGTTTGTGTTATTCGACCACATGGAAGATTTTACGCAAAGATCTTGGTGTAAAACCGTATAAAATACAGCTCGTGCAAGAACTGAAGCCGAACGATCTGCCACAACGTCGAATTTTCAGTGAAGTTGGCAGAAAATCCGCTTTTTTATCGACAAATTTTGTTCAGCGATGAGGCTCATTTCTGGTTGAATGGCTACGTAAATAAGCAAAATTGCCGCATTTGGGGTGAAGAGCAACCAGAAGCCGTTCAAGAACTGCCCATGCATCCCGAAAAATGCACTGTTTGGTGTGGTTTGTACACTGGTGGAATCATTGGAGCCCGTATTTTTTCAAAGATGCTGTTGGACGCAACGTTACGGTGAATGGCGATCGCTATCGTTCGATGCTAACAAACTTTTTGTTGCCAAAAATGGAAGAACTGAACTTGGTTGACATGTGGTTTCAACAAGATGGCGCTACATGCCACACAGCTCGCGATTCTATGGCCATTTTGAGGGAAAACTTCGGAGAACAATTCATCTCAAGAAATGGACCCGTAAGTTGGCCACCAAGATCATGCGATTTAACGCCTTTAGACTATTTTTTGTGGGGCTACGTCAAGTCTAAAGTCTACAGAAATAAGCCAGCAACTATTGCAGCTTTGGAAGACAACATTTCCGAAGAAATTCGGGCTATTCCGGCCGAAATGCTCGAAAAAGTTGCCCAAAATTGGACTTTCCGAATGGACCACCTAAGACGCAGCCGCGGTCAACATTTAAATGAAATTATCTTCAAAAAGTAAATGTCATGAACCAATCTAACGTTTCAAATAAAGAACCGATGAGATTTTGCAAATTTTATGCGTTTTTTTTTAAAAAAAGTTATCAAGCTCTTAAAAAATCACCCGATATAAATAATCGTTAGTGTATGTAAACTTTTTTTTATATGATTTAAGCGGATTTTAAACTTTTGTTTTAATTTCTTTTTATTTGTATAAAAAAAAATATTTTGATATGCTATATTTATTGTACAATATACACATTTTGAAATAGATATAATAAAAACACGAAATGTAATAATATTGAAACAAATAAACGTGTGCTAGATTGATAGAAATAGGTGTATGTAAACTTTATTGATTCACTGTATCTCTGTTCTCAACATTTCTACAGGGCTAGTTAGACATAAACCAACAGCATATTTTCTTTTGCAGTTGTAAGGCTTTGGTAAATATTTCTCAGAACAATAGTTGTTTATTCACAAACCGTATCACATTCTCTGACAGTATCACGGTTTAACGAAAATTTTTTAAGAACTAAAGTCATATGTAAAAATGTGTACTGAAAAAATTTCATTAAAAGTGTTTTAAATATTATAAGTGGTTTTATTTTTGGAGAAATGCCTGCGTACAGAAACGTACCGAAAAACAGATACTTCCTGCTGCGCTATTTATGTTTTTAATTCGGTCGCGTATTTAGCAATTTACTAGAAATATGGGATAGAAACTGCTACAGCACTACAGTAATGCTACAGTAGTTTATGAATAAATACATCTGAAAATACTATGAACATATTTGAAAACAAATTATTATCTAGAAAAGTTAAAAATGTTTTTTTCTTTTAAGCGAACATATCAATTGTATTCACTTATACTGATAGTGGTAAAAACCTATTCTTCACTACCGCCAGTCATCCGTTTGGGTAAGTAAAATCATGTATGTACACACATACATATGTGCCGCTGTTAAGTCTAGGAATTTGATTTGGAATGTAGTAACTTGTAGTACCGATCCATCTCTAATACATAATAGAAACAATGTATGTATGTCTTCGATTATCCAAAACTTGTAACACAGAGAATTAGTATCATTTTAATAAACAGCATTCCTCCTCTATTATATTCAAGTTGATATCTGAACTGAAATTTTATGTTCAAATTATTCGAGGAAAGTGCAATGCTCTGACACTCACTACTAGGAGAGTAATGGCGAATCGAAGATGACTAATATTTCTAGTTAGTGAGAATGGATAGAAAACAAACAAAAAGGCCTTATAAAATGTGATGGGCCTTGTCTAGGCTATCCAGGTGCATCCTGTTAAACATGCACAATTGAAATAGACATAGGGTAATTACATCGTCTACCAATAGGGATGACGTGATTTTGAAAGCTGGAAGCGGCCAGGGTTTTCAGTAAAGCTTGTCTTTTCATCATGTCACGTGGTCTTTATGGTACAATGCTTGTAAACTGTTAAGATTGTTACGAAAATTCTCGTTCTGATTTTTCATCGAAATTTGTTTTCATCGAAAAATCATCTTCACATATGAAATCCATTACTAACTTCATGGCTTTGTCAACAAACAAAATTTTCGCTATTAGAGTAAGTCAAATACTATACACAATTGCTTGCCCAAAAATTTACAGCATCATCGGGCCTTTTTTCTTTCGAAATTTCAATAGCAAGCGTTATAACACGATTTCCTGCAGTTTGATCAAATCAATCAATCAACAACGCGAGAGGAGTTCGAAGGCAACATTCAGCGCAACGCTATAACCGAAATTCCAGCCAAAATCCTATACAGAGTCATCGAAAATTGTCGTAAACAGATAGATATACGCAAACGAAGCCATGATGGCTATTTAGCTGACATTTCTTTTTAATTATCCGCACAACGAAAAAAAACATAACCTATTTTGACCAAATTTGAGTGTTCTATTTCATTCAACAACCCGTAGTTTTTGTTGGTGACCCTATACAAGTATGTATATCGAAACAAGTAAACAATTTTTATTTGGCAAACAAGTTTAATACATGTTCTTCACCGAAATCGAGAATGGGTTATAATCATATTCCGTATCCGTATTATTATATCCACATATATAAACAATTAGCATGCCGAGCTGAGTGGATTTAGTATTATTATTATTTATGTATACGCAATCGAGTCGCTTAGTTTTTGAGACATCAACCTGAAATTTTGCACACCTCACTATAGCATCTTTGCTATGCAAACTTTTGGTCAAAATCAAGTTTATGTAAGGGAAACGATTTTACTTAAGAACATAGTACTATGAGAAAAAATAGCTATACTTTGTTCATAATTTTAAAATTATCAATTTATTCGTCCCCCTCTAACTAATCTCCCTTGGCGTCAATACACTGGAGCCAACGTTTTCTTCAATCCTCGAAACAGTTGCTAAAGTCAATTACCGGAATAGCCCTCAATGACTTAAAACGGTTTCCCCGGAGCTGTCGTTTGAGTTTGCTTTATAGCCAGAAGTTAGATGGAGTTAAATCAGGAGAATACGGTGGTTGTAGCACGATATTTGTTGAAAAATCAAGAAGAAACAATTAGAAGTGCATTACACCTAGATAATCGAAGAAAACTGTGAACAAACTTTGGTTTTGACTTGTTTTGACGTGATTTTTTTTGGCTTTTTCTCACCTTCGGTCGATTGATCGTCTGTTCCAGGGTCGTAAGCGTGGATCCAAGGCTCATCGTCATCAATAATACGTTTAATGACATCTTTGAAGTCAGAACGCATTGTTTCACATACGTTAACGCGCCAATGTTTTGAGTTTATCAGAATGTTTTGGAAAACGAGCGCTATTTATGTTGATTGCACTCGCTTAAAATATTATTCTTAACTTAACCTATCCTCACAGGCTGTATGAGGGTAAAAGAAATATTTTTCCTGAGGTTATTAAAGGTTGATAGATTTACGAAATAAATATTACTTTAAACAAAATATAGTAAGACTTTTTAATGCGAAATCCCATTCGTCGAAGTATTTAATTTTAGGTTGGTTGGAGTCATGTGTACTCGTAGAAATTCACGCAAGTGAGGAAAGTTCTTTGATCGCCATTCAAGTGGGAGTCTTTAGAAACGATTATTTTACATATGTCTCAAGCAGCTCACGACTTCCGGTCTTTGACCAAGTATCCTCTGGGGAGCCAGAAAACATCCTTTTGAAGACGAGCTAAAGTGGGAAGGCGAAAAATCCCCTCAACAGGGTTGTGCGCAGGGTTCGGGACCCGCCACGTAAAAAACATTACCAATGAAAAAGCATAATCAGCTTCGTATAAGAGATCTCCCTTTTGATGACGACCATCGCAAACGAGCTAAGGATTACGATTTGAGGGCATGCACCTGCACTGCAATATGGTTATATGTGGTACTAGATTACAGCATAGAAAAATTCACCACGCTTCCTGCCTGCCTCCGGGTCGAAAAGCCACCAACCATATCGATATATATAATATAATAGACGGAAGACACGTTTCCAGTGTTTTAGGCATGCGCACGCTCCGAGGTCCTCACATCGACGGACCACTATCTTGTTGCAGCCAAAATTTGCACACGTCTCTCTGCAGCAAAAAACGCACTTCAACGAACAGAACACACAATTTTGTACTCGACTTGCACACCTGCTCTCTGACAGCACTCATCAGGAATTCAGTATAAGGGAATTGTGAGATGGCACTTCAAGCTCCTTACGTACAGTTGCAAACGAAACCATTGGTTTTCGGAAAGTGCAAAAGAACAGCTGGTACGGCGAGGAGTGCCGTGTCGCAGCGGAGAGAAAACAGGCTGCCTACACTACACGTGCAGGATGGGATAGATACCGAGCGTTGAAGAGTGAAGCGAGACGCATTTGTAGACAGAAGAAGAAATAGGCCGAAAAGCGGAAGTACGCAGAGCTTGATAAGCTGGCCGACAGGGGAATTGCTCGAAAATTCTACGAAAAAATGCGGCGGCTTACAGAAGGCTTCAAAACCGGAGCATACTCTGGTAGAACCCCCAAAGGTGATCTAGTGACCGATGCCCAGAGCATACTTAAATTATAGAGGGAACACTTCTCCAGCCTGCTGAATGGCAGAGAATGCACAATGCCAGGAGAAGGCGAACCCGATTCCCCAATCGATGACGATGGAGCAGACGTCCCATTGCCCGACCATGAAGAAGTTCGAATAGCAATTACCCGCCTGAAGAACAACAAAGCGGCAGGGGCCGACGGATTGCCGGCCGAGCTATTCAAACACGGCGGCAAAGAACTGATAAGGTGCATGCATCAGCTTCTTTGTAAAATATGGTCGGACGAAAGCATGCCCGACGATTGGAATTTAAGTCTGCTCTGCCCAATCCATAAAAAGAGAGACCCTACAATCTACGCCAACTACCATGGGACAAGCCTCCTCAACATCGCGTATAAGGTTCTATGGAACGTATTGTGTGAAAGATTAAAGCTCGCCGTCAACAAACTGAGTGGACCTTATCAGTGTGGCTTTAGACCTGGCAAATCAACAACCGACCAGATATTCACAATGCGCCAAATCTTGGAAAATACCCGTGAAAGGAGAATCGACACACATCACCTCTTCGTCGATTACAAAGCTATTTTCGACAGCAGTAAAAGGAGCTGCCTTTATGCCGCGATATCTGAATTTGGTATCCCCGCAAACTAACACGGCTGTGAAAACATAAAAGCTCCGTCAGGATCGGGAGGACCTCTTGGAGCCATTTGATACCAAACGAGGTTTCAGGTAAAGGCGACACCCTTTCCTGTGACTTCTTCAAACTATTTCTGGAGAAAATAATTCGAACTGTAGAAGTAAACAGAGAAGGTATCATATTCTAGAAGAGTGTATCGCTGCTGGCGTATGCTGATTATATTGATATCATTGGTCTTAACAACCGCGCAGTTAGTTCGCCTTTCTCCTGTTCGAATAAGGCAAGAAAGCAAATGGGTCTGGTGGTGAACGAGGGCACGACGGAATATCTTCTGCCATCGAACAAACAGTCATCGCACTCGCGACTATGCTCTCACGTCACTGTTGACAGTCATAACTTCGAAGTCGTATATAATTTCGTCCTATCTTGGAACCAGCATCAACACCAACAAGAACGTCAGTCTGAAAATCAAACGCAGGATAACTCTTGCCAACAGGTGGTACTTCGGACTAAATAGGCAATTGAGAAATAAAGTCCTCCTTCGACGTATATAAACAAAACTCTGTAAGTCATTCATTATTCCCCTTCTGCTTTATGGTGCAGAGGCATGGACAATGACAACATCTGATGAGACGACGTTACGAGTTTTCGTGAGAAATTTTCTGCGGAAGATTTATGGTTCTTTGCGCGTTGGTCACGACGAATATCGCATTCGATGGCACGAAGAATTGTTTGAGATATGCGATTAAATTGACATAGTTCAGCGAATTAAAACACAGCGGCTACGCTGGCTAGGTCATGTCGTCCGAATGGACAAAAATACTCCAGTTTTGAAAGTATTAGCCGCAATACCCGCCGAGGGAAGCAGAGGAAGACCTCCACTCCGTTGGAAAGGCCAAGTGGAGAAGGACCTGGCTTCGCTTGGGATTTCCAATTGGCGCCACCTTGCGAAAAGAAGAAACGACTGGCGCGCTGTTGTTAACTCGGCTATAATCGCGTAAGCGGTTTCTACGTCAGTAAAGAAGAAGATGACTGTCAGTGATATCCGTACCAAAAGTCACACCACTACTGTTTAGTATACGCGTGTCTTTCTGAAATACATAAAGTGCATTCGGCGATTTTAACGATGAGTGAAATTATTCAAGTAAGTTCATAAGTTCCATTAAATTTTGAGTGTGGAATCAAATTTTAGGTGCCGATACGTTCAGCAATAATTGTTAGTCGTTAGCGAACGTTTTGAGTGGTAAGAAGTATTCAAAGAGGGTCGAGAATGCGTTGACGACGAACAACGTCCAGGACGGCCGTCAACATCAACTGATGATCAACACGTCAATCAAATCAAGAAATTGGTGCTTGAGAATCGATAATTAGCAGTCATCCTACTACCAGGATGTCATAAAGCGGAATGAGTCTTGGATTTATGAATATGACCTGCAAACAGACGTGAAAAAGTGAGCCAAAGCCGAAAAACCACGTCAAAAAAAGTCAAAAATCAATGTTTTTTTGGCGGTTGTGTTCGATTATAGGCCAATAACTCTTGGCTTTTCCACCACGATGATGCAACGTCAAATACTGCAACGATTCTGGGTAACATTTTTTAATCATAAATGCACATCCCTAATGCAATTCGTTTTACTAAATGAAAGCCTGGTATCTAATTGTTGAGCTTTGCTATGGTACTTTTGAATTTTTCGACTATTAGTTTTTTAAGGGGTGGTGATGGTCCGATTCCGCCCATATGCAATACCCATTTCTTTTTGGTTGCCTGGGACCACGTGTAGAAAGTCTCATCAAGGTATCTCAATTTTTCCTTAATTTGTCGTTTGCATGGACGGGCGGACAGACAGACTTCCGGATTTCATTTTGTCTCGTCATCCTGATCATTTATAACTCCATATCTATCTCGTTAGGAGAACATAACTATTATATAGTACTCTGTAGCAACATATTGGAAGGGTATAAGAATGTAGCAAAAGGGATCAACAAAGAGGTTAGATCTAATATATGGAAGTGATGTCAAAAACGTCAATTATAGTACCGGAGTTCATCGTTTTACAAATATAAGGTTCAGATCGAAACTTTAATTTAATAGGGAATTTTTATTATATTATTTATTCCTTGGCATTTATTTTGAAAATTATCTCTTTCAAATGTTGGCCGCGGCTACGTCTCAGATGATCCATCCATTGCGTGCAATTTTCGATGACTCGTTCGAGCACTTCGATTATGATGTTTAACTCCAAGGCCTGAATCGAAGCGGGATTATCCGCATACATTTTACGCAGAAAACAGTTTAAGGCTGTGATTTCACACGATCTTGTTGGTCAAACTTGAAAATATCCACTCACCAAAGTGTTCTCTCAATAAATCCATTGACTGATGCGATGTGTGGGAAGTGGTACCGCCTTATTGAATCCGAATGTCGCCGAGATCGTGAGCTTCAATTTTAGACATCAAATTGTCAGTTATCATGACGTGATATCACCGGCATAATTTTTGATGAAAATTGGACTAAAGATTCCAACAGCCCAAAACAACACATAATTGTTATTTTTTCTGAATGAAATGGTAGCTTTTGAATCTCTTTAAGGTGCTCTTCGTCCGAAATGTGGCAATTTTCTTTGTTAATATACCCGTAGAGACAGAAATGGCCCGCTTAACAAAATTTGGCTCGAAAACGTCGTGTCTCTTGGATCTTTTCAAGAGCCCATAGAGTGAAGCGATGTTGCTTGACTTTCCCGATTTCGGTTCATGCACAAGCTGTATTCTGTACGCTTCCAATTTAAAATCTCGACGTAAATGCGTGAGTCCTAGTTGCAGGGGACGGCGCAGAATTGACTCTCCACGGTCTTCGGTACACTCTCAGCTACGGTTGCTATAATTTCTTGACTGCGTGCTGGACGTGGTCTATTCGATTGAATATTGTACAATAATGAATGCTGTGTCTTAAGATGATGATGTTGCGAATAGTACGCTAAGTAGACCGATTATGTTGACCGTTCTTTACAGAACGTGAATCTTCGTAATAAAGTTGAACGATTTGTAACGTTGATTAAGTCTGAGTCTCTACTCCTTGCACTCTGCTATATTCCTCATGATTGCTAGGCGCCAACGGAAGAGCTCCAAAGGCTGGCGGCTACATCCAGCAGAAGGAAGGAGGCATTGGTGGTGTGGGGCAGCTTTGACAATATTTTTACAAAGTAATCTAGTGGGACCTAGCATCCACTTTCAGAATCGTTTTAGATATATCAATATATACAAGTAGACATGCATTGATAGAAAACTGGAGGGTGCTAAGCATACCGTCGTTCTCTGACCATAGAAACATTTATTTCTCCATTAGATCGGAAGCAAAGATCAGGAAAGAGGTTAGGAGAAATTTCAGGAATGTAAGCAGGGATCTCTATAGGCAGATACTATTAGGCAAAAGGCTTAGACCTTGCGTTTACAACTCACGTGAAGACCTTGGGCGTGACTGTATTTACGAATGCCTTATATACAGCTCTTCACTACGCATGCCGTACGCTGCAACTCAAGCACAAAACGAAGCTCCCTCGGTGGAGCAAGCAGAAAGCGAGGACAGTCGGAACGAATATAAAAATCTTCTAAGGGAGTACAATAATTTTGTGCGCAGAACAAAGCGAGAATCCTGGAAAAACTTTTGTAGTGGATTTGAAAAGACGCACGAGGTGGTGAGTCTTAGGAAACTAGTATCCAAGATCACCGCCTCGCCCGGTCTAATTCGAAAAAGTAGCGGAGAGTGGACGGACAACTGGTAGAACTTATTGAGCAACCTGGACAGTGTACATTTTCCGGACTGTAAGAACGCGGTAACTACGAAGGGCATTTAATATCGAAAGGGCTCTTGAATATAAGAATTACGCTCTTGAAGCGTTCTTGAACATTTCTGGAGCGCAAAACAATGTCTCTACGGAACCTGTTATGAACAGCATCGAGTCAATTGATCACCAAGTACCCAGGGGTGGACTTGGACAAAAAAACTGCTTTGGAAGCACGACATGGAAAAAGGAGTGAGGAAAGCTAGCAACGCTTTAAATGCGTGTAGGCAGATGCTCGTCACAATCTGGGGGCTCTCTCACTCTCTCATGCACTGGTGCTCTCCGGAGCAGTAGTATAGAAATCCACCTAGTGGGAGGCAATCGAAAGGATTCAAATGCTCTCTGCGCTATACATAACAGTAGCTTTATGAACAATTCCAATGACGGCTCTTGAACTGGTCCTAAACCTGCTACCTATAGACTTCTTCACTGAAAACTGCGCAGCAAAGCCGGTGGGACGACTACTAGCTGCAGGAGAATTTACATATAGAACCTTCAGGCATAGCTCGGTGGATTATGGCAGTTGGGAAATCACCGACATTACACGATTCCACTTTCCAACTGGGAAAGAAGATTCAAAGTAAACATAGAAAAAGACGGCTGGCGTGAAGGTATGTTAGCTACGCGCAAACACAATAAACATCTACATGAATGGCTCCAAAATGGACGATGGAGTTGGTGCCGGAATCTACTGTCCACAGTTAGGCATTAAGCAACGTTTTAAGTTGCCGGACCACTGATATATATTTCAAGCTAAAGCCTTTGCTATTGCGGAAGCCGGAGAACTGGCCTCTAATGCACCTGCAGGCAATTCCAGAGTCAACATCTACGTAGACAACCAAACAGCAGCCAAGTCAGTAACGTTGTACCGCATATCAACAATGGAGCATCTTTTGTACACTTGCCCCCACTGCCAAGGCTACGTTGTAATCATCTGGGCTCACCACGGTATCATACATTGGGGGAGGTATCTTCACTATCGACAAGAAGAAGAGACTCTTAAATTTCGGGGCAAGCGCAGGCATTCTAAAGGATGACTACTTCTCTTGGATCTAGCAACTGAACTACATCTGGTATCTGGGCTGAAAAGGTCCAAACTAGTCTATACGTGGCTTATTGACCTACCATATTAACCTAACCTAATCTACATATTTACATGATGAAATGATAAACAATACTGATCAAAAACAACAAACTACATGGACTTGGATCACCCGTTATATTGAACGCCAAACCAGTCTTTTGGCAACCCTAAATATTTGTTATAGGGGCTGAGGGAAAACGGCGATAGACTCTGGTATAGGTCCGGGGATATGTTATTTCGCCCGCATATGGGCGGTGCCCCGCTCACTGTACAATACTGACTTCAAAGCCTTTTTGTATCTTTTTCTGGGTGCAAAATGGAATATCTCTGAAAAATATCTTACTCTTTACTGACGCAGACACCGCTTACGTGGTTATTGCAGAATTAACAATAGCGCGACAGTTTTTTCTTCGCAAAATGGCGCCTATTGGAGATTCCAAGCGAAGCCAGGTCCTTCCCCACCTGGTCTTTCCAACGGAGTAGAGGTCTTCCCTCGACGGGAACTGCGTCGAATACTTTCAGAGCTTGAGTGTTTTCGTCCATCCGGACAACATGACCTAGCCAGCGTAGCTGCTGTCTTTTAATTCGCTGAACTATGTCAATGTGGTGTATTTAGTTATTGATTTATCGCGCTTCTAGTAGTTTTTAACTTAATCGTTATATGAGGAGTGGGCGAAGTTATTATCCGATTTCATTTTTATCCTGTCAGTAACAGCTCTTGTAAGAATTTGGCTATTTTAGCTTTGGTGGTCTAGGAGATATGTACATTATACCTATTAGAGCGTGCGGCCACGCCCACTTTTTCAACATTTTCTGTCAACAATAGCCGCTGACTACTTCGACCCCTCTGTCCAATTACATAGAGTTTTATATCTCAATTTAGTGGTTACTTATGTTAAGTTTTCTGTTAATGGCGTTTTGTTGGCGTGACAGTGGTCCAATTACGCCCATATACGAACTCGTAACTTTTCTTGTGCCAAGGAAAGCGCATGCCAAGTTTCATCGAGATATCTCAATGTTTACTCAAGTTACAGCGTGCAGGGACGGACGGCCGACGGAAAGGCAGACAGTCATCCCGATTTCAACTTTTCTTGTCATTTTGATCATTTATATTTATCTATCGCGATCAGTTTTAGGGGATACGTACAATCGTTAGGTGAATAAGGCTAATATACTTGTATGTACTTTTTAGCAACAGGTTGCAAAAGTATAAAAATAACGTATCTATACCCTGAAAATTTCGCTACATCACCGCTTTTGAAAATTAGGACATCAGTAGGTGAGGGATGAGACGCTTACCTCGTGATATAAATATTTCATTAAAAATCAGTAAAGTAATTTTCTCATGCATTCTTCACGCTAAAAAATAGCAAACTATGTGACACAACGCGGAAAAATTTGTTCCTTCATGCATTCCGAAGATATTTAATTTTTTGCCCCAAACACAATGTTTTATTTGATATTTTTGCACTTAAAAGTCAATGGATAAAAACTGTTGTAAAAGATTAAAGCTCAGAAAAGACGATATCTCTAAAATTTATCAGATTTACTCGAACATTTTCAAATAGAATATCTTGAGGCACGTACTGATCAGAATATAGCTCTGAACATGTATAGGTCAAAGCAAAAATTTGCAAGATCTGGAGCTATTATTAAATTTATACTATCACAAAAAAGATTTCGGAATTGCAGCTGTGTGAAGTTTTTTCGCGACATCACATTATAAAAGAGCATGTGATAGGGTGGAAGGTATTGAAGGAATCATTTACGCAGTGCTCAAAGTCTTCTCGAATGGGCAGAAAATGCACTTGCGACAATACATTTCGATTTCTGCTCTCATGTGGATCATGATGCTCATTCCAAAAGCGCCTGAATTAAGCAATATCAATAAAAACACACAGCAATTTCATGAAGATTCGAAGTAAAATTTTCTCAAATGATGAACCAAGTATTGAAAATATTATATGACATCACACAAATTACTTAAAATTTAATTAAATTTCTGGTTATTTTATGCCATATATATTTAGGGGTTTCATACATATAGTCTAATAAAGTTATACATAATAACGAACCGAAAAATAGCTTGAGAATTGTAATTGCGTAAAGTAATTTTGGTATGATGTTAAAAAAATTGCGTAAACGTGTAAAAATTTGTGATTTTATAATAATTTTAATAATTTTATATAATTATACGATGCGTTGCAACAAGTTGTGAGTCCTCTTTTGTATATTCGGTAGAGGGCGTTCCTAGCTGGACAGTTGTCACCGAGCACCTGGAGAGTCAGACAAACATTTTCGCGCGACGTGTTTATGTGAGTGGTGCAAGCCGAAAATGCAGCGTTCGTTAGAGCAGAGGTACGCGATTAAATTCTGTGTGAAACTTGGTAAATCTGCGACAGAGACGTTTAATGTGATCAAGCAGTCTTACCCAGATGTTGCTTTAGCAAGAAGTGGTGCTTTCGGTGGCACCAGGCCTTTTTGGAGGGTCGCTGCTGAAAACCGAAAGTATGAGCAAATTCTTCGAGTACACAAAATTTCATCGATTTATTTGCAGTAGTTTAAGAGGAAATCATTTTACAATTTTATAGTGCTCCAAAATTCAACCTTCAATAATATTAACAAATATCACGAGGTATGCGTTGATACCTATTGTGTGCCATATGTATATGGCAAAACAACGTACATAACATTTACTATTGAAATGTTAAATTGTCCTTGGAAATTGGCATCCAATACTTAATTAACACTGTTTGTTGATAAACACAATTACGTACATATATATATATATATATATGAATTAGAGTATATTATTCATCGTAGGTGCCATCTCTTCAGACATACAAGATGGTCCGATCGATCTTGCCTTCAAATACGCTATACACAGCATTAATAAGGACGCAAGCTTATTTCCAGAGACGAAAATGACATTCGATCTACAGCACGTGACCAAGGATGATTCATTTCATGCCTGCCAAAAAGGTAGCTCTTATTATCAAATCATATGATTGTATACACTAGGCCTCGAAAACCTTTTGCTCTCAGTAACCTAAGGTGCTAGCGCAACTAATCATGTAAAAATTGTTATTGATATGTTTAAAATATTAGATTAGAACTATTTTCAAAACCATTAACCATATGACTACTGACAGGTAAATATAATTTTCAATATATATATATTTTAAGTCTGCGCCCTAATCGAGTCAGGCATACACGCGATTTTTGGACCATTCAACGCTGTATTGGGAGTTCATATTCATTCAATATGCGATGCCCTTGATATACCACACATAGAATCACGATTATCACATAAGGTGGCCAATACAGAATTTTCCATTAATTTATATCCAGCGAAAGAGTACGTTAACTTAGCATTCGAAGATATCATTCGTTACCTGAATTGGACCAAGGCTGGGATACTTTATGAGAAAGATTTTGGTATGATAAAATAACTTTTAATACATTCATGTATATGCTGTATCTTAGGTTAGTTACCAATATCATTCGGACTCATCTGTCACAACCGTACCTTTCCCGCACGTTCCCGCATACAATTAAAACTTAAAATAGAAATATTGCTTTCATAAATGGGTTCACGACCACGGATAACTTACATATAACGGACTAGCGGCGCGGTACGTACTTCGCTACGTATAAAGTGAAATAAAAATAAAATTTTATTTTAACATCAAATTCATTTATTCAGACAAAAAAATATTTTATTAATTGCTATGTTATTTAAAACTTAATTGTAATCCTTTGAATCGAAATGGCATATGAGTTGAAATCACAGAGATACGCGGTATAAAAAAATTTCTCCTTTTGATTTATCGGTTAAGATCGTAGCTTCAATAAAACTGGCAACAGCTTTTGTACTGCCAACAGAAACATGTTGCAAGAGTATAATAATTTTTGTACGAGGGCTGCTATATATATTCTGGTCTAGGGCAACACTAAGTGTTTACAGGTGCAATCTGACATTTCCATTGGAAGGTTTGACATCTTTTAGCATAACATCACTCAAAACGTTTTGTCATTTAATCGTGAATTGTTTTATTTACAGGAAATTAAAAAATTCAACTCGGCCAAAAAATGGAATTAACTCGTGAACATTTTCGTGCGATCATTTTTCACAACTTTCCTCGTGGATTATCACGACAAGAGTGCATCGATGAACTAAAATCTTTGTATGGCTATGAAGCACCATCCTATAGCACTGTGAAAAACTGGTACAACGAATTCAATCGTGGCCGACGCTCGCTCAAAGACGAATTCCGTGAAGGTCGTCCAAAAACAGCCGTTGTGCCAGAAAACATCGATGCCGTACGTGAACTGATAATGCAAGACCATCATGTAACATACCTTCAGATAGAGGCATGCCTATGCATTTCTCCCACCAGCATATATTCGATATTGCATGCACACCTGGCCGTAAAAAAGGTGATGAATCATGGATCTATGCGTATGAGCCCGAAACAACACAGCAATCGACAAAAAAAAAAAAAACATTTTCGTTGATAAATATGCTTATTTACATTATTAGGCCAGAAATATATATAGCAACCTACGTAGCACCAAAATGTGTAATTTAAAATGTCGAATTGTATTGCTGAACATGACTCAAACGAAGCTTCAACGTTTGAGGTGTGCCAAGAACTAATAAATACAATGGTTAGGGTGGAGTTTTTGATGCTGGCTATCTCACTTTGCCATAAGCACAATATATCCCGGGCGTATAACCTTGAAAGTTAGCCGGTTCACAATGTGGACAAATTGCGGACATCAATCCAATGTATGCATACATACTACATACATATGAGCAATCTGACTGTTGTAATTAAAAGCAGCACACAACATTTCCAAAAATGTAGCACGACGTATTCGTGATCACCGTGCAATTTCTGTACAAGTACAAGGTTGACAGATTTATTTAGTGCCGGTTGACCTATTTTATGCAAACTAGTCAGAACAAAGATTTGGTTTGGATAGGTCAGAAATCAAACTACGACTTTTTGTCGTTACAATGTAAAGATTATAAACTAATACAATCCAATAGCGGGTGGAGTGAGAGATAAAAATAATGTTTAAGGAAAAAGGATAAATAAGACAATGAGAAATAGAGATTTTAAAGGGTAAGTGTTGGAAAGCGTATGATATAATTAATAATTATATAATTAATTAATAATCATGTTTAATATTTTTAGTTAATTTTTCATTGTTTTAAACATTTTTAAATTATTTTTTATAAGTTTCTTAAAATTGTATTCTTCATTTTCTCTTTATTTATTGGATTTGGAATTTGTACTCACGCCTTAATTGCGTTTCATAACATTTAGTTCTTCTTTTGCTCGATGTGTTGACCACATAGTCACCGTTACGCTCATATTTATTTGATTGCTTGTATTTAAGTTTATTTTTTCCAATTTCTCTGTTAGTTACTACATTATCCAAATGATTTGTTCATGGTACCCTTTTTGGTTAAGTTGAGCAATCCTTTTAATTTTTTCTTCTTCGTATTTTCTAGATAAATTCTGAATTGATTCTTTATCATGATTTATAATTATAAAATCAATGGGCCTCATTTTTGTTGTTGAATGTATTGTATTATTGTAGGAGTTAAATATTTTAAAACGTTTGTCATTCAAATATTCTATCTTATTGCTTTTATCTGCCTCTATTATTCTCAAATGTTCATTTAATGTACAGTTAACCGTTATATGCCATGGGGTGGTTACATGAGTCTTAATGTTTTCTTCTTCTAAAAATAACTTTATTGTGCTGTATGCAGCGTTCATTATCAAATACTAGTTTTCGCATTTTTCCTAAAAATTGTATACGTTGTTTCAAAGCTGCCAAGATTGCAACCCAATTTATGTCGTTAAGTTTGTGGAACGTTGCGTTTTTTGAAAATTTGTCTATAGTTTTGAGATACATTACGTTTCTGTACGGAAACCAAATATCCATGTGAACTATGTCGTTGAAATAATTTCGGGGTTTCTGTTACTTGATAATTGAGCAATTGTTGATGCATTTGGTTATTATTTCAAATAATTTAGGGTAAACAAATTTATTATTTAGTTCAAGAAATATTTCCTGTATACCTCTGTGATTGTTACGAAGGTGCTCGTTTTCTATTATAGTCAGTATTTCATTTTTGTCCGTAATTTCTATTAGTTTTATCGCTGACCTAGCCAGTGTTAAATCTTTAAATTGGAAATATTGATTACAAATGTCTTGGAATTAAAGAAAAAGTTCATCGTTCTCACAAAAAATACATATGATCCCTTTTTCTATCATTACTTTTCGCACTATTTCTTTTAAATTTGATTCTTCTGTTACAACAATATGTCATTACACTTTTTGTGTACAAATTTTTATAAAAAACCTTTCGTTTTCACCACAGCTAAGATAGTTTTGATTTTGGTAATAGTTTCCCGATTTTTCCGTTGACCAAGTCTCTACCTGTTCTTCACTGTTATCGTTTAAAGTATTTTCATTATTAAATACGATTGCGGTTTTGCATTCCTCATTCTTTATGTATCTGCTTAAATTATCGATTACTATATTATCTTTACCTTTCACCAGTTTCATTTTAGGTCCTTTGAGAATATTTAACTAGGTCAAAGGTTTATCATCGGTTTGAATTACAAATTTACAACCACATAGATAGGTTCGAAAGTGTTTTACTGACCAAACTACAGCAAGCATTTCTTTTGCTATAGTCGAATAACGAATCTCGTGGTCAGCTAAAGTACGTGATGCGAAGCAAATTGGAAAGCCGCTTTGGCTTAGAACTGACCCGATAGCATACTGAGATGCGTTGTTAGTATAAATTTTTTTATTGAAATCTGGTGGTTGTAAAACCGGCTCACTTGCAATTAACTTTTTTAATGTTTCAAAAGAGCTTGTTAACAACGCAATGTTTTTTTAAATACCGATTCATTGGATAGGCAGCCTTTACATAATCACGTATAAATTTCCGATAATATCCCGTAATGACCAGAAATTTTTTAATTTCTTTCGTATTGGATGGTGGTGACATCGCTGCTATTGCTTTAATTTTCAATGCATCTAGTCTAATACCGTCAACTGAAACCACATGACCTAAGAATTTTATTGTAAATGCTGCGGAATGGCACTTTTTTAAATTTTATTCTCTTAATTTCTTAAAAATTTCCGTTATGGGGTCGATATGTTCTATAAAGCTAAGTGAAAAAATTAAAATATCATTCAAATATACGACGCAAATTTTATTAATGTAACCTCTTAAAATATGATTTATGAGTCTTCGGAACGTTGCGGGAGCTGTTTTTAGCCCAAAGGACATACGATTAAACTCGTAGTGGCCACTTGCCGACAAAAATGCCGTTTTGGCTCTGTCATCTTGATATACTTCGATTTGATGGAAGCCTTTAGGAAAGTCTATTGTGCTAAAGTAGCTACATTTTTTTTGTAAAATATGTCTTCCATATTAGGAATTGGAAATTTGTCATCAATCATATGTTCGTTTAGTTTCCTGTAATCTATTACTAGTCACCACTTTTGTGTGCCGCCGTTGTCAATTTTTTGTTTGGTGCGACCCATAAAAGTGAATTATAAGGACTATTGCTCTGAACTACTATATTTTGATTTAACAACTCATTTATTTGTCTGTCAACTTCAGCACGATACACAACTGGGTATCTATAAAATTGGTATAAATTGGAAAATCCGTCTTAGCTCTAATCTTATGTTGTATAGCACTAGTCAACGGTAAATTGCTTCCTTCCTCTTAAAATATGTCTCGGTAATGGTTCCGTACCTTTTTTAATGTCGCTTCATCCTTGAACTTAAATGTTTTGCAAATGCGCTATTGAATGCACTAAAGCGTTATTCGTTTTGACCTCTACTTCGTATTCTTCTTCTTCACAAAAATAAATCGGTAGTGCCGCATTGTCTGCAAAAAGCTTCGGAGTTCTATAATTAACTATTTAAGCTAAGCAGTGAATTGTTTCCAATATACCGTCGAAGTAGTCGTTAAAAGGTAATTCGATAAAATCGACAAATTGATTTTCTTTCCGAATTTTTTTAAAAAGCAGTACGCTGTACCGTATGTTTGTTGAGACATGTCCGTTTAAGATTTTAATATTGAAAGTAGGTGACATTGTTCTCCATTTCGGATTACAAAGTCTTGGATTTATTGTGCTAAATTCAGCACCAGAATCTTCTTAGATATAAAAATGAATCGCAAAATGTGTTGCTAAGCGCAGAACTCAACAACGCCTGGACCAATCTTGCCAATTCTTTTTTTAAAAGGTTCGTTGAGGTTCAAGGATGGTTTTTACGGCAAGAAAAATTCGAATAATTACCGGAAAACCCCTAAAAACAGCCCTTTTCTTTTTCCTATACAAACAAATGAATGTTTGTTTGTTAGTAACGCTAAGAGAACGGTTGCACCAATCTTAATGAAATTTTCAGAGGATGTTCGTTGTGAATCGGGGAAGGTTTAAAAATAAAAATACCTTATACTTTTCATGAGGAAAAGTCGGAAAATCAGTTATTTCCAAAAAGTAACTTTTTTCCATAATTTTTTTTTTAAATTTTTGTTTGTTTTGTTTTTCAATATTTTGATTTGTAAATTATTTGAATAGTTCAATTTCGGTCGATTTCTTTCTTAATTTCGGCTATTCAAAAGGTAAATTATTGAAAATTATTCACTGAAAACTTTACGTGTGTTTTGCACAAAGTGATCAATTGCGAAGAGGTTGCCCTAATATCGGTCGGCGTTCTTTTTACCACCAACATATGGCAGCCCAAGGCAAGGCAAGGTAAGAAGTACTCCCAGGATGCGGTGACATACATACGTGTGGAATTATGGATCGCGGTCAATCAGCAAGAGATCGTCACGATGTCACAGCACGACTTTTCAAACAACAGTTACGATGTTTGATGGACTTTATCTTGAAGCAACGTATATGTCGTGCTGTTAGATGCTAGATGTAATCTGTTGAGTGGCAAAAAATTGGTTTGCCGCACACATTATTCTTTGGATGGTGGATGGTGGTTACTCCAGATCAAATTGATGAAATCATTTCTGCTGAAATTCCTGATGCAGAGAATGATCCACTATTATATGAAGTGATGAAAACCAATCCAATGGTTCATGGGCCTTGCGGACACCACAATCCCACTTCTGTTTGTATGTCTGACAATAAATCCACGTGCTTTTCTTTCGGAAACACAAACTAGAAATGATGGATATCCACTCTATCGGCGTCGCTCACCAGACGACAATGGCAGAACGTTCAGCATTCAATTTATAATAGTGAATATCGAAGTTGATAACACACGGATCGTACTATATTCACCATTATTGTCTAATTCACATTCAAAACTCATATCAATGTTGAGTATTGCAGTTTGGTATAATCGATAAAATACGTTTGTAATTACGTGACCAAAGGAAGCAACATGGCGGTTATTGGTCTTGAACGAGCTGAGATCAGCAAGTAGCAAATGGTCGATACGTGAACTGCAATAAAGAGCTTTGTAGGATATTTATTTTTGCAATTCATGAACGTTTTCCCAGTGTTGTGCGTCTGGAAGTTAATTTGGAGAATGGCCAAAGAGTGTATTTCAACCCAGAGAATACAATACAGCCAGTGAAAAAACCGCCAGCAACAAAATTAACATTTACTAGTTTTTGTTCAACTTTCGTTAGTGATCCGTTTGCGAGAACATTGCTCTATTCGGAAATACCCTGATATTATACCTGGAATGCATCGTCAAAGAAATAGTTACGCAGAAAGCAAGGCCAACCATTTGATGGACAAAATACCGATATTGTTGACTTAAACTGGAAGATTCAAAGACAAATTCCGGGAGACTTGCGCTCATACAAATCGATCGGTTTTCTTGACAATGAAGACGACGGCATGAATTGTCCTGTGGAATTTCTAAATTCTTTGGAGAGGCTTGGTATTGCACCGCATTATTTGCGTCTCAAAGTTGGATCTGTCCTTATTATGTTTCGCAATCTGCATGCGCCGAAACTGTGTAATGGAACCCGACTGATCGTGATGCACTTATCGAATACAAGCGGGCAGATTGCTTAATTCTACGAACTCCTTTGAGTTCTATCGATTTGCCATTTCAGTTCAAACGTATTCCGTTTCCAGTGAAAATTGCATTTGAGATGACAATCACATCGTGTGTGTGGCATAAATTTGGAAATGCTATGTTTTTCACACGGTCAGATATACGTGGCGTGCTCACGAGTTGGAAAACCATCTTTTCTGTATATCGGAACAGAAACCAAAAAATGTTGTTTATCAAGCTACGTTAAATTAAAAAAAAAAATGAAATGATAAATTTAACTTTCTTTTCATTTCAAAACACGCAGGACAACGGCTGAGGTGTCAGCTAGTCTATAATAGATTTTAGTGTTTTCAATCTCGTGTTTATGACTATATGGGGTAATTTACCTGATCGCCAAAGTGAGAATTTTGGTTATTTTGGTTATTTTCGTTTATGCCTATATACATTGGCTCAAGTGTAGGTTCTCCATGAGAAAAGTTGTTGTTGTTATGAGGATGTTGGATAATCTAGTTGTATTATTGTATTGTGTGCTATGGTTTGTTTGTTGGTAGTGGTTTTCTGTTCTGTGTGTCTGATTTGGTTGAAATTGATTGCGATTTTGACCCGATTGTGTAGAAAAATGTGGTTGAAATATATATTTACCATTATTATTATTGCATCTTCTCATATTTCTATATTTTAATGTTTGTTCGAAAATCCGTCTATTTTTATTACTGTTTTGTTGGGGTCTACTATTTGAATTTGAGACTGTATAATTTAAATAACCGTTTGACTTTATAATGTCTAAAACTTCTTATAGATTTATTGGGTTTCGACCTACGATTATGCTTCCGGTACGTACTTAAAAGAACTTAAAGCAATTCTGGCTTTGCTTTCACTTTTAACTTCGGGGAGTTTGTTTTCGTTAAAAAACAGTGCATTGTTCAAACGACATAAAAGTGTTGCCAATTTAGTATAAAAGTTCTCAATTTAAGAGTCACAACGACATGATCTTATCTTGTCGACTAGTTCTCCAACAGAATTATTTTCGCCATGAATGTGAATTAAAACTGGTTTAATTAATGGCCAAATATCTAGATTCCCATTCATTAGGAGGGATCCTCTAGCACTGCCCGAAATTTGATCTTAAATGTTACCCATTAATAATACTTTATATTCGGGTGGAAAAGACTCCAAAATAGGAACCATTAAATCGATTATTTCAATAAAATTAAGAAGAGCGTCTCTATTACCATCATAAAAGGGAAGAGAAATTAAATTACTTGAAATGTGTTTGAATTTGCTGTTTATGTCTAATTTTTCCATGTCTATGACTCTTTTTTTTGTAAAAATTTTATTTTTATTTACTTCCTTTAAAAGGTTTATAAGTCGATTTGTTGTATGTTAAAGAAAGTAATATAATTACTATTCATACATAGATGTAATACTAATAAAGGTAGTACATATGTAAATATAAATAAAATAAATAAAAGTATACTAATCATTTTCCGTGAGTGTATCCCTGCTTCTGTCTTTCAGTGGCATTGTGGCTTATTGTTGCCGTTGCCTGCTGCCTGTTTCTTTTTGTTGCAGTTGTCGCATCCACGATTTTTTTCCGTATGCAATTTCCAATTATGAATGTATGTACATGTAGCACGGTTTCGAGTTTTTTGTTGTCGTTTTTAGTTACAATTTCTTGTTATATACATGAGGAGGATGGAGTCATGTGTAGAAGTTCACGCAAGTGAGGAAAGTTCTCTGATCACTATTCACTTGGGAGTGGCCAGAAACGATTCTTTTACACATGGCTCAAGCAGCTCACTACTTCCGGTCTTTGACCAAGTATCCTCTGGGTAGCCTAAGAACATCCGTTCGAAGGCGAGCTAATGTGAGAAGGCGAAACATTCCCTACATAGGGTTGTGCGCTGGGTTTGGGACCCGCCACGTAAAAAACAATACCAATGAAAAAGTTGAAACAGCCTCGGATGAGAGACCCCCTTTTGATGACGACCATGGCAAACGGAATAAGGACTACGATTTGAGGGCATGCACCTGGAATGTCCGGACCCTTAATTGGGAAGGTGCCGCTGCCCAGCTGGTTGATGTTCTCGCAAAAATAAAGGCTGAAATCACCGCCGTCCAAGAAATACGATGGACGGGACAAGGACAGAGACGAGTAGGTCCTTGTGACATTTACTACAGTGGCCATATAAAGGAGCGCAAGTTTGGTGTAGGATTCGTGGTGGGAAAGAGACTCCGTCGCCGAGTACTATCATTCACTCCGGAGAATGAACGTCTAGCCACAATCCGCATCAAAGCGAGGTTCTTCAACATATCGCTGATTTGCGCCCACGCCCCGACGGAAGAGAAGGACGATGTGACCAAAGATGCCTTCTATGAGCGCTTGGAGCGCGCCTATGAGAGCTGCCCCCGCCACGATGTCAAAATCGTGCTTGGCGACTTTAACGCCAGGGTGGGCAAAGAAGGTATATTTGGCACTACGGTCGGTAAATTCAGCCTCCACGACGAAACATCCCCAAATGGGTTGAGGCTGATTGACTTTTCGGATCGAAAAACTACCAACCAGATCGATCATGTTGTGATAGATGGAAGACAAGTCTCCAGTGTTTTAGATGTGCGTGCGCTCCGAGGTTCTAACATCGACTCGGACCACTATCTTGTTGCAGCTAAGATTCGCACTCGCCTCTGTGCAGCAAAAAACGCACGCCAACAAACACAAGGAAGGTTCGACGTCGAGAAGCTGCAATCACAACAGACAGCCGACCGATTTTCTACTCGGCTTGCACTCCTGCTCTCTGAGAGCACTAGTCATCAACTCGGTATAAGGGAACTGTGGAACGGCATTTCAAATTCCTTACGTACACCTGCAACCGAAACCATTGGTTTTCGGAAAGAGCAAAAGAACAGCTGGTACGACGAGGAGTGCCGTATCGCAGCGGAGAGAAAACAGGCTGCCTACCTCGCAACGTTACGATCGACCACTACACGTGCGGGATGGGATACATACCGAGAGTTGAAGAGTGAAGCGAGACGCATTTGCAGACAGAAGAAGAAAGAGGCCGAAATGCGTGAGTACGAAGAGCTTGATAAGCTGGCCGACAGGGGTAATGCTCGAAAATTCTACGAAAAAATGCGGCGGCTTACAGAAGGTTTCAAGACCGGAGCATACTCGTGTAGGACCCCCAAAGGTGATCTAGTCACTGATGCCCAGAGCATAGTTAAATTATGGAGGGAACACTTCTCCAGCCTGCTGAATGGCAGTGAACGCACAACACCAGGAGAAGGAGAACCCGACTCCCCAATCGATGACGAGAGCATGCCCAACGATCGGAATTTAAGTGTGCTATGCCCAAACCATAAAAAAGGAGACCCCACAATCTGCGCCAACTACCGTGGGATTAGCCTCCTCAACATCGCATATAAGGTTCTATCGAGCGTATTGTGTGAAAGATTAAAGCCCACCGTCAACAAACTGATTGGACCTTATCAGTGTGGCTTCAGACCTGGAAAATCAACAACCGACCAGATATTCACCATGCTCCAAGTCTTGGAAAAGACCCGTGAAAGGAGAATCGACACACACCACCTCTTCGTCGATTTCAAAGCTGCTTTCGACAGCACGAAAAGGAGCTGCCTTTATGCCGCGATGTCTGAATTTGGTATCCCCGCAAAACTAATACGGCTGTGTAAACTGACGTTGATCAACACGAAAAGCTCCGTCAGGATCGGGAAGGACCTCTCCGAGCCGTTCGATACCAAACGAGGTTTCAGACAAGGCGACTCCCTATCGTGCGACTTCTTCAACCTGCTCCTTCCACAGTTCCCTTTTCTTCAACCTGCTCCTGGAGAAAATAGTTCGAGCTGCAGAACTAAACAGAGAAGGTACCGTCTTCTATAAGAGTGTACAGCTGCTGGCGTATGCCGACGATATTGATATCATCGGCCTCAACACCCGCGCCGTTAGTTCTGCTTTCTAGGCTGGACAAGGAAGCACAGAAAATGGGTCTGGTAGTGAACGAGGGCAAAACGAAATATCTCCTGTCATCAAACAAACAGTCGTCGCACTCGCGACTTGGCTCTCACGTCACTGTTGACAGTCATAACTTTGAAGTTGTAGATAATTTCGTCTATTTAGGAACCAGTATTAAAACCACCAACAATGTCAGCCTGGAAAGCCAACGCAGGATTGCTCTTGCCAACAGGTGCTACTTCGGACTGAGTAGGCAATTGAAAAGTAAAGTCCTCTCTCGACGAACAAAAGCCAAACTCTATAAGTCGCTCATAATTCCCGTCCTGATATATGGTGCAGAGGCTTGGACGATGTCAACAACTGATGAGTCGACGTTGCGAGTTTTCAAGAGAAAAATTCTGCGAAAGATTTATGGTCCTTTGCGCATTGGCCACGGCGAATACCGCATTCGATGGAACGATGAGCTGTACGAGATATACGACGACATCGACATAGTTCAGCGAATTAAAAGATAGCGGCTACGCTGGCTAGGTCATGTTGGCCGGATGGACGAAAATACTCCAGCTCTGAAAATATTCGACGCAGTACCCACCGGGGGAAGCAGAGGAAGAGGAAGACCTCCACTCCGTTGGAAGGACCAAGTGGAGAAGGACCTGGCTTCGCTTGGAATATTCAATTGGCGCCACGCAGCGAAAAGAAGAAACGACTAGCGCGCTGTTGTCTACGCCAATTAAGAAGAAGATACATGAAAATTTTAGTAGTACAGTTTCATATTTTTTAGTTTAAACTATTTTGTTCTGTAAATGTTAATTTTCCTCTTCACTTCACTACATTTTTTATTGACATCGTATATCACTTAAGGAGTAGTACATACATAAATATGTATGATGTAACAACATCTTCACAGTCTCTGCATCTGCATTTTATATCGTTACACATATACTTGTACATACAATATGCTTCTTTTTATAGAGAATACCAGTACAGGAGTAGAGCAGAAGAGGGCGCGTCTCTCGCCCCATATCTAATCATATGGTAATGTTTAGTCCAACATTCTGCGAAGGCAATTCCTAAATCGACGGCTAAAACTCAGATACTACACTTAAGAAAATACAGACTTGACCCTTCCTTTTAATTATTGCATTACTCTGTGCAATGCTTCAGGAATATTCCTCAGCTATTATGCACTCGTCTCAAATTATGATTCAACATTTTCTTGTTCAGTTACAACTATATAATGTATGTAATAATTAATATATGTATGTATATGTGTATGTAAATAAAAACCACTGGACCGTGCCAGTAGATGTGTGATTTTATTTCGTAATTTTAAAGAAAAAAATATTCAAATTACTCTAACATGAATATTGAACATATGCATATGTTTTGAAAAATAATTTTTTTTTATTTATGAATTGTAGTGACTTTTAACAAAAAACGATAGAAAATAACTTATGCCTGTCCCGAGGTTCCAAGCTACCTCATCATCAATTTTATGCCCAATCGGTTCGGCCATTCTTGCGTTATAAATATAGATATAAATTGCGAAATCGAAGATGATTTTGCAAAAAAAGACCGACATTAGGACCTTCTTCAGGACTAAAGGAATACCCGAGCAAATTTTCACGTCTTTCCGTGCTGTGGTTCGGGCGTAATGCGCGGGCATACAAAAAAGACGTTTCATTTTTACATATAAGACTTGTCTAAACCCGCGGCTCCGCTCACTCTTTGTTGTCAAGGATATAATTTATTATAATAACAATATAATGGAATAGTTAAATGGGTATTCTATTTTTACACTTATTTATTAATTTTTTATTTTTGTCCACTTACAATTGTTTCAACTGTGCGATTGCGCGTCTTAACTGTACAATTAGGCTTCTTAACGGTTGTTCGTCCCACCTATTTTTCCAACTATAGGAATACGATGTGCGTCTTAACGGATGTCCTTATCACTTTTGTTTGTTTTAAATGTACAATTGCGCGTCCTAACGGTAGTTTCTATTGTTTGCATTTGTATTGTGGGCACACAGACAAAAATCTGACAGACATTTTGTCAGTTATACTATACTTTCTTTCTCAGGCATTTCTTCCTGGAAAGTTACAGTTTCAATTCAATTCATAGAATTTAGTTTTTAAGAAGCGTCACTTATTGTACAGACGCCAGCAAGTATAGAATTCTATGAATTATCTTAATAAATAAACGTTTAGTAATTGATTTGGAGTTTTATTACGTCACAGTATTCTTGTTATTTTACCGGCGTTCCTCTCTTATTGTACAATCGCATTATTAGGATGTACTTTTATTTTTATTAAAAGTCTTTCGGTTTTTAACTGTTTTAATTTGTTATTTTCTGTTTTAAGGTAACTCTCTTAATTTTCTAACAATTTTAAATACTTTACTGTGCAATTTAGCTCTTTTATACTGTTTTATTTAAATACTTTAAGTTTTTAACGGTTTTAATTTTTTATTCAATTTATTTTAATTTATTCCACTGTCTCAAGTCAACTCTTTTAATTTTCTTAAACGCACGCCTTTTTATTTCGCGTGGTTCGGATAAAGCAGACGTTCCATTGCCCGAACACGAAGAAGTTCTAATAGCAATTACCCAATTGAAGAACAACAAAGCGGCAGGGGCCGATGGATTGCCGGCCGAGCTATTCAAACACCGCGGCGAAGAACTGATAGGGAGCATGCATCAGCTTCTTTGTAAAATATGGTCGGACGAAAGCTTGTCCAACGATTGGACTTTAAGTGTGCTATGCCCAATCCACAACAAGGGAGACCCCACAATCTGCACCAACTACCATGGGATAAGCCTCTTCAACATCGCGTATAAGGTTCTATCGAGCGTATTGACCTTATCAGTGTGGCTTCAGACCTGGAAAATCAACAACCGACCAGATATTCACCATGCGCCAAATCTTGGAAAAGACCCGTGAAAAGAGAATCGACACACACCACCTCTTCGTCGATTTCAAAGCTACTTTCGACAGCACGAAAAGGAGCTGCCTTTATGCCGCGATGTATGAGAAGTTCGATACCAAACGAGGTTTCAGACAAGGCGACTCCCTATCGCGCGACTTCTTCAACCTGCTTCTGGAGAAAATAGTTCTAACTGCAGAACTAAATAGAGAAGGTACAATCTTTTATATGAGTGTACAGCTGCTGGCGTATGCCGATGGTATTGATATTGTCGGCCTCAACACCCGCGCCGTTAGTTCTGCTTGCTACAGACTGGACATGGAAGCAAAGAAAATGGGTCTGGCAGTGAAAGAGGGCAAGACGAAATATCTCCTGTCATCAAAAAAAAAGTCGGCGCACTCGCGACTTGGTTCTCACGTCACTGTTGACAACGTCCGGTGTGTTTTACGTTGGCACCTGCTGGTGACAGCTTTACACTCCACTGCGCTCAAAAACACAGCGGATCAAATCAATGCGTTGATCAGCGCCCTGAAAATGCAAAGCATTGCATGCCAATTGGCAATGGGGAATGGAGACACTAACCACCATGGTAGGGTTCGAGGCCCATCTAAAACATCTGACGTGCTTTGGGTCCGGCACCCGGTTGCAATGCAACTCCACATTCAACTGACAAAGTCAGTTCTTCCCGCGATTTGGGTTTTAACCACGACCACCACGATACTCCCCGAGGGGCCAGTCCGCACGTGCAGGTTGGAGCGAACTCCAAGGGCTCCTGATCCTCGTGGTACCAGAATTAAGTCTCCGGTCAGACCTCGTAGCCGAAACTACTACCAGTTGAGCTGCCATACGGCTCTGGACTGGTGGCCTTTAGTTGGACCTCACACACACACATCACTTACACACACCAATCATACAGAAACTAACCCTAACTTCCAGCTAACCGCCTTCGCCGCTTAAATAGTTCACGCGCAAACGACCCTAACTGTTCGGTATTCCGACTAGTGGAGATCACACCACTAACATCTAATTGTCCATCAATCCAGCTAATCTCTAATGTCGGAGTACATCGGGCACTCCGCAATCAAATGCGACCAATTTTCCGACCCCGCCCCACAAAAACAGCCCGACGAATCCGAAAGGTGCCTCTGATGCAAAAATGCATTCAGATTCCCATGCCCCGTAAGCAGAAAACCCAGACTCAGACAGAATCTGAAATCTGGGTTAGCCTCAACGAACCCCACTTCCCAAATGTACTCGTACGTCACTCGGACGTTAGGACCATTGTCCCAACGTTCTTGCCACCTACACCTGACCCTATCATCTAAGAGCCTCTTGCTCCCTAGATATCCCGCCCTCTCCACATCATCGTCGGAAATCCAGTCACTCCGCAGCAATGACACACTCAAGCCCCTTATTAACCTGAATGCAACAGCACGCTGACGTCACTGTTGACAGTCATAACTTTGAAGTTGTAGATAGTTGCGAATATTTAACAACAATGTAAGCCTGGAAATCCAACGCAGGATAACTCTTGCCAACAGGTGCTACTTTGGACTGAGTAGGCAGTTGAGAAATAAAGTCCTCTCTCGACGAACAAAAACCAAACTCTATAAGTCGCTCACAATTCCCGTTCTGCTATATGGTGCAGAATCTTGGGCGATGACAACAACTGATGAGTCGACGTTGCGAGTTTTTGAGAGAAAAGTTATGCGAAAGATTTATGGGCTTTTGCGCGTTGGCCACGGCGAATATCGCATTCGATGGAACGATGAGCTGTATGAGATATATGACGACATTGACATAGTTCAGCGAATTAAAGGACGGCGGCTGCGCTGGCTAGGTCATGTTGTCCGAATGGACGAAAACACTCTAACTCTGAAAGTATTCGACGCAGTGCCCGCCGGGGAAAGCAAAGGAAGACCTCCACTCCGTTGGAAAGGCCAAGTGGAAAAGGACCTGGCTTCGCTTGGAATATTCAAGTGGCGCCACGTTGCGAAAAGAAGAAACGACTGGCGCGCTGTTTTTAACTCGGCTATAATCGCGTAAGCGGTGTCTACGCCAGTAAAGAAGAAGAAGAAGGTTCGGAAAAAATGTTGATGTTAAAGACATTTTTATATATATACTAGGGGATCCGGCTACGCGTTGCTGTGGCATACATTTTATACTATTATTCATATAATAAACTATTCAATGCAGTGAAAATTTTATTTACGAATAAAGGCGAAAATTTTTTGTCGGTATACGAATCCAAGGGTATGTACTTGACGGTAAATTTTGAATATGTTCATACAAATAAATTTATTTGGAAGAAATAACGGATTCAAGGCTGCTTTCTCAAAGTCTGGTTACTAACCTCTCTGTCCATTTAATAGAGTAGTCCGCTTAATAGAGCGTCGATTTAATAGAGCTTTCACAGTATTTTTTATTTATGAATTGTTTTTACTATCCTGCTAAATTTTACTAAAATCGGTTCAGTAGCTCAGGAGTCCTGTTGTTAACTCGGCTACAAATGCGTAAGCGGTGTTTACGCCAATAAAGAAAAAGAAGTTTAGGAGTCCATCGCGGATATAGATATAGTATCTTTATTGAATTATTACAAAAAATGTGAGAAATGAAGAACCGCTCAGCCGAGTTTGTGCAATCTTCACATAAACCATCTACGAAATAGTCAGAACAAAGCCTACAGATTTGGTTTGGAAAGGTCAGCCCGTTCTAAGGTTATAAAATTACAACGAAAAGTGACATTGTTTTTTATATATGTATACAGAATAGTAATCCCATTGACTAGTTATCTTTCCAACGATATATAGAAACAAATGCTCATTTTAGAGTCATCATAAAGGAGTATTGTACAAAAAAATAATGCAATGTATCCTCATACCTTAATAAAGAAATTATATGTAGACGACTACAAAGACATCAAATTAATAATATAAAGGTAGTTATCAAATTTTTGACATTTGTTTAAGTATTTATTTCCATAGTTACATCATTTACCAAAAATAAACTCAAATTAATGCAATACAATACAAAAAAGTAAAAACAAGTAAAGCTGATCGAAACGATATAAGGTGTAACTGTGCCCAAAAAGTAGGATGACATTTGAGTTTAAACTGCGCGGGTCGAAGGATTTGGAGAATAATTTTTTTTAGGTTGGCAGTACTGTCAGTCACATTTATGTCAAATTTCATGTGAAAATATTCACTAGTGTTTGAGATACGTGTCGTTTTGTGAGCTGCTAAAAGTGAGTTTTTCGTTTTTTGCTATGTCGAAATTTGTTGAGCAAAGAATTTGCATTAAATTTTGTTTACGGAATCAATTTTCCGATGCGGATACGTTGAGGATGGTGCAGAAAGCCATTGGTGATGAGGCTATGTCCAAAAAAAAAATGTTTACACGTGGTATAGTGAGTTCCAAGCCGGCCGTGAACGTGTCGAAGACGAAGAGCGTCCAGGGCGACCATCAACCTCAACCGACGAAGCTCACGTCCAACAAATCACAGATTTGGTGTTGAAAAATCGTCGATTAACAATTAGAGACCTTGCTGATGAAGTTGGCATATCGAAAGGCTCAGCCAATACCATTTTGAAGGATGTTTTGGGCCTCAAGCGCGTCAAATCTCGACTGGTACCGAAAACATTGAATTTTTTGGAAAAAAGACGTCGCGTTGAAGTGTGTGAAACGATGCTTTCCGACTACCAAGGTGTCATGAAACGCATTATAACTGGCGATGAGACGTGGATCTGTGCTTACGACCCCGAAAAAACCGATGCATCGAGCCAATATCGTGCCAAAAGCGAGCCGAGACCAAAAAAATTTCGCTAAAGTCGCTCAAAAATCAAGTTCATGTTGACTGTTTTCTTCGATTATCGTGGTGTTGTGCATTACGAATTCCTTCCAATCGGTCAAACAGTCAACAAGAAATATTACTTGAACGTTATGCGTCGTTTGCGTAACGCTATCCGCCTAAAAAGGCCGGAATTGTGGAAAGACATTTCTTGGTTTTTACACTACGATAATGCACCATCCCATACTGCCCTCGTAATCCGTGATCATTTCGCCAAAAACTCAACCAATATCGTTCCGCAACCACCGTATTCACCTGATCTGGCGCCGTGCGACTTCTGGCTGTTCACCAAGCTCAAAAGACCGCTCTGAGGACACCGTTTTTATACGATAGAGGAGATTCAAGCCGCAGCGAAGACGGAACTGAAGGTCATCACGGAAAGTGACTACAACCAGTGTTTCGAAGATTGGAAAAGCCATTGGCATAAGTGCATTGCATCGGGAGGGGGATGAAATTGATTTGGAAGAATAAATAAAGAATTTTCAAAATAAATACAATGTCCCCTTATTTTTTGGGCACAGTACATAAAAGAGAAACGCTATTGCGTTATGCGCCCGCATAACGTCCAAATCACAGCTAGGAATGACAGGTAAATTTGAACAGGTATTCCTTTAGACCTGCAGAAGGTCCTAACGGAGTCTTTTTTGCAAATCATCGTTGAGGTAGCTTAGAATCAGGGTAGAGACTAACTTTTGTAGTTTTATGTTAAAAGTCAAAACAGATCATATATAAATAATTATATTTCAAATCATAATAATGTGTTTAATATTAATGTAAGGAACATTTAAATGTTTTTTTTACTTCAGAAAACTAAAATATACTGATTTCTGTAAACAAGATGTTTTTTTTGGAGACTTCATGTGGAATCGGCGAGGCATTTATAATATAACAACAGAAAATAGCATTGGCTGATGCATCGACACATATTGCGGCTACTTTCTTAGATGATGGGCGAACGACGCACAGACATTCATAACAAATCAAACATAAAATGTAATATAAACAACTTGCAGCTTGCAAGAATCAAAGCCAGGGAAATACCTTAAGATGTAAAACGTAAACCAGAGGATTGGAATCAATGAAGTTTTATATATACATATACTCTATATAACTCATACACTGCCGACAAATTCGGCATAAGATTTGTTAAACAAACGATAATCATTACATGTAGTATATGGAAGTTGGGTTAGTATCGACCCGATGTTATCCATTAACTATTATCATTAAGGTACCTCACATACAATCACCAATCATATGGAGCAAATTCAGCCGGATGTTCGAAAAACCTGGTAATGGCCGTAAGGGGCTAAGTCAAGTTTTCGCTCAAATTTATCCATTTTTGGAGCAAACATACACTGTCATGATTAAAACACGCTATCCCAATTTCATTGAGATAACTCAAATATTTTTATATGGGGACTCTGGAAGGTATTGGCCCGATTCGTTCAATTTTTGGCATAAAGACATACCATTTTCAGAGATGGATTATCCCTGAATTCAAAAATCAACTATAGATACTGGGGGCCGCATATTCGGTACCTAGGACATTGAACAGTTTTGGTGGGATTTAGACAATTTTTGGTCAAAAGGTGCCATACTTCAAGGAAATTATTGCAGCAAAATTTTATTCCGCTATTTAATTACTTCTTAATTTGTGCACTGGAAAGAATCAAATGGAATTTTAAATAGCGTTATAAGGGAAGTAGGCGTGGTTGTAGGCCGATTTTCCTTTTTTCACACTGTAACATAGGAATGTTAGAAAAATCATACGTGCTAAATTTAGTCGAAATCGGTTAGGCGTGTCCCGAGATTAAAAAATGGGCGATACCACGCCCATTGTTTAATTTTCACACCAGCTCTCATAAGGCCTATGCATACCATCTGGGAGGTAAAATTTAATGTCTTTGGCGTAATTAGTTATGAATTTATTGCGCTTTCAGTAGTTTTGAACAGTATCTTCATCCACACTGTCGGTTCTTATAATATTCGAGCTCAGCAAATTTGGTTGTTGTACCTTGAGTGGTTTAGGAGATATGTACATTAAACATATTAGAGAGCGTTGTCATGTCCCCTTTTTAAAAATTTTTTCCACGCAGGTGACCCTTGCTACTGCTATCCCCTGTGCCAAAAATCAATTTTATACCAATTTAGTGCTTGGTTATGACGCTTAATATGTTTTCGGGTAATGGCGATTTGTGGACGTGGCAGAGGTCCTTACGCTCATCTGCGAACTCGAAGTTTTTTGTGTACCAAGGAAACTGCACTCCAAGTTTCATCAACACACCCCAATTTTTACTCAAGTTACAGCTTGCACGGACGGACGAACAGACAGACAGCCACCCGGATATGAACTTTTCTCGTCATCTTGATCATTAATATTTATGTATATGTAGGATATAACGTACGGTCAACCGACCAATATGTAGGAAAATGTAGATGACTCGCTAAGTCCGATTTGCTGGAGACGAATGATCACTTTATTACAGAACTGATGCTTTATTAAACTTTACAATATGTAGATCAATTTCACTTTTATTAATGAACTGGTGCTTTACAATACAACTTTACAATAGATCAATGCTTTATTGCACTTTCTCTGTCGCCGTCCGCTATTCAAGTGACGCCCGTTATTGGTTTTATTCCGTTCGAGTCCCTTTTTCGTTCAGTCAGTGTTGTCGTGTGTCAAAAACGTTCAGTCCGCACGGTCGCATTTCTTTGTCCTACATATAAAACATTGTTCAAAATTGGAAATGTTCGTTGATACCAAAAGACGGACAACAACATTATATTTAAACCTTTTATATATTTCACAAATGTTAAATAAGATAAGAAAAATCTTACTATTGTAATAAATTATACAGTCCACATATGTATATTAGATAAGGCATCGAGGCACGGCAAGGACAAACAAAAAAATTCGTTTTACAATTGCAGAGGCAAAAATTAATATAAATACTGGAGACGAAACTGAAACCGAATTTTACGAAGACCGTCTCAAGAATAAAGAATTTATGGAGCTACATGGAAAGAAATATCGACGAATTGACACTCCATTACAACAATTCATATTTTAATGTTGAGATAGAAGATCTATCTTGTGAGATCACTCACGTTATGAAAAGATTAAAAAAACAAAAAAGCAATTTAAAAAATAGAAAAGATAAGCTATGCGTTGAAGATATTACCTTTGGTAAGCTGCTGGAAGATATACATTATAATACGTTTAGAGAAGCATTGCGTTTATGACACAACGGAAGTGCATGATCTAATGATAGCTGATAATAAGTGAACAACTAAATGCGATCAAAAACCATGCATCCTGGCAGAAACGAAGAAATCTGAAGAGCAAAAGGAATCTTGGAGAGCTACAATTTTGGATAATGACTTCAAACAAGAGAAAACTTTAAGAGGCGTTTTATTCCCCGGGAATGTCCTCACTTCGGAGGAAGTAGGAAGGCTGGTTATCTTGTTACAGATGCAACAATTGATCTTGAACCACCTAATGAAGAGCCAAATGAAGACATGACAATTAAAGTCACTGACGATGGAGGTATGACAGCGGAAGATGCAGTACTGAATCCAAAAGCCAAAAAGAAGAAACGGATGAGATGTCTACAAACAAACACATACAATAATCTCCGAAAAATGAGAGCAGTGAAGAGGAGAACACTAAAGTCCAAAAAAAGAAACGTCACATCAAAGGTATAGCGTCGTCCGATGTGAAAAAAGAAAAGTCAACAGGATACCTTTGTAACGAATTTGAAGAAATAGTTATGAGGAAACTATCATTAATTCAACACAGAAAGGCGCATAGTCATCGTGAACGTCACTTAGTTGACGAACATGACACGATCACAAACTGTAGTTACTTTTGTCGCCCGGGAGAATGTTCAAAATTGAACATGTTCGTTGATACCAAAGGAATGACAACAACATTATATTTAAAACTTTTGTATATTTCACAAATGTTGAATAAGATAAGAAAAATCTTACTATTGTAATAAATTATACAGTCCACATACTTATACGAGTATTAGATAAGACCGAGGCAGTACAAAACGTACGTAAATATACATGCATTTATATGCAACACACATACATATATGAGGCACGAATGCATTCATATGCAGTACGCATGCGCTCAAGAAATATAATATAAACATATTTACTTAGGTTTGGGCAATTGATTACAATTGCACATGTGCACTTGAAAACAACCCAAACCTCATAAGTTATATGATAACACACGCACACACATGTATTGCATTGTACAGTTTAAAACAACCCCATACACTTATATTTAATTAGATAAGTAAGACTTCAAAAATATTAAATAACAGTTAAAAATTTAAAAATAAAATTAGAATGAAAGATTTCTCACTCAACAAAAGACTTGTCCATTTGGTAAGGTTGACAAAATCCTTGTTGAGTTTAAACAAACACTATATCTATCTCGATTAGCTGTAAATGATACGTAAAACCGTTAGGTGAACAAAACCATAATAATACTCTGAAGCAACTGGTTGCACGACGATCCGATCCGACGTTTTCAGTCAAATTTTGTTTACCGATGAGGTCCATTTCTGGCTCAATAATGGGTAAGTAAACAAGCAAAATTTCCGCATTTGGAACGCAGAGCAACATAAAGAGATTCAAGAGCTGCCATTTCACCTAGAAAAAACAACGGTTTGGCTCAACGGATGGCCAACATTTGAAAAAGATAATCTTCTAAAAAGAAATTCCAATGCATTTTCTTTCGAATAATTATAAACATTCTCCTTTAAATTTGAAATTTCTGTGTTTTTTCTATTAAAAAGTGACAGCTTCGCCCTTGAAATGAAATTAGTTTTGGTCTAAACCTTATATTTCTAAAACCATGAACTCTGATACTATAATTGACGTTTTTAACATCACCTTCATATATTAAGTTAGCCTCTTTGGCAGTTCATATATACCTATCTCATTTGAGGATGAAAGTGATATAATTTTCGCTGATGGGAAGTAAAATATAGTAATAAAATTAAGTCGAACAATGAAGTTGATCTCTTTCGCTACATTCGTATACCCTTAAAAATGTTGCACAGAGTATAATAGTTTTGTTCACCTAACGGTAGTTTTTATCACCTACAACTAATTGAAATAGATATCGAGTTACATATTTATAAATAATAAGGATGACGAGACAATATGAAATCCAGAAGTCCATTTGTCCGCCCGTTCGTACAAGCGATCATTTGAAATCTCTTGATGAAGGTTCACGTGGTCCCTGACATCCAAGGAGGAATGGCATTGCCTATGGGCGGAAGCGGACCATCTCCACGCCAACAAAACGCTATTAATCGAGAACCTCTAAAGTGCCATAACTAAGCTCAACAATAAGATACCAGGCTGTAATTTAGTAAAACGAATTGCTTTAGGGAGGGGCATTTATGGTTGAAAAATGTTTAAAAAGTGGGCGTGGCCTGCATTCTAGAAGTTTTAAAGTACATACCACTAACATTTTTTTCTCAAAATTATTTTATTTATTGAATCTTCTTTTTCTTAAAGCCTAAGAATAAGTAATAAAATCTTAAATCTATTTAAAAACTAGACAGACTCAAGCAAGTGATTGAGATGTTTTGGTGACACGTCGCTCTTTAGAACGCAGGCATATCTCTTCTTTTAAGTCGTGTTTGATCGCAGGAATGTACCAAAGCATTAGCCAAAGGGTTTGGGTGATCTCGGAGTTTCGATATATATTTAATTCTGCTGTCTTCTACTTCTTTTTTACCATCGGAATACCAAGGTCTTTATGGATATTTTCGTTACGCATGTACCATGGTAAACACATGATAGTTCTAAGCATTTTTGAATGGAACCTTTGTATTAGATCAATATTAGTTGCACAGGTCGTACCCCACAGTTGAATGCCATTCATCCAAATCGGCTTTATGACCGCATTATATAAAAGCACTTTGTTGTCTAGGCTAAGTTTGGAGTTTTTATTTAAAAGCCAATTTAAATTTGCAGCTCTAATCTTCATACATATTATTTTACTAGAGATGTATTTTATCCACATGAGCCTTCTATCTAGGTGAATACCAAGATATGTTATTTCGTTCGCTTAGGTTATAGCAGCAGGTTTTTGGGATGTGAAAGGCATTTTGTTTGTGGATTACTTGCAAACTTGTAAAACAATTAATTCTGAATATTATTGCAACCTTTTGGACCAGTTGAAGAAAAAAAATCGTGAAAAAAGACCCGGTTTGCAGAAGAAAAAATCCTTTTTCATCAGGACCATGTACCGCGTCACAAGAGAATTTTGACAATCTGTTATATGAATTATAGTTCGAATTGTTAGAGCATCCACCGTATTCACCAGATTTGGCCCCCAGCGACTTCCATTTGTTTCCAGAACTCAAAACAAGCGTTTTCATCAAATGAAGAGGTCATAACGGCTATTGAAGCGTATTTTGCAGACCTTCCGGATTCTCACGTCAGAATGGGATCCACAGATTAGAGGATCGTTGGAGCAAGTGTATTAATGTTCAAGGAGATTATACTGAAGAATAAAGTGTATATATAATCGTAAAATTGTGTTATCAAACGACAAAACTTATTGAACAACCTGGTACATCAAACATTATTGTAGTTACGTTTGATTTATATAAATAATCGTTAGTGTATATAAACTTTTTTTTATATGATTTAAGCGGATTTTGTTGTCTAGGCTAAGTTTGGAGTTTTTATTTAAAAGCCAATTTAAATTTGCAGCTCTAATCTTCATACATGTTGTTTTGCTAGAGATGTGTTTTCTCCACGTAAGCCTTCTATCTAGGTGAATACCAAGATATGTTACTTCGTTCGCTTGGGGTACTAAAATATTGTTTATTTTTATTCCCGGGCACATCTTTGGTCTTAGCGAAAATGTAATATGCTTACATTTCTGTTTATTCACGTTTATACGCCGGTTCGCTAGCCACTCTTCGACAGAACTTAAATGTTTCGCTAATATTCGTAATGCTAAAATGTAGCATTTGTTACGGCTCATTATAGCTGTCTCATCCGCAAAAGTTGAAGTTAATACATTATTAGCTGTTGGAAGATCTGCTGCATATATGTATGATGTATAGTGTTGGGCCTAAAACACTGCCCTGGGGTACACCAGCCCTTATCTGTCGTACATCAGATTTGAAATATTCCACTTTCACCATAAATTTTCCATTTTTTAAGTAAGACCCCAATGTTTTATACAATTCTAAAGGTAGAATTTTTTTAATCTTGTATAAAAGACCTTCGTGCCACACCTTATCAAACGCCTGAGCTACATCGAGAAATATTGCTGAACAGTACTCGCTGTGCTCAAATGCTTTCCTTATCTCGTTAGTAATTCTATTTACTTGCCCTATTGTGCCATTTTTCGCTTTCATGGAGGAAAGGGGACATCTTTGATAGCAATACTTTTTTAAATACTTTTGAAAGACGGGGTAGAAGACTGATTGGTCTGTATGAAGACAGCTGTGTTAAGTCTTTCCCAGGCTTATCTATCAAGATAATCTGCGACTTTTTCCATGAAATTGGATAGTATCCGAAACTAAGAATTGCATTTAAGAGCAAATAGAGCACCTCTACAGCAATAATTGGTAACTCAATTAGCATTTTTGGGGAAATATTACCATGTCCCAGCGCCTTTTTTGGATTAAGTTCTTTGATGATAACAATAATTTCAGAAGGTGAAGTCTTAAGAGACTCGAGCGACTCTTTAGCTGTGCTGGGTAAGATTGACAGCTTAAAGTTGTTCTTTGGCAAATTGGGTTGAAATACCTTTTCTAGGTGATTTGCAAAACAATTATAGCTTTTGTTTCGTGTTGCTAAGAGAGCTGCGCTAGTTATTATACTCGTATCATTGATTTCTCTTATGCTTTCGTCAATATCTCTTCCTGTATTTATTTTGTACTCAATATTAATGTGGCTACTGACGTACTTTTTATATTTTAGCCAATTCGTTTTTTACGATGTTCGACCCACTTTTGGATTAACGAAAATAGGTTGTTCACATAACTTTATTAGTACCGGAGAGTGATCAGAAGATAGATCAGTACATGTATCAGCTGTTATGTGCGATTTATCTATATTTTTGATTACAGCAAAATCTATTAAATCAGGTATTTTCCTACGATCACTAGGCCCATATGTCGGCTTACTAGGAGATATTATTTCAAGGTTATTGTGCCTATTTATAACAGTTTGATACAGCTGTCGTCCTTTCGGATTAATAATACGAGAGCCCCAGTACGTGTGCTTTGCATTGTAATCTCCGCCTGCTAGAAATCTTTGAGCTTCTTCTTCTTCTTAATTGGCGTAGGCACCGCTTACGCGATTATAGCCGAGTTAACAACAGCGCGCCAGTCGTTTCTGCCTTTCGCTACGTTGCGCCAATTGGATATTCCATGCGAAGCCATGTCCTTCTCCACTTGGTCCTTCCAACGGAGTGGAGGTCTTCCTCTTCCTCTGCTTCCTCCGGCGGGTACTGCGTCGAATTCTTTCAGAGCTGGAGTGTTTTCATCCATCCGGACAACATGACCTAGCCAGCGTAGCCGCTGTCTTTTAATTCGCTGAACTATGTCAATGTCGTCGTATATCTCGTACAGCTCATCGTTCCATCGAATGCAATATTCGCCTTGGCCAATGCGCAAGGGACCATAAATCTTTCGCAGAATTTTTCTCTCGAAAACTCGTAACGTCGACTCATCGCTTGCTGTCATCGCCCAAGCCTCTGCACCATATAGCGGGACGGGAATTATAAGCGACTTATAGAGTTTTGCTTTTGTTCGTCGAGAGAGGACTTTACTTCTCAATTGCCTACTCAGTCCGAAATAGCACCTGTTGGCAAGTGCAATCCTGCGTTGGATTTCCAGGCTGACGTTGTTGGTGGTGTTTACGCTGGTTCCAAGATAGACGAAATTATCTACAACTTCAAAGTTATGACTGTCAACAGTGACGTGAGAGCCAAGTCGCGAGTGCGACAACTGTTTGTTTGATGACAGGAGATATTTCATTTTGCCCTCGTTCACTGCCAGACCCATTTTATGTGCTTCCTTGTCCATCCTGGAGAAAGCAGAACTAACGGCGCGGGTGTTGAAGCCGATGATATCAATATCATCGGCATACGCCAGGAGTTGTACACAAGATGGTACCTTCTCTATTTAGTTCTGTAGCTCGAATTATTTACTCCAGAAGCAGATTGAAGAAGTTTGGTATCGAACGGCTCGGAGAGGTCCTTCCCGATCCTGACGGAGCTTTTGGTGTTGCTGAACTTCAGTTTACACAGTCGTATTAATTTTCCGGGGGTACCAAATTCAGACATCGCGGCATAAAGGCACCTCCTTTTCGTGGTGTCGAAAGCAGTTTTGAAATCGATGAAGAGGTGGTGTGTGTCGATTCTCTTTTACGCGTCTTTTCCAAGATTTGGCGCACGGTGAATATCTGGTCGGTTGTTAATTTGCCAGGTCTAAAGCCACACTGATAAGGTCCAAAAAGTTTGTTGACGGTGGGCTTTAATCTTTCACACGATACGCTCGATAGAACCTTATAGGCGATGTTGAGGAGGCTTATCCCGCGGTAGTTGGCGCAGCTTGTGGGTCTCCCTTTTTGTGGATTGAACAGAGCCCATTTAAATTCCAACCATTGGGCATGCTTTCGTCCAACCATATTTTACAAAGAAGCTGATGAAGCTCCCTATCAGTTCATCGCCGCCGTGTTTGAACAGCTCGGCCGGCAATCCATCGGCCCCCGCCGCTTTGTTGTTCTTCAGGCGGGTAATTGCTATTCGAACTTCTTCATGGTCGGGCAATGGGACGTCTGCTCCATCGTCATCGATTGGGGAATCACGTTCGCCTTCTCCTGGCGTTGTGCATTCACTGCCATTCAGCAGGCTGGAGAAGTGTTCCCTCCATAATTTAAGTATGCTCTGGGCATCGGTCACTAGATCACTTTTGGGGGTTCTACAAGAGTATACTCCGGTCTTTAAACCTTCTGTAAGCCGCCGCATCTTTTCGTAGAATTTTCGAGCATTACCCCTGTCGGCTAGCTTATCAAACTCTTCGTACTCACGCATTTCAGCCTCTTTCTTTTTTTGTCTGCAAATGCGTCTCGCTTCCCTTTTCAACTCTCGGTATCTATCCCATCCCGCACGTGTTGTGGTCGATCGTAACGTTGCGAGGTAGGCAGCCTGTTTTCTCTCCGCTGCGACACGGCACTCCTCGTCGTACCAGCTGTTCTTTTGCACTTTCCGAAAACCAATGATTTCCGTTACAGCTGTACGTAAAGAGTTTGAAATGCCGTCCCACAGTTCCTTTATACCGAGTAGTTGACGAGTGCTCTCAGAGAGCAGGAGTGCAAGCCGAGTAGAAAACCGTTCGGCTGTCTGTTGTGATTGCAGCTTCAACGACGTCGAACCTTCCTTGTGTTTGTTGGCGTGCGTTTTTTGCAGCACAGAGGCGGGTGCGAATCTTGGCTGCAACAAGATAATGGTCCGAGTCGATGTTAGGACCTCGGAGGGCACGCATCTAAAACGCAGGAGACGTGTCTTTCGTCTATCACAACATGATCGATCTGGTTGGTAGTTTTTCGATCCGGAGACAGCCAGGTAGCTTGATGAATCTTCTTATGCTGGAATCTAGTACTACAGATAACCATATTTCTGTCCCCGGCGAAGTCAATCAGCCTCAACCCATTAGGGGATGTTTCGTCGTGGAGGCCGAATTTACCGACCGTAGTGCCAAAGACACCTTCTTTGCCCACCCTGGCGTTAAAGTCGCCAAGCACGATTTTGACATCGTGGCGGGGGGAGCTCTCATAGGCGCGCTCCAAGCGCTCATAGAAGGCATCTTTGGTCACATCGTCCTTCTCTTCCGTCGGGGCGTGGGCGCAAATCAGCGATATGTTGAAGAACCTCGCTTTGATGCGGATTGTGGCTAGACGTTCATTCACCGGAGTGAATCCCAACACCAAACTTGCGCTCCTTTATATGGCCACTGTAGTAAATGTCACAAGGACCTACTCGTCTCTGTCCTTGTCTCGTCCATCGCATTTCAAGGACGGCGGTGATGTCAGCCTTTATTTTCGCGAGAACATCAACCAGCTGGGCAGCGGCACCTTCCCAAATAAGGGTCCGGACATTCCAGGTTCATGCCCTTATATCGTAGTCCTTATTTCGTTTGCCATGGTCGTCATCAAAAGGGGGGTCTCTCATCCAAGGCTGGTTATAACTATTCACTGGGGGTGTTTTTTTACGTGGCGGGTACCAAACCCAGCGCACAACCCTATGTAGGGGATGTTTCGCCTTCTCACATTAGCTCGCCTTCGAACGGATGTTCTTAGGCTACCCAGAGGATACTTGGTCAAAGAGCGGAAGTAGTGAGCTGCTTGAGCCATGTGTAAAAGAATCGTTTGTGGCCACTCCCAAGTGAATGGCGATCAGAGAACTTTCCTCACTTGCGTGAACTTCTATACATAACTCCATCCTCCTCCATCTTTGACCTAGTGATCCACAAAAGTCCTTAAATTCGATTTCTGTGATTTTAAAACGAGGTGGACAGTATATATCCGTAAGGGGTAAGTCACAACCCCCATTTTTTAGTGATATTGTTGTAGCTTGTAACTGTGGTGTAGCATGAGATTTTAGAGCATAGTGGTTTAAACGATTTCTAATCAACACTGCCGTGCTACCATGCGCATTTCCATCCGGATGATTTGTAACATATAGCTCAATATATACAGTAATAAACCTTTCCTTTGTTTACATACATATACTCACCTCTAGAAAATCTTAGGGTGTTGTGTTACACTTTTTTTGCTACTTTCATGGTAATCAGGGTCTTGTGTTAGCATTTAAACTACATATAAATTTTAAATTTTGATGACCGAGACTTTAAAAGATATTAAATAATGCAAGTGTTTACGTTATTTAAGTGATTATGTTGAATTACTTTGCATATCTGTTCAATTTTATTGGGATATTAGTTGCTGTTTAATGTTAAATCAGTTGTTTTTTTTTTGTGCAATTTTTAAACACGCTTCAAGTATTTCCAAATTTTTGCAGGCAGTAGGATACAATCCTGGGTGGTAATTTGTCGTTTGACATATATAAATTGACAACTCGTTAGCTGCTATAGGAAAACATCAATTGGAAATTGAGTTTGAAATGAAAGATATGTCGAAGTTTTTAATAAGAATACATATTAGTGTTAATAATAAAGTTTATATTAAAAATTGTAGAGCCTTTTTACTGCTACGAAAATTCACAACCCGACGTTTTAAAATACTTTTTATAAGAATTAGAACATATTTTTCTTTAAAAATTTTTAATAGGCGGCAGCCAGCCCTCATTTTCGGCACATCAAATTTTTGAGCATTTCACATAGGTAACTACCTCCCCCTTCTAAAAGCTAGCTTCTGTATTTTAATATATTTAATAGAATTGTAGGATTGTGGATGCAATTTTGCGAGAGCTTAGAAATCTTTATTAATTATTAAATTATTTTGTGCAATATTTTTATTACATTTTTATGTAAATTATTAAATATTTTTATTTTAAGTTGAAAAGGTGAAAGGGCCTACCGGAGAACCGAACACCTAAAAAAAGTCTGTAACGCGCTTTATTGCAAACCTCTGGGATGGTGTGGAAAATGCAAAACTTAAATATTCAAAAATAAATTATCAAAAATGGTATACGGGTGACAATTAGAACGATGTATTAAAATTCAGCTTCAAATACCTAAATATCTTCTTTCCAAATTAAAATTATTGGTAATAATATTTCAAAAACTTTCGAATACAAACCGTTTTATGTTTTCTGTCTGTCAATTGAAAACAAATACATTCAGAAGAAAACTCACCACCGAGAAATCTAAGAACAGGGCTGCTTTTTATTAATAAGAACTCACTACATAAAGAATATCTGACTATCAGTAAATGATATTTTTTATGGGCGAAACATGACACACTATGGCGTTTAAATCAAATATTAGTATATATATGTCATTAATAAATAATTTCCTTTTATATTAAGCAACAATATTTATAGTTTTTGTTATTTAATAGAATAAATTTGTTAAGTATTTACTGCCCCAATATATACAGCACTGCGTTGCTACCTCTGAAAATCCAAGATGGCCGCTATTCACCCCTCAGAAAGCTACCACGAAAAGGTTATCTACTGTATATACTGTGACATATAGTCTAAATCCCAGTATATTGAAATTATTTTTATTTGTTAGATGAGTTTCTGAAATAAGCATTATATCTATATTCTTTTCAGACAGAAATCTGATAATCTCTAATTTATGTTGGTTAACACCGTTAGCCAGATATTTAGTAAGCTCATTTTTTACTTAATAAATTTTGCAACATTTGATTTTGTGATTTTATTAAATCGTGGATCATGTTTTGCATGGTCGACATGAATTGTGTCATACACTGCGTAAGATTTATAATCACAGTTTCAATACCTCCATTTGGAGGATTTTGCGGCAGTTGCATTTGTACAGTGTTGCCTTTTACCACATTTGCATAGCTTCCTTGCATTTTACTATTGTTAGAAGTAATAGGATTAGACCTTTTTTCTGAGGTTGCTATAATTTCATTACAGGGTGTTTGTAACGTTTGGTTACAACGTGCTTAAATTCCCTGTGACAACTTCGATTTCAAATCTTTATATACAGGGCAATCTCTGTACATAGTTAGCAGTGTGATTTCCTCCACAGTTGCTGCATTTTTTATTTAATTCTTCTTTCTTAAGGGTGCATTTAGAAGTGGGATGTAAATCACCACATACCACACAAACACTGCGTAGAGTGCAGTCTGATTTATTATGCCCATATCCTTGGCAGTTAGTACCTTGTAAAGGACCGTTTCTTTTATGTGGTTCTTCAACAGTTACTCTACGATGCAGCAAATATTTCAAATTATATATTCGATGTGTTTCATTTTTTTTAAGTTGATTTGTGTTCGGCAACAATTAAATTTTAAACATTGGCTGTGGTACTTTGTTTCTATTAAATATATTTACAACTGTATTAATTCCAAAACCGCATTTTTCCAATGCTTCTTTGACTTCCCTAGAGTCTACGGCGGACTCTATACCCTTGATTACAACAACTAGGCCCTTAGAGCTTTTCAGTTGATACGAATAATAATTCTTGTTTTTATTTGATAAAAAATTAACTATACCTATCCATAAAACTTTTTTCAGTGTAGGACTGAATTTTTGTTTCATCTATATTGCCTTTTTTCAAAGGCACTATATGAAAATTGTTAGTACCTACAATTTTACTTAATTCAGCAACGAGATCATTACTGCTACGCTCACGCAAATATATTGGAGGTGGTTTGGCATTAACGACTGTGGTGGTACCCTTTGCATCTTCGTCTGAACCATTGCTTAGTATGGCAAATCTGTTGCCATTTAAAACTTCGTTTTTATTTTTATTTGGCGTGCCGCCTTGAAATTTCTTTGGATTGACCGCTGACTTTGAAGGACTTAATTTCCTTTTTATATTGACGTAGCGGTCAATGCCTCTTTGTACAGACGGGCCTTTTTTGCGTTCTCACCTTGCGTTGTGATTTTCTTCGTTGCCTGCGCGTTTGCTGGTACCTGCAGACTGGTTGCTGTCAGCGCATTTGTTGTTGCCTGATTGTTGTTTTCTGCTGCTTTTGCTGACTGTGTTTTTTGCTGCGTTTTCTTTTCTGCTGATCGCCGTGATGACTCATCATCGCCGTTACCCTTTTTATTGCCAGTAGTTGTTATTGTTGTTGGGTCGACAAAGCAGAAGTAGGCATTTAGGGAATGCCTACGGCTTTGCTGGTGAGGCTGCGAAGCACTTACGTTTTAAGGAAATTAAGTGGGCGAGTGTTCGGTACCAAGCACAGTTGCAGACAAGCCAGTTTGACGGAGTTTTAGCAAAATCATAAATTTTCAAGTCCTGCCAAGTTTTTTTCTTTGGCAACTAACTAATCAATGAACTATTCATTATCTCTGTTTTGGTTTGCTCTCAATATTCGCTCACCTGGAAGCTCTCAAACTTAACATATGTAGGTTGGATTTTTTATATCGGAGTTTAACAACACTACCGTTCCTATCTGAAAACTCACAATTCTATCGTAAAGTTTAACATTTTTGATAGCATCTCGACCAAAAAATGGAAATAAATCGCGAACATTTTCGCGCGATTATTTTTTTACAACTTTCTACGTGCATAAAATCAGCAGCAGTACATAGATGAACTTAATTCAAATTTTGACGATGAAGCTCTCAAACTTAACATATGTAGGTTGGATTTTTTATATTCGAATTTAGCAACACTACCGTTCTTATCTGAAAACTCACAATTTTATCGTAAAGTTTAACATTTTAGCGTTTTTTATGACATTTTTCATTGTAGCCAGATCAGAAAAAAAGTTATTTTTTAGGCATTTCAAATAAAACACCCAATTCGCATTTTCCACTCCACCTATGGGGTATGCAGAAGGGCGCGTTACCGAAATTATTTTTGGGTGCTCGGTTCACCAGTTGGCCTATATCACCCATTAAAAATTTATTTACATAAAAAAATGAAAAAAAACAAAACGATAACAATTCATATTTTATAAAAAAATTAACAAAAACAATATCACTCCATATCACAGAATTTTAATAAAGTATAATACTTAAAACTATAAAAATAAACGTATGTACAAATGCCAATATTTATGCCCCAATTCTAATTTGTAATTAAAAACTTTTTAATGTTTATCGTTCTAACCTTAGAGCCTCTTAATGCGAAAAAACTAGAAATGTGAAACACACAAAATTTTATTCTTAAAATTGGGTAGAGATAAATCTTTATTTAAAAATTTTGTCACAAAATAAATTCTAATTCTAATAAATAAAGCAATAACTACCTTTGGGTCACAGTCTTCACAACACAAGAAGGGCCTAATATATTTTAATTTAGTAAAAATAACTTCTCCTACACCTATTTTATGTGAGGAATTTCTGTCAAATTCCTCACCAAATTTTATTTTTAAATTACTGACCAATGCAACAAATTCTTCAGGCGGCTTCACTAAGTTGCATTAATCGATCTGGTTTTGGTGTATGAAGATGAATTCATCTGAAGGAATATCATCTGCTAAATAAGGTAATGGCAGAAGGCATATGTGCGTTTTAAACATTTTCAAATAAAGGTAGCTGCAAAAATAATTAAAAGCATTTCCCTTTAAAAAGTTAATTTCTAAACTACTATCCAAAGTAATGGATCTAACAATGGAGTGTTCGGGCCGTGATAAACCCTGGAAATCCTGCCAAGAAAGGTCATTTAAAACGGAATCATTGCACACATTAAGAAGAACATTATGGCTATGTTCTGAAATAACTGTGGCTTCGGGTTCTAAAGGAAGCTCACAGTTACCTTTTGTTATGATATTTACGTAACGTAAGCTCCACGACTTCTTAAATAAACTAGAGAACATGAAAGGTGTAACTCTAGTACCTCCCCTACTTCTAATCTGACCAAAAAATGCTCTAGGCTGTCCTGACATAGTCGTCTTGTCTTTAGGTAAGGAAACCCTGAGTGTGACAGCAATCGCCACAATCGTCTTAAACTATTAATATCAATTAACCACCCCTGATGAAATTGAAATTATGTGTTGTGTTGTTTCCAAACTCATCTACGAGAAGAATTGTTTTTAAAACTTTTTCTGCCTCATCTAAAAACTGGTTTTGCTCTGGGGAACTTATAAAAACTTTTTTAGTGGGTACAATGGCCCCAGTAAAACTACTATTAAAGATATCGAATAATTTATTGAAAAAAGAAACGAAATCCGCGGTATTAATAAAGCTCATACTATTTGAGCTGAAGGCTCCCGAGCTGTAAAGAGAAAGCATACCTGAAGCGACCGTATTACTTAACACTTGAGACGCGAATTTAACTTTCATTTTTTGAAAGGTATTGGGGTAAATATGAGCATCGGTTAATTTATGCGCACACCGATAACTCGACTTAGAGTCATGTTTATAAAAATAGACTATATCTGACCAACCCATTTCAGTAGCGTTTTCAAAAAAAGAATTTGCGGCGTTAAATATTGGCTCAATAATTAAATTGATATCCGGAACGGCTCTCGGACGCAATTTTTTGCGATACGCATTTCATTAGAAAAATGCCGTTCACACGCAAAAATGTGTTTAGGTGTTTTTTCATCTAGATCTTCAAAAACACCTAAACGTTTGAGAAACAAGAGAAGAAACAAAAAAAGAAACAAAATAAAATACGAATTATATATAGTATAATCATAAAATATGTATAATAATAATAGTGCAAAAAGTGCATATTTAATGAATAATTAAAAGTACGATTTGTTTTTTATAAATCATAAATATTCAATGATAAATCGTTACTTTAAAATAATTTATTTAATTAATTAACGGCAATGGCAATAAATTGACAGTTACGCTCTGAACACGTAGAGCGCGACAGACTGTAAGTGACATTTGTTAAATATTAAAATACACACGTTCTTAAGGACACAGTTATTGAGGCAGCTGCACGACTACATACATAACTGTGTCCATGAGAACGTGTGTATTTTAATATTTGACAGATGTCGCTTGCAGTCTGTCGTGATCTACATGTTCAGCACATCACACTTAAAAATGCCCGGAATTTCAATTTCGTTATCCAAAATTAATATTTTAATTGAACAATCGAAACACTTATTTCATCGAAATTTTTCACTAAGTCACAAACACTTTTTGCACTATTTAACGTTTTTTACTCACCGTTCGAAATCCGTTCCACTGTTTGGAAAGCTAAATATTCTGCCTCCCTCGCTGCAGCCTGCAACACATTTCTTCCAACTGCTGGTTGTTTTCGGCATTTTATCTGTAAAATAAAATAAAAAAGTATTAAATAAATGCAAATTTATGTAATAACAAGAAAAAACGTTAACTTCGGTTGCACCGAAGTTAAATACTCTTCACAGGTGCATTTCTGTTAGTAACTACATACTATGTGTTCAGTTTGTATGATCTGAACAATTTTTTCGGAGATTATATTATTACCTTAAGCAGTAATCCATGTCAAATTTCGTGAAGATACCACGATAAATGCGAAAGTTTTCCATACAAGAACTTGATTCCGATCGTTCAGATTGTATGGCAGCTATATGCCACCGATCTGAACAATTTCTTCGGAGATTACATTGTTGCCTTAGAAAATAATCTATACCAAATTTCGTTAATATATCTTGTCAAATGTGAAAGTTTTCCATGCACGAACTTGATTCCCTTCGTTCAGTTTATATGACAGCTATATGTTATAGTGCTCCGATATCGGTAGTTCCGACAAATGAGCAGCTTCCTGAAGAGAAAATGACGTTTGCAAAATCTCAAAACGATATCTTTAAAACTGAGGGACTAGTTCGTATATATACAGACAGACAGACGGACATGGCTAAATCGACTCAGCTCGACATACTGATCATTTATATATGTACATACTTTATAGGGTCTCCGACGCTTCCTTCTGGGTGTTACAAACGTCGTGGCAAACTTAATATACACTGTTCAGCTGTTCATGCTGTTTCGCATTCGGAATTCTTCGATATATTGGCCGTTACAAATGGAGACAAAAAATGAAAAATGTCTCCATTCGAATAATAATTTGGCGGGATTTTAATCTGGTCGTCCCTCTTTTCCAATTGCTAAACGTCAAAACCCACTGAACTCGATTAGCTGTCAAAGTTCAGTAGGTTTTGACGTTTAGCAATTGCGGAGTTAAACATCTCTTTATCTCTGCTATTGATGCTGTGTGCAAACTGGCCTATCAAATACAAAATACGATTGCAGTGCTTTGAAACACGTCTATGACATTGTGACAGGGGATGAATCGTGGATTTTAGCGCATGACTGCGAATGTAAACAGTAGTCAACTGTACAGATGTTTTAAGATGAGCCGAAACCAACAAAAATTGTTCGCGCACGAAGTACTTCCAATCACATGTTTGCCGGTTTTTTTTGGAAAAACTGGACAACTGGTATACAATCGTTCCTTTGGCAGTCGTCTTTCAAGAAATCAGGAAAAGCAACAGCCGAAGACGGTCACCACGTCAATGCTAGCTCTCACACATCGACTGAAACAATTGCATTTTTAAACACTCAAAACCTCTATTTAAAGTGTCCCCTTTCTTATATTTTGTTTTGGCACAGAAAGACTTCTTTTTATTCCTTTTTGTATAAAAATAAACTAAGAGGTCAACGTTTATTTACATCTGAAGCGGCGGTTGATGCGTTCAAAAGATGTGTTTCGGAGATATGTCAATCAGAGTGCTTCCACAATTCGTTCAAACGCCTGCAAAAATGTATAAATCTTATAATATTTTGAAAAACAATAAAGCGATTTTTGATGATTAAAATTTTTTTTGTTTTCGAATCTAAAAAAAAAAAGAAATCTATTAGAGCGCGAGGCCACGACCACTTTTTAAAAATTTTAAAATTTTATTTTCAGCTTAGTTATAAATTTAAAGGTTGTCGATTAATGTCGTTTTGTGGGCGTGGCGATGGCGGACAGACAGACATTCGGATTTCAACTTTTTCCGTCATTCTGATTATTTATACATGCATAAATTTATAGTATGTATATCTATCTCGATTAGTTTTAGGAGATACAAGCAACTTGCAGATGAACAAAACTATTATACTCTCTATCAATATGTTTCAACGCTATGTTTTATGAGAAGTAGGCGTGGTTATAATTCGATTTCGCCCATTTCTGCACTGAAACATAAAAATGTGAGGCAAAACTATTATAACCTGTAGCAATATGGTTCAGGGCTATTGAATAAACGGCGGCAAGAAAAAATGGTTATATACGTTAATTTTAATTTACAAAGGTAATGTTGTTATTTTACATTTAATCCCAAAATATTAAAAAAAAAAAAATCTAAATGTACTCACTACCGTTACACGGTAGATACTTTCTTCAGAAATCCGTGTAAAAAAAGAGGCGTTTCCTATAGTAAAATGTGGGATACGTTCCATGTCATCTGAAAACCGTGTAATGTGAAATAAGGAACTATATTTACTTCGTAAAACCGTGTAAAAATGTTGAAAACTATAAAATTTCAGATATGCATACAAATTGTATATTCATATGGCATTTTAATGAACATTAAAACTTAAAATACATAATTCATACAGGTGAAAAATTGGTAGACTAAGCCAAAAACAAAAGAAATCTGTTAATCCAAAATCCAGAAATAAGGAAAAAATATTTACATAGCTACATAATTATTCGTCGCAACTTGAGAACAAGCGCAACAGTTTGCGACGAACTGGACTAAAGTCGGTATCAACGCTGGAACGATCATGCGAACAAAATGTGTAGGTAAGATATATCGAATAAAGTTATTTCTATGTATATTCATTTCAGCAATGGTGCTAAGTGTGGTAAAAACAAACATAATTACAAGACAGTGATTTTGAAACCGTTCTGGATTAAAAATTTTTTACAAAAAAAAAAAAAAATTCACCGTGTAACTTCAAAACCGTGTAAAAAGAAACCGTGTAAAAAAGAGTTGGGTGTATTACCTTCCTACAGTGTCGTCCAAATATTTTAGGTTTCCGTACCACTTAAAAAATTTACAAACAAACATACATACATACAAGTGAAGCTAATAAAAGCGTATTAAAATAACCCATCTGTACAAACAGGCTTTGACCGCTACGTTAATATAAAAAGGAAGTCCTTCAAGGTCAGCGGTCAATCCTAAAAACTTTCAAGACGGCACACCAAATAAAAATAAAACGGAAGTTTTAAATAGCCATCGATTTTCCATAATAAGCAATGGTTCCGACGACGATGCGAAGGGTACCACCACAGTCGCTAATGCCAAACCACCTCTAATATATTTGCGCGAGCGTAGCAGTAATACTCTTGTAGCGATATTGAGTGAAATTGTAGGTACTAACAATTTTCATATAGTGCCTTTGAAAAAAGGCAATATGCAGCCGTGCTCCCAATTTCACATTCACAAATTTCCTTGTGAATTCGGTTTGAAATCACATATTTGATGCTCCCACTTTCACATTCACATTATTTTTTGTGAATCGAATCCGAGTTCTTTGTTGGCAGTGAAATGAAAAGTAAATGGCAAAATGTGTTAAAATGAGAAATTATTTTCTATAAGAAATTTTTTTGATATATCCTTTGATATTTGTAGGTGCTACTCATGACCTTTTTAAATTACTTATTTATTGGTATATACGAATTTTTTACATTATTTGCTGATATACTCAAAGAAATCATGCATCGCTCAATCCGAAAGGAAATATTCAACAACAGCTGTTAGTGAATTGCTACAACGATAACCGATTGTGAGGAAGGGTTGACTTGCTTTCCGGAACAAATTCCCAACGATTCATTTCGTGTTCGTTATAAATTATATAAAACTTTATGTAAAGGTGTATTCTTTAATTTATTTAAGTAGTTAAGTCTAATGTTATTTCTTTTATTAGTATTGCCGGTTTCTTTGAAATTTTAAATAATTAACATTAGTTAATGACCTTGTTAGTCCGTCGATGTTTCTTACAAACCGGAATATTTTTCTTCGTATTTGTAACAAATGTGGGAGCATTTTGCAAGAATAAGATGGATTTTCTGTAGTATTTTATACACAGAATATTGTTTGCTTTATGATATTTGCTTTGAGGATAACCTCTTTGCTTTGATATTAATATGAAGAAAACCATACGATTTGACTTCTGCAATCCTTGGCATGTCCAACATATTATATCCAAAATAAAAATTATTGAGTTAACTTATTTAAAGAACAATGAATAGTTTTCATACAATATCAAAGCATTCTTAAATAAAAACAACGCGATTTTAAAATCACAGCTGTGGCAACAATGCTTAAGCTCGTCAGCTGTTTCATGTCATCGGAATTATTTGGGGAAAATAAAACCAGCAACATGTAAGTAATTATTAAATTTGTCAATTGATGTCATATTTTATGAGTATTAAATAATCTTCATTGCAGGGGCAAACATAAAACTCAAATGCAAGATAACGTTTTCGTGGAATTCATGAAATTGAACCAAGATTTAGCCAGAGGCTTTATTAAAGGTGACCGGACAATAGCTGCTGACAAATGGCATGCATTAGTCTGCAAACTAAATGCTGCTGGCCCACGAATCAAGGACATTGCCGGTTGGAAAAAAGTAAGGTATTTCAGGTTAACAGCAAATATAAATGTTAAACAAAAGTAAGTTCGGGTTTTCTTAAAAGGTATGGCTCGATTGGAAAATGCATATTCGCAAAAAACTGGCGCACAATAAGAAGTAAGGCAAAGCCACCGGGGGAGGTCCATAAGATCAGACCTTTATTTTACCAATTGAGGAGGAAGTTGCAAAAATATTTGGTCTGTTCGAAATGGTGAATGGGTTGGAAGGTGCCCTTACTTTTGGAGTACCGGAAGAGCACACAGAAGCAGAAAATGTATCACAACACACTGAAGAGCCAATACACCAATTGTTGAGGAGGTAGCCATGAAAACCATTGCAACCAGTCTACAGAAACTTATAACACATCAAGAGGAGCATAACCAACAACAGCTTGAGCACCACCGCATAATTCAAAAAATTTTAGCAGAAAAGTTAGAAGTTCTAAAAAGGCTGATAAATAATAACGTTTGAGGTTTTAAACTTTAACTCAACATGGTTTATGTTATATATAAATATAACCATATCTATTGTAAAAAATGTGGCACCAACGATGTGAACATTGTATATTTATTTTTGCATCTTGCTGTAGTATACAAATCAATACTACAATAAAACATTAATAATAATTAATAAAACTGAAAACTCCAAATTTCCATAATTTTACGCCTTCTTTTGGCTTCAAAACAAGCAATTGAAAAAATATATGGCATTTAACAAAATTTATAAATTTTCAATAAAATCCTCTCAGATGCTTGTCAGCTGTTTAGAATGAGGAAACAATGGGAAAATATCGATAACAAAATTTGTGAAATTGGGAGCAAACGAATTCACTTTCACAGGAAATTTTTAAAATCACATTGTGAAATTGAAATGTAAAACTGGGAGCACGGCTGATAGATGAAACAAAAATTCAGTCCTACACTGAAAAAATTTTTATGGAAATCGTTAAATTTTTGTCAAATAAAAACAAGAATTATTATTCGTATCAATTGAAGAGCTCTAAGGGCCTAGTTGTTGTAATTAAGGGTATACAGTCTGCCGTAGACTCTGGTGAAATCAAAGAAGCATTAGAAGAATTCGGTTTTGATATTAAAACAGTTGTAAATATATTTACATAATAGAAACGAAGTACCACAGCCATTTTTAAAATTGAATTGTTGTCGAAATCAAATCAACTTAAAAAAGACGAAACACATCCAATATATAATTTGAAATATTTGCTGCATCGTAGAGTAACTGTGGAAGAACCACATAAAAGAAACGGTCCGGTACAATGTACTAACTGCCAAGAATATGGGCATATCAAATCATATTGCACTCTACGCAGTGTTTGTGTGGTATGTGGTGATATACATCCCGCTTCAAAATGCACCCTTAGAAAAGACGAATTAAGTAAAAAATGCAGCAATTGTTGAGGAAATCACACTGCTAACTACAGGGGTTGTACTGTATATAAAGATTTGAAATCGAAGTTGTCACAGGGCATTCAAGTACGTCGTAACCTAATATTGAATATTCCTCCAAAGAGATCCCCGTCCATATTTCAAAACCAGTAAATCTTAAAGACAATGCTACACAAGGGAGCTATGCAAACGTGGTGAAAGATAATACTGCACAAATGCAATTGCCCCAAAATCAATCAAATGGAAGCGTTGAAACTATGATTTTCAACCTTACCCAATGTATGACTTGTGGCTATGATTTATGGCTTCAATACAAAATATGATTCAAGAGATAATCAAATCACGAAACCAAATGTTGCAAACTTTTTTAAGTAAAAAATTAGTGTATTGAACATTTGTTTATGGAATGCTAACGGTATTAATCAACATAAATTGGAACTTATTAGATTTCTGGATGAAAATAATATTGATGTAATGCTATTGTCAGAAACAAAAACAATTTATTTATACCGGGACTTAGACTCTATGTTACAAACCGCCCAGATAGAAAAGCACATGGAGGAACAGCAGTGTTGGTTAGAAAACGATTAAATCACCACGCATTAAAATCTTGTACTCGTACCACAGCGCAATTACAAGCTACGACAATAACTATAAAAAATCGCTGCGGGGGCTTAAACTTGACGGCCATATACTGTCCACTTTGGTTTAAAATTACAAACACCCAATTTAAAGACTTTTTTGGAACACTAGGCCATAGATTTCTAGCAGGTGGAGACTACAACGCAAAACATACGTACTGGGGCTCACGTATTATTTATCCGAAAGGACGACAGCTGTATCAAACTGTTATAAATAGGCACAATAACCTTGAAATAATATCTCCTGGTAAGCCGACATATTGGCCTAGTGATCGTAACAAAACACCAGATTTAATAGATTTTGCTGTAATCAAAAATATAGATAAATCGCACATAACAGCTGATACATGTACTGATCTATCTTCTGATCACTCTCCGGTACTAATAAAGTTATGTGAACAACCTATATTCGTTAATCCAAAAGTGGGTCTAACATCGTATAAAACGAATTGGCTAAAATATAAAAAATACGTGAGGAGCCACATTAATATTGGGCACAAAATAAATACAGGAAGAAATATTGACGAAAGCATAAGAGAACTCAATGATATAATAACTAACACAGCTGTCTTAGCAAATCCAAACAAAAGCTATAATCCGCTTGGTTTCAGAAAAATCTCTAATAGAGAAATTGAAAAGCTATATAAGGAAGCTGTGTCTGAATTCAAGCAAGCAAAATTCCCTTTGGAAAGCCCAAAAGTCCATGAAGCCACCAAATGACTCCAACATGCCTATAAGAGACATGGGTGGAAATTGGGCTAGAAGTACTGAGGAAACGGCTAATTGTTTTGCAAATCACCTAGAAAAAGTATCTCAACCAAATTGCCTAAAGAACAAATTTGAGCTGTCCAGCTTACCCAACACAGTTAGCGAGTCGCTTGAGTCTCTTAAGACTTCACCTTCTGAAATTATTGGAATCATAAAATAACTTAATCCAAAAAAGTCACCGGACATTATAATATTTCCCCAAAAATGCTAATTGAGTTACCAATTGCTGTAGAGGTACTCTCTTTGCTTTACAGTGCAATTCTTAGTTTCGGATACTATCCAATTTCATGGAAAAAGTCGCAGGTTATCTTGATAAATAAACCTGGGAAAGACTTAACACAGCCGTCTTCATACAGACCAATCGGTCTTTTACCCTGTCTTTCTAAAGTATTTGAAAAAGTATTACTATCAAAGATGGCTCCTCTCCTCCACGAAAATAATAAAATACCAACCAATCAATTCGGATTTCGTGCCAAACATTGCACAATAAAGCAAGTAAATAGAATTACTAACGAAATAAGGAAGGCATTTGAGCACAGGTAGTACCGTCCAGCAATATTTCTAGATGCAGCTCAGGCGTTTGATAAGGTGTGGCACGAAGGCCTTTTGTACTATAAGGTTAAAAAATTCTACCTTTAGAATTGTATAAAACATTGGAGTCTTATTTAAATAATAGACAATTTACGGTAAAAGTGGGTGATTTCATATCTGATGAACGATAGATAAGGGCTGGTGAACCACACGGCAGCGTTTTAGGCGCAACTCTATTCGTAATATATGCAGAAGATCTTCCAACAGCTAACAATGTAATTGGTTGTCAAAAAAGTCTTGCGGTTTTTGCGCTAGTTGGCGCTGAAAGCGCGTAGTTCTAGTTTTATTCGTCGCATCGGGTAATGCTATATCTTTTTGGAAAGCTCATTTCACGCGCTGACACGTGTTTGATTAATTGTCGTTTTTTTTAAGTCGTTCGTGAGTTATAGCGTCGCAAACATGGAGCAAAATAAAGAGAAAATACGGCATATTTTACAGTACTACTACGATAAGGCAAAAATGTATCTCAAGCCGCCGTGCAGTTTATGGACCCGATACAGTTTTCGTTTCCACCGCACAACGATGGTTTCAACGTTTTCGTTCTGGTGTAGAGGTGGTTGAAGATGCGCCACGCTCCGGAAGGCCTGTCGTCGAAAATTGCGATAAAATCGCTGAATTGGTCGAAAGAGACCGGCATAGTAGCATCGGTCAAGAGCTGGGCATGACTCATCAAACCATTATAAACCATTTGAAGAAGCTTGGAGTCACAAAGAAGCTCGATGTATGGGTGCCACATGAATTGACGCTAAAAAACATCTTTGACCGTATCGACGCATGCGAATCGCTTCTGAATCGCAACAAAATCGACCCGTTTTTGATGCGTATGGTGACTGGCGATGAAAAGTGGGTCACTTACGATAACGTAAGGCGAAAACGGTCGTGGTCGAAAAGCGGTGAAGCGGCCCAGACGGTGGCCAAGCCTGGATTGACGGCCAGGAAGGTTCTTCTGTGTGTTTGGTGGAATTGGCAGGGAATAATCCACTATGAGCTGCTCCCCTATGGCCAAACGCTCAATTCGGACCATTACTTCCAACAACTGGACCGCTTGAAGGCAGCACTCATGCAGAAGAGGCCATCTTTGATCAACAGAGGCTGAATTGTCTTCCATCAGGACAACGCCAGGCCACACACATCTTTAGTGACGCGCCAGAAGCTCCGAGAGCTCGGATGGGAGGTTCTTCTGCATCCACCGTATAGTCCGGATCTCGCACCAAGTGATTACCACCTGTTTCTGTCCATGGCGAACGCGCTTGGAAGTCTGAAGTTGGCCACAAGAGAGTCCTGAGAAAATTGGCTCTCCGAGTTTTTTGTCAATAGGGAAGCGAGCTTCTATGAGAGGGGCATTATGAAGTTGGCATCTCGTTGGGAACGCGTCATCGAACAAAACGGCGCATATTTGACTTGAATCGCATAATTGTAACCAATTTTATGAACAATTGAAAATTCAATAAAAATACCGGAAGACTTTTTTGACAACCAATGTTAACTTCAACACATGCGTAACGAAAACATCCATAAATGCCTTGGTATTCCTATGGTAAAGAAAGAAGTAGAAGATAGCAGTATTAAATATATATCAAAACGCCGAGATCACCCAAACCCTTTGGCGCTAGGCTTTCGTACATTCCTGCCATCAAACACGCCTTAAAAGAAGAGATATGCCTGCGTACTAAAGGGCAACGAATCACCAAAACAGCTCAATCACTTGCTTGAGCCTGTCTAGTTTATAAATAGATATAACATTTTATAACTTATTGTTAGGCTTTAAAAAATAAGCAGATCCAATAAACAAAATAATATTGAAAAAAAAAATATTTTATGAGAAGTGTCGATTCTCCATCCTTTGTGACAATTTTGTTATATATTGTGTATAAGTGTGTATGCATTCATTTGTAGTAGTAGTGCATCATGGTGTCCTTTAACATTTTTTAGAATTGTGGATTTCGGGATTTGCTTTTGGTAAACCCGTGGTCCTTTTTGTGTAAAGTTAGGATATCTGCTGTGCTAATGAAGCATTGAATGGTGTCTTTTGTGACAATGTAGGCAATTAAATTTGCATTTGCTCTTTTTATACATATGCGTATGTGACAGACAATTTGTGCAAAGTCTTTTTGACCTGACAAAATGATTTTAAACTTTTCGCAAGATGTAAGTATATGCCCTCTTTTACATAGTTCTCATGACGTATGTATGCTTTCTTTGTTCGGATGTGAACGATTGTGTTTTGTGAAAGATTTTATTTAAATTATTTTTGCTACTAACTTGGGGTCTATTGAAGCTTCTAGTTTGATGATGAGTGATGAGAGCGATTGCTCCCACAAAAGTAACGATTTTTCTGGTAATGTGGTGGTACATATATTTACCACAATAGGGTCTCAGCTGTCTGTGGAGATATTTAGTGTCGATAGAACTGACAAACAATTTGAAACAGTAGATACTAGTTTGATGAATTCTACACTTGTTTCCCGGAAGGACTGCCATTCTTCATAACCTCCATAAAATGTTTATGTGTTACATGCGAGCACCTCGAGGTTGTTTCTTCATATTGGTCTAAGCAGTTTTCGTAAATATCGTAAGCCGATGATTTAAAATTATATGGCAGATCTGAATAGTAAGAATCTACTATGGCGTCATGATTTTTGCTTTTTATTTCTAATAATGATACAGAGTTTTCTTGAATCGGTGAAGCGTTTCTTATTTAGTTGCAAAAATACTATACCGAAATATTCAAGGGGACGAGAGCACCCATTGCAGAATCCAGTGATATATGAACGGCTGATTCTTCTTTTAATTGGCGTAGACACCGCGCCAGTCGTTTCTGCCTTTCGCTACGTGGCGCCAATTGGATATTCCAAGCGTAGCCAGGTCCTTCTCCACTTGGTCCTTCCAACGGAGTGGAGGTCTTCCTCTTCCTCTGCTTCCACCGGCGGGCACTGCGTTGAATACTTTCAGAGCTGGAGAGTTTTCGTCCATTCGGAAAACATGACCTAGCCAGCGTAGCCGCTGTCTTTTAATTCGCTGAACTATGTTAATATCGTCGTATAGTATATCTCATACAGTTCATCGTTCCATCGAATGTGATATTCGCCGTAGCCAACGCGCAAAGACCCATAAATCTTTGGCAGAACCTTTCCCTCGAAAACCCGCAACGTCGACTCATCGGTTGTTGTCATCGTCCAAGCCTCTGCACCATATGGCGGGAGGACCTCACTTCTCAATTGCCTACTCAGTCCGAAGTAGCACTAATTGGCAAGAGTTATCCTGCGTTTGATTCCCAGGCGGCCATTGTTTGTGGTGTTTATACTGGTTCCCAAATATACGAGACTATCTACAACTTCAAAGTTATGACTGGCAACATTGACGTCCCCCTGCGGGTAGAGGGGACCCCCTTGGGTTCGGGGGGAAACCGAATATACCCCTGGTAAGGCATGCCTGTCGTAAGAGGCGTCTAAGATCCTGGCCACCAGCCCAGAGCTGTATGGAAGCTCAACTGGTTGTAGCTTCGGTTACAAGGTCACACCAAAGACTTTAACCTGGTACCACGGGGAGCAGTTAGCCTTTAGAGGTATCTCCAATCTGCTCATTGGGTTTGGCCCTTTGTGGAGATTCGTGGTGGTTGTGGTTAAAACCCAAATCGCGGGAAGAACTGACCTTGTCAGTTGAATGTAGAGTTGCATTGCAACCGGGTGCCGGACCGAAAGTATGGCAGAGGTCTTAGATGGGCCTCGAGCCCCACCAAGGTGGTTAGTGTGTCCATGCCACACTGCCAATTGGTACTAAAAATGCTTAGCATTCTCAGGGCGCTGATCAACGCATTATATTGATCCGCTGTGCTTTTGAGCGCCGTGGAGTAGGGCTGTCGTCAACAGGTACCCACGTTAATCACACCAGACGTTGTCAACAGTGACGTGAGAGACAACTCGCCAGTGCGACGACTGTTTGTTTGATGACAGGAGATATTTCGTCGTACCCTCGTTCAATTGCTTGGCTTCCTTGTCCAGTCTGAAGGAAGCAGAACTAACGGCGCTGGTGTTGAGGCCAATGAAATCAATATCATCGGAATGCGCCAGCAGATGTACACTCTTATAGAAGATTGTACCTGGTCGACTAAGTTCTGCAGCTCGAATTATTTTCTTCAAGAGCAGACATCGGGGCATAAAGGCAGCTCATTTCGTGCTGTCGAAAGCAGCTTTGAAATCGACGAAGAGGTGGTGTGCGTCGCTTTTTCTTTTACGGTTTTTTTCCAAAATTGGCGCATGGTGAATATCTGGTCGGTTGTTGATATGCCAGGCGTTATAGTTTCACTTTCACATTCAGCAGGCTGGAGAATTGTTCCCTCCATACTATAAGTATACTCTGGGCATCGGTCACTAGATCACCTTTGGGGGCTCTACAAGGATATGCTGCGTCCAAGCGTTACCCCTGTCGGTCAGCTTATCAAGATCTTCATAGTCACGCGTTTCGGCTTCTTTCTTCTTCTGTCTGCAAATGCGTCTCGTTTCCCTCCTCAACTCTCGATATCTATCCCATCCCGCACGTGTTGTGGTCGATCGTAACGTTGCGAGGTAGGCGGCCTGTTTTCTCTATGCTGAAAACCAATGGTTTCAATTGCTGCTGTACGTAAGGAGTTTGAAATGCCGTCCCACAGTTCCCTTATACCGAGATGTTGACGAGTGCTCTCAGGGAGTATGAGTGCAAGTCGAGTAGATAATCGTTCGGCTGTTTGTTGTGATTGCAGCTTCTCGACGTTGGACCTTCCTTGTGTTTGTGGGCGTGCGTTTTTTGCTGCACAGAGGCGGTTGCGAATCTTGGATGCAACAAGATAGTGGTCTGAGTCGATGTTAAGACCTCGGAGCGTACGCACGTCTAGAACACTGGAGACGTGTCTTTCGTCTATCACAACATGATCGACCTGATTGGTGGTTTTTCGATCCAGAGACAGCCAGTTAGCTTGAAGAATTGATGAATGCTCATAGAAAGCATCTTTGGTCATATCGTGCTTCTCTTCCGTCGGAGCGTGGGCGCAGATCTGCTATATATTGAAGAACTTCTTTTTGACGCGGAGTGCCATGGTCGTCATCAAAACGGTGGTCACTCCTTTAAAAAGAGCAGACTGGTTGCATTGCCTCCTCTGTGCAAAGCGGTGTTAACTTATATCTTAACCTTTTGTTTTATATGAAGACTTAACTGAAATGTGCTGTTTTGACTATTTGTGCTAGATCTCTCAATGTGGTTTTGTTGTGATTTTATATTTTTGTTTTTAATGGATTGTCTCAATTCGCTAGATGCAGCGCATATTGCATGGATTGGTTTTTGGTTTATGATCCAGTGTATGAATCGGTTGTATGGTATAGTGGCCATCAGTATTAATCCGACTGTGTCTTCAGATTGAACCGGTATTTGAAATACCGCTTAGTGAATTTGTTGAGTTGGGAGTTGACGAGCAGATTGCTCGTCTCTATGAGGTTGTTTGGGGGGTTAATGATAGGGTTTTTCGTAGGTATGACTGTTCTAAGGTTAGTAAAATCAAATGGTCAAATGGAGGACTGTTAGGCGATTGAGGCGAAAGTTTCAACGCGCCCGACGGACCAATTCTGATAGGCTGTCCCAGCTTAGGTACGAATTTAGTTGTGCGGATAGGGAATATAAAGAGATGTTGGTGAAAATTAAAGAAGAGGAGTGGAGAGCTTTGTTAGGGAAAACAGGAACGACCCTTGGGGTCAGGTCTATAGGATCTGCCGGGGTCGTAGGAGGGAGGATGTCACCTCTCTTCGCGTCGGTGACACCTTGTTATCGTCGTGGAGAGAGTGTGCGGGGGTTCTGTTAGGTGCGTTCTTTCCTAGGTCAGAGGTGCTGGTACCTCAAGCACAAGAGGTGCCAGTCTCTCCATTAGATGATGGGGAGTTGGGGTACGCCTTTGGCCTGGTTAGGTCTAAACGGTCTCCAGGTTTTGATGGTTTGAACGGAGAGATGTGTAAAAGCTTATGGAAGTTCATTCCGGAATACCTGGAGGCCATTTATAATAAGTGCGTCTGGGAGGGATACTTTCCACGCGAGTGGAAAAGTGCTAGGGTTGTTCCTCTTCAGATGTCCCCTGATAGGGTCAGGAGCGATCCTCGATCTTATCGGGGCATCAGTCTCCTTCCAGTACTTGGAAAAGTGCTGGAAAGGGTCATGGTGGAACGGCTTGAGGAGCTAACGCGGGGTATGTGGTCGGATAGGCAGTTTGGGTTCAGGAAAGGACGCAGTAGGGAGGATGCGTGGTTCTACGTTCAGAGTGTCGTTAGGGAGAATGTCACAAATATGTCCTCGGCATATTTGTTGACTTCAAGGGGGCGTTTGATTACCTAAGCTGGCATCGAGTGGTGCAACGGCTGGAGGAGCTTGGCTGTCCGGAAATTACTCTTTGGCGGAGTTATTTTTCGGACAAAAAGGCCTCTCTTGTCGGCATGAATGGGAGTGTGGAGATCAGAGTTGTTCGAGGCTGCCCGCAGGGTTCCATCTGTGGTCCATATATTTGGAACCTTATGATGGACACTCTGCTTGGGCAGCTCGAGCCACTCTGTAAGTGTTGTGCGTATGCGGACGACCTTCTTCTTATGGTCGAAGGTCGCTCGAGGTCTGAGCTAGAACGGGCGGGAGGAGATCTCTTAGAGATCGTTAATTCTTGGGGTTTAGGTGTGGGGGTTGACATATCGATGGACAAAACGGTGGCAATGCTGCTGAAAGGTAGATTGTCGCCGGTTCGTCCACCGATTGTCCGTGTGAACGGGGTCAGCATCAGATATGTGACGCAAGTCAAGTATCTGGGGTTGACCATAAGTGAAAGGATGTGTTTTACTCCACTCTTCGCGAATGTGAAGGAGCGACTGCAGGCAACTGTAGGCAAAATACGACGGATTTTGAGGAGCGATTGGGGTCTCGAACGTCGTGCTGTTCGCACCATATATCGTGGCTTGTTTGTGGCCTGTGCCACTTATGGAGCCCCTGTATGGTGGGAGACAGCCACGACTGTCTGGGGGTCTCAAAAACTCCTCTCAATCCAGCGTTGCATGATGCTTGCTTGTTTGCCTGTATGTCGCACTGTCTGAACGGATGCGATGCAGGTCTTGTTAGGTGCACCCCCTCTTGACCTGATTGTCATACAGCGTGCTGTTGCATTCAGGTTAAGAAGGGGCTTGAGTGTGTCATTGCTGCGGAATGATTGGATTTCTGACGATGATGTGGAGAGGGAGGGATATCTAGGGAGCAAGAGGCTCGTAGATGATAGGATTAGATGTAGGTGGCAAGAACGTTGGGACAATAGTCCTAACGGCCGAGTACATTCTGGACGTGGGGTTCGTTGTGGATAACCCAGACTTCAGATTTTGTCTGAGTCTGGGTTTCCTGCTTACGGGGCATGGGCCTCTGAATGCATTTTTGCATCAGAGGCACCTATCGGATACGTCGGGATGTTTTTGTGGGGCAGTTTTAGAAAACTGGTCGCACTTAATTGCGAAGTGCCCGATGTACTCGGACATTAGGGATCTGGGTGGTATGGGGATTAGCTGGACTGATGGACGATTAGATGTTAGTGGTGTGATCTCCACTAGTCGGAATACCGAACAGTTAGGGTCGTTTGCACGTGAATTATTTAAGCGGCGAAGGCGGTTAGCTGGAAGCTAGGGTTAGTTTCTGTATGATTGGGGTGTGTTAGTGATGTGTGTATGGGGTCCAACCCCTGGCCACCAGTCCAGAGCCGTATGGAAGCTCAACTGGTAGTAGTTTCGGCTACGAGGTCTGACCGGAGACTTAATTCTGGTACCACGGGGAGCAGGAGCCCTTGGAGTTCGCTGCAACCTGCTCGTGCGGACTGGCCCCTCAGGGAGTATCGTGGTGGTCGTGGTTGAAACCCAAATCGCGGGAAGAACTGACTTTGTCAGTTGAATGTGGAGTTGCATTGCAACCGGGTGCCGGACCCAAAGCACGGCAGAGGTTTTAGATGGGCCTCGAACCCTACCAAGGTGGTTAGTGTGTCCATTCCACACTGCCAATTGGTACTGAAAATGCTTTGCATTCTCAGGGCGCTGATCAACGCATTGATTTGATCCGCTGTGGTTTTGAGCGCCGTGGAGTAAGGCTGTCGTCAGCAGGTGCCCACGTAAAACACACCGGACGTTGTGTCTTCAGATTTTTTTGTTTTAGTTTAAATGCGCTAGCTATCTCTACACGTGTGCTATGAAAGTGCTCCCCTTGCCCGTTTGAGCAACTATGAAGTGGTGGTGCGTTCATAATGTCACAAATGGCCAGGATGACGAGAAAAGTTGGAATCCGCGTGGCTGTCTGTCTGTCCGTCCCTCCTTCTGCGGAAGCTGTAACTAAAGTAGAAATTGAGATATCTTAATGAAACTTATGCTGGTCCGTAGTACAAAAAAAAAATTACGAGTTCGTAGATGGGCGTAATCGGATAACTGCCACGTCCATAAAGCACCATTAGAAAACATATAAACTGACAAAACTAAGCATCAAATTAAGATAGAAAACTGTAAATTGGCACAGGGAACTGAAGTAGCAAAGGACACTTGTGGGTAAAAAATTTTGAAAAAGTGGGTGTGGCTTTGCCCTCTAATATGTTTAATATACATATTCACTAAACCACTAAAGCTACAATAACCAACTGTGCTTACATCGAATATTGTAAGAACTTCTAATGATACAAAGATAAATATGAAAATGGGCGAAATCGAAACATCATATAACGTTATTGATCAAAACTACGAAGAGCGCAATAAATCAATAACTAGCTTTATCATAGACATTAAATTTTACCTCCGGGACGTAGCACCGCCCAGTTTTTGGTGAAGTCCCGTATCTCGGGACCAGACTAACCGATTTCGATGAAATTTAGTACATAGCATTCTTATCATATTCCTATGTCACAGTATAATAAAATACTTTGACCAAAAATTGTCAAAATCCAACCAACCAGACCCTAGATATCGAATATGTGGATCTTACTATCTATAGTTGACATTTGATCGAAAATATTATTCAATGCGTGAGATATAAAATTCAATTTCAAACATAATCCTTTCCTGACAATAGTAATTCTGTGTATCACATGGCTTGAATCGATTCAATGCTTCCCTGAGCCTACATATACCTAATATAAAGATTTAACTGTTTCGGTTGAACCCGAACTTAGCCCTTTCTTACTTGTTTAAGAATGATCTCATTGTTTCTAAATTGAAGAAAGCTTCATTGGAGCAGTATATTGTCTTAGTTTATGCGAATAAATTCAGAAGCTGAATAATGGTCATTTTAAATAGACTACCGTAGGCAACGCAAGTGGTTGCACAACATCAAGTTTCAGAAATATGTCGATACAAGTCAGAAATAATTTTTTTCTGTTGAGAAAATACCAATGCAGAGCATTTTTCCAGCAAATGGTCAGCCCATGACATGTCTGTCGCACATTATCTTAGTGCATATTTTGGAATATAATATTACTTCATTGACTTATTTTGCTATTTTCCAATTATGAAGTATTTGCTTCACGTTTTCCTGATCGGCCGTATGCGCAGGGTTATGTTCATTTTTTCTAAATACTATCTATCAAGCGATTCTTGCAATGCCAAAATTTGGTTGCTGCAAGACTCGGGTTAAATTTCATATTAAGTTGGATACTTGATAATGTTAGTAAACCGCCATATATCGCGTTTATCATACCTGCATTAATTCCTGGTTTGATAGTCTCGAATAGTGTGTTTTTATCTATGCAGGTTAATGATAGTTCACAGTGAATCGATATAGATCTATCGATAGATTATTTGTAGAGCGGCTTCTGTTTCCTTTTGCTTTTCGTATTCTGATTGAACAACATTAACGTTTATCATACCTGCATTAATTCCTGGTTTGATAGTCTCGAATAGTGTGTTTTTATCTATGCAGGTTAATGATAGTTCACAGTGAATCGATATAGATCTATCGATAGATTATTTGTAGAGCGGCTTCTGTTTCCTTTTGTTTTTCGTATTCTGATTGAACAACATTAATCAGTTTCTGGCGTTTTGGCCCTGTTACCCTATCGGACGGGTTTGGTTTCTTTGGGACTTCTTCTTTGCTGGCGTATATCTCATACAGCTCATCGTTCCATCGTATGCGATATTCGCTATGGTCAAAGCGCAAAGAAACATAAATCTTTCGCAGAACCTTTCTCTCGAAAACTCGCAACGTCGACTTATCAGTTATTATCATCACCATATAGCAGGACGGGAATAATGAGTGACTTATAAAGTTTGGTTTTTGTTCGTCAAAGAGGACTTTACTTCTCTATTGCCTACTCAGTCCGAAGTAGCAGCTGTTGGCAAGAGTTGGGACTGTTCGGCCTTATTTGGGGTTTTGGAAAGCTTAAGCCTAAAGGAGTAGTCACCTTCCATTGGCTAAGGCTTGGCGTATGACGACGAAAACATACTGCGTTCGATGCTAACTTCTGCTTCTCTAGCCAATGCTAAAACAGGTTGTAGGTTCTTTCGGCTCTAGTGTCATTACAGTTTTGTTGTTAACTAACTCAACTTCAACGTAATACTCAATTTTACTTAGCTCGCCTTGTCTAACCATTTGGCTGTATAAGCCTACCTTAGTAGTAGTAAAACAACAACTAACATAAGATGAATTGGTCATTTAACATAACATAAATTGCTTTCAATGCTACGCACGTTCATGCTGGGGTCTTCATACTGGAATGCTTACTACGTTCATTTACATCGATAGCCATTTCTCTTATCATTATTATCACCAACAAGAGCGCACAGCAACAGCATAACTCTTTGATTTAGTAGCATTCGGAAGGTGATGCATAAAACACTGAAGTATTACGGTACATTTAGAAGTTGAAATTGCAATCACACAGCTTCTCATGATCTTGCTACCTGAAGAGTAAGATCGCATAGCAACAACGATATTTTATTTCATTATAACATGAAAGCAGCGAAATATATGCTTGGGCGTTAGCTTAGTTAGGGTAGATGTAATTTAAACGTGAAACTATTAACATTAGAAATAAATGATTGGAAATTAAATAGTTACATTTTTAACTGGCGCCCAACTCAAAGGCCAAGGACTTGCAAAAAGAACATAGGAATTCTGAAGTACCAAGGACCTTCAAAAGAAATTAGGAATTCTAAGGGACCAGAAACCCACAAATACTGAAAGGACATAAGGAATCCCGATGGACTGCGAAACAACAACTTCATCATTACTAACCATATTTAAAAGTGTAATGGATTATTTAAACAATTTTCAAATGGGTATTTCAAAATATATTACTTATAAAAAACCTACAGTTTATTAGAGTACTATTTGAGTGCTTTCAAAGGAATCTAATTTCCAATTGAAATAAATCGAAGTTTTGCTTAAAACTCCCTTGTGTTACAATTTTTTTTCGGAAAAAAGGTTAGGGTTCAATGAAATAACCTTAAAAAAGAACACGTATAATGGGTAATATTGAACAAGTAAGGAATGGCTAAGTTCGGGTGCAACCAAACATTTTATACTCCTGCAACTTTCAGGCATCAAAGCAAGGGAAATACTTTAAGAAGTAAAACGTCAACCTGAGGATCGAAATCCAAGCAATTTTATATATATGTGACCTGGTCTACGAAAAGGGAGCTAACGTGCGAAAACTAGTTTTATGGGAAAAGCTGTTAAAAATAATCGTCAGTTTCTCCTTATCTCATTAATTGTTCTCCTTTTTTTTGACACCTAAGCCCTCTTTCCGTAGACCAGGTCACATACATATACATATATATATACTATATATGTATATGTAAAACTAATATGCAGACAGGCACATAAGGTTTGTTAGAAAAACGATAACCATTGTACATACCTATGTAGTATATAAAAAGTTGGGATAGTGTCGACCAAATTTTAGCAATGTTTCCCAATACGAGTACCACATCCTGTTAACATGTCACAAAAACTAATCATATAGAGTAAAGTCAGTCGGATGTTCGAAAATCCTGATATTAGTTATATAGTCAAGTTTTCGCTCAAATTTATTTATTTTTGGCACAAAGATTCACTGTTTTGAATAAAACAAGCTAGCTCATTTTCATTGAGATAACTCACTTATTGGCTGATATATGCGGTAAAAAGTCACCCGGAAGTTCGATGATCTATATATTAGATATATGGGGACTAAGGGAAGTATTGGTCCGATTCAACCCATTTTTGACATACACACAAACCATTATCAGAGAAGTACTATCCCTGAATTTCAATTATAGATCTCAGACATTGACCGATATTTTCTAACAAAAGTCAACTATAAGTACCGTGGTCTAAATAGTCGGTACCTAAGGGCGTGAACAGTTTTTGTTGGTTTATTGCCTCTTGATTTGCGTACTGGAAACTGAACGAATCAAATGGAATTTAAAATTGTGCTATATGAGAAGAATGCGTGGGTTTTGTCCGATTTCGCTTATTTTCACAAAGTGACATAAAAATATGAAAAAAGTACTATGTACGTAATTTTGTCGAAATCGATCAGTCGGGTCACGAGATAAGGGATTTCACAAAAAAGTGGGCGGTGCCTAGTCCATTGTCCATTTTCACAGCAGCTCCTTTAAAGCTTTCTAATAGCATCCCGGCGGCAAATTTTTACGCCTCTGACACATTAAGTTATTGTTTTATCGCGCTTTTAGTAGTTTTGAACGGTGTTACGTTATATGGGAAGTGAATGGGATTTTTATATGATTTGGTTGATGTAGCTTAAGCGGCTTAGGAGATATGCACATTGAACTTATTAGAGGGCGAGGTCGCGCCCACTTTTTGAAAATTTTTTCTCCACAGGTGCTACTTCTTACTGCGGTTCCCTGTGCCAAATATAAGTTTTATATCTTAATTAGGTGCTTAGTTATGACACTATATATGTTTTCGGTTAATGGAGATTTGTTGGCGTGGCGGTGAACCGATTACTCCCATCTACGAACTTGAACTGTTTTTTGTACTAGAAAACCTGAATGTCAAGTTTCATCAATATATCTTAATTTTTACTCAAGTTACAGCTTGAACGGACGGACAGACAGACAGTCAACCGGATTTCAACTTTTCTCGTCACCCTGATCATTGGTATATACATATATATACATCGATTAGTTTTAGGTGATATGTACAACCGTTAGGTTAACAAAACTATAATACTCTGTAACAGCTGGTTGCAGGAGAGTACCCACTCTCATGTGAACGCATACATTTTATTTTATTTTTAGGAAAATTTTTTTTATGCGCCAACAAAATTCAATCGTTTTAATTTTTTAATATATTTTTATTTGTGTTTTGAAATGTACAAAAACAATTTTTTTTTCGTTTTTTACATATTTAATATATTTTTTTTAAATCAAAGTAGTACCCAACAAAAAAAGTAGTTCACTGGTCATGGTTATAGCGGCTGTTCATGTTGTCTGAAATAAAAAACTCGAATGGATTATTATTCAGTACCAAATATAATCAATTTCATTAAAAAAAACATGTCGAACTTCAAAAAAAAGTCACGAAAATCTTGTTTTTTTTCGTAACAAATCGTTTAAAAAAATTTGAAATTATTTTCGAAAATAAACAATTCTGGTAGGGACGATAACTATAAATGAGTAAAAGAACATATGTATGTTAATTTTAAAGCAATCGGTTGAATACTTTTGTTTTTAGGACCATGACAGTTTCAGAAAATGATGATTCGATAAAAATGCGTTTAGAAACGTAGCAGCTGCAGACTTGTCATGGCGCCTGGTAGACAGTCGCTTACGACACGTCGGCGACTATGAGCTGTAACTTATCAAATACTATGAATTTCGGTCTGAATTTTTTATAGCATGTTTTGAATAGGTTTTACTGTCAAAATATAAAAAAAAAAAATCAATATTTCGAAGTGATTACATGAGAACACCCCCTTCAAAAAACTATATCTTCGACTTCGTATTTATTGTTCTCTTAATTTCAACAAGTAGAAACGAAACTTACCAAATTATCTTTACCGGGCCGTTTGGAGGAAAATTATAGATATGTAGATAAAATGTTTCTGAATAGAGAGCAAATAGAAACAAGTAAGGAAGTGCTAAGTTCGGGTGTCACCGAACATTTTATACTCTCGCATGATAAAGTGATAATCGAGATTTCATTATCCGTCATTTACAAATTTTTCAAATACCGTATTTGTGTAAAGTTTTATTCCGCTATCATCATTGGTTCCTAATTTATATGTATGTATATTATACAGAGAAGGCATCAGATGGAATTCAAAATAGCGTTATATTGGAAGAAGGCGTGGTTGTGAACCGATTTCACCCATATTTCGTACATGCCATCAGGGAAATCGGTGGAGTAGTTCCTGAGATATGGTTTTTGGTCCATAAGTGGACGACGCCACACCCATTTTCAATTTTTAAAAAAACCTGGGTGCAGCTTTCTTCTGCCATTTCTTCCGTGTTTCTGACGTTTTTTGTTAGTCGGTTAACGCACTTTTAGTGATTTTCAACATAACCTTTGTATGGGAGGTGGGCGTGGTTATTATTCGATTTCTTCCATTTTTGAACTGTATATGGAAATGCCTAGAGAAAACGACTCTATAGAGTTTGGTTGACATAGCTATATTAGTTTCCGAGATATATACAAAAAACTTTGTAGGGGCGGGGCCACGCCCACTTTTCCAAAAAAAATACGTCCAAATATGCTCCTCCCTAATGTGATCTTTTGTGCCAAATTTCACTTTAATATCTTTATTTATGGCTTAGTTATGACACTTTATAGGTTTTCGGTTTTTGCCATTTTGTGGGCGTGGCAGTGGGTCGATTTTGCCCATCTTCGGACTTAACCTTCTTATGGAGCCAAGAAATACGTGTACCAAGTTTCATCATGATATCTCAATTTTTACTCAAGTTACAGCTTGCACGGACAGACGGACGGACGGACGGACGGACGGACAGACAGACATCCGGATTTCAACTCTACTCGTCACCCTGATCACTTTGGTATATTTAACCCTATATCTGACTCTTTTAGTTTCTGGACTTACAAACAACCGTTATGTGAACAAAACTATAATACTCTCCTTACCAACTTTGTTGCGAGAGTATAAAAATAGTTAATAAAGCCAATGAAAATATAAAACGAGATTTTTGGGCAAAACTAGACTACTTCAGTAATATGCTGAAAAAATGCCTCTTTGTGTTTTGGAGAATGAACTAACCTTAGACAAGATAGTATTTCTATTACTGAATTTTATAATAACGTGGACAAAAAACTATGCCTAATCATAAATAAACAAATCATGACGTATAGCGGAAATAAAGGTATTATTGCCTCTTTATATGAGCGCGCTAGTTAAAACGCCTTACGCGTCTTCATATCAGGACTTCGACGTCCATAGTTTAGTTTAGATAGCTGATCAAAGATCACACGTAGACTAATAATCTAGTCCTTTGTGATGCCATTGAAAAAGAACTCCCCTGTTCCGACTTACAGATTGGCGAAGCGCTTTGCAGCCAATACATAGTTACACAGACGCTTAATTTCAACAGCCGCCAGTTCGGTGGGAAGTCCAAAGGCTTGCGCCCGCATGTGTCTGAGTCTTGACCTCCCAAACGCGGGACAGTCAAGTAGGAAGTGCTGGCTTGTTTCTACCGCATCCTCTTCCAAACAGCTTCTACAGTCGGCATCCGGTAAGATACCCATTCTTACCGCAGGTAAGCCAATAGGACAGTGGCCTGTTAAGAGTCCCACTAATAATGAGAGGTTAGCCTTACTGAGGGCTAAGAGATCATTAGATCTCCTGCGATCTATCCTGGGCCCAAAGGCTTTTGCAACCGCACAAGTACCGATGCTGTCCCAGCGTTGGGCGAGCATTCGCGTGGCCCAGCTATCCCTTGTGAGGTTAGGGTGAGGTCGAGTACCTGCAGTCACAAAAGTAGGAGAGTTTCCTCTGTTACAAATACGAAGATTTCCGCTAATAATGAAATCAAAAAGCGACTTACCTCTATTATTAGTATCCGAGCTACCCCAGATTTGGTGTCGCGAGTTAGCATCGGAACCGATGATGACGCCAGTGCCAGTCTTAGACGCTTCGGTCCTCCTCAGTAGTAAGGGAGGTGGCTCCAACACATCATCCAACACATCATCGTGTGGCATGTACGCGGAGATAAGCCAGAAATCTCCGGTGTCACACTCTAGTTTCACTGTCACTACGTCAGCGTTCCTGAAATTAGGTAGAAGAAATACCGTTACTTAATTTCTTACCAACATACAGGCCCCGTTCGTACCTGCATACTTGGCCATCAGGAACCTGTGGCTCTTTGTCCTCAATCTAGAGATCCCGTTACCAGTCAGCCACGGTTCCTGGATCAGGACGACATCAGCTCCGTCTTGTTCCATACGAAGCAGTAGATTGGCGGAGGTCGCCTTTGCCTGCTGGAGGCTAATCTGGAGGAATTTCATCCTTCAGACTTTCCTCCAGGAGCGCTATTTCAGCGCCCAAGTCATGATCGATCCGCGCCTCCTCAAACAGTTGTTCGAGGCTGAAGACGGAGTTGCCGATCGACGAACCGCCCCCAGTACTCGCCACATCCGAGAGATTCGGGTCGATTTCCCCGGTCATTTGACCGTCAGCACCTTTTGTCACATCCACCGCCCCCGACGCTTAGGTGCCATCAGCTCAGGCATCTGATGGAAGTACTTTCAACACTACAATTTCAAACCCATAGCTAATGGCTCCCTTTGTTTTGCTGAGAGGACCTATGGATTCCGTGTTTAGCATTACCAGCGCTTGCCGATATGGTTCATCGGTTCTCTCTAGCTTTAAAACTCTCCAGTCCTGCGCTGGAAGTGAAGGATTGCAATATCTGAGGATTTCCTCGATCTCACTCGCAGAGAAAGGTTCGGTCGGCAGCCAAACGCGAGCCCTAGGACGAAGCGGAATATCCTCTTTGGCCACGATCGAGGGAGGTTTCTCCCTCGTGCGACCTCTGCCGCTTGACCGCCGGTTCTGTCCTGTTAGTTTCCGGTCCTACCCTATCGTCCTCGCTCAGCACTTTCTTGGCCCACTCAAGTGTACTAGCATGTTGCTCAGAAACCTGACCAACATGCTTGTCACCGTAGCGTTCCACGATCTTGGCCGCCAATCGGCGGTCTGACTTTAGCTTTCTTGCTTAAGCCGCCTTGCTTCTACCTCCCTTGGATCCTTTCATAACTCTAGCAGAGATTCCTCTGCTAGTGCTGGCGATTCCGCCGCGTATGAAGGATGCACCCTTCGCTACATTTCTTGCCGGCGGGTTTGCGCCGGCTACCCCTCTTCTGCTACCTGAAGCTACACCAACTGTCTTTGTCCTGTTGCAATTGCTCGGCGACGGTTTCGTCGCCATAGGAGCAGCAGCCCCGCCTGGGTTGGATCTAGGTGTCGATTTCGACAGCCCTTCACCTCCCTTCGTCGTCCTTCCGTCGCTGTTAATTTTACAATTGTCCATGCAAAAAGGGTCCCCACTCGGAGCCGCTATTCGTCCCCTAGAAAGGCAATCGCTTTGATGGTCCCAAGGTTATCTCAGTGACGAGGCCAAGGCGAGGGTTGACGTACGCCCTTATGAGGCAATGCGTTCAGAGCCGACCGGCGCAAAGAAGGAGTCATCTCAATATACACCTACCTGTCTCAATGGAATTCGATAGCAATACAAGTTATTACTGGCAGCCTAAAAGTATTTCGAAAATATGCACTCAGCAAACTCCACCTACACCCGAGTACATTCCTAAACCACATCATCCAAATCAGAATATGCAATTAACCTAAAAACTAAATCGCGAACAGTTCCATTCTGATCGTGCAGCCTTTCACAAACTGCGAAATGTAAATTTTATGCCGGAAGAATTAGAAGTCTTTCAAAATATTGAGGAAAACAGTCGGGAGCTTCGCAATTTAGTTGATACCATAGATAACTTGATCAGAATCTCTTTTCTTGGTCTCTCGCTTGTCAGCTGGCAGGGCACCCTGATCTGTTTTCTGAGCTGGCAACAAAACACAATAAGGGTGCCGTCAACCAGCAGTTAGTGTGAAATGAAATTTCGTTGAACTGTGCGAACATATTTTGGCAAAATAAATGTATATGTAAATTAATTAAAGATTTTGCATTTTAGCATTTATATATGTATGCATTTTCAAAGTGTTTAATTTAGTGTTTTGTATAATTTATTAAGTACCCAAGCTAATATTTTTCAGCAGTGGCATCATTGGCAAATGTAATAAAAAATGCGAGTTTTGAGAGCTCTCTCTCGAATCAAAGAGTCTCGTATCAAGTTATCTATGGTTGATACAGGCACATCAAAAAATTATATAAAATACTTCTCATTTCTTCAGGGAATTTAACCTTTTAATTTGAAATCCATAAAAATCTGATAAATAAAAAGTGTTTAGTTAATGTGTTAAGCAATACCTCAACGTTCTTTCTGCTTTGAAGTTTAAGTACATTTGACGGTACTACAGGTTACGACTTTTTAAAGCTTATTGAAAGCGGAAATTGATACTGTTGAAGGGTATGCCGAGAAATGGTACAGAAAAATTATACTTTCTTATATGTGAGCAAGTAAACTTAATAACAATTCCGTTCCACTCAAACTCCAAACACAATTTCGGCAAATAATCGGTAAAAATATTTATGCATGTGCTAACCCTGAAGTGCCTTGCCTTACAACACAACCGTTAAGGGGAGAATTCGCACAAATACAGATGAACCGATATACAGCAAGTGTTATCCATTTCCCAAGTCTGTAGCTCCGTTTATTAATAAAGAAATAAAAAGACTTCTTAAAGATGGAGTAATAAGGCCATCTTGTTCGCCTTGCAATTCTCCTGTATATGTAGTATCTAAAAAGGGAAAGCCAAAACTACGAATTATGATCGATTTTCGGAGGCTCAATGAAAAAAACATTCCAGATCGATACACTATTCCGGATACATCTGTCCTCTTAACTAACTTAGGAAGGTTGAAGTTGTTTACAACATTGGATCTTAAGTCAGTTTTTCACCAAATCATTATGTGTGAAAAAGACTGGCAAAAAATGGTTCAGTATAAACAACGGAAAATATAAATTCTGTAGATTACCCTTTGGGTTAAGAAAAGCACCCAGTATATTTCAAAGGGCCATTGACGATGTTTTACGCGAAGTCATAAGGAAATATTGTCACGTTTATGTCGACAATATAATTATCTATTTTTCAGATGAACAATCACATTTGAGAACGCAGGAATGAGAGTCTCGCCTGAAAAATCGAAGTTTTTTTAAACTCAAGTGAAGTTTCTAGGGTTTCCTGTTTCTAACACGGGTATTAGAACTTGCCCAGATGAAATTCGTGATATTGTTAATTACGAACCTCCGCAAACTCTTCGAGAATTACGTCCATTTCTGAGGCTGTCAGGATATTACAGGCGTTTCAAAAAAGACTATTCTGCCATAGTTAAGCCATTGCGGAGAAAAGACAACAAAGTTTCCGATGCGCTTTCTAGACATTCCGTTTCATTCCGTTATCAATGCTAGACCAACCGACATCTTTCACAACTGTGAGGAAGAAATAGGAGGATGGAGTCATGTGTAGAAATTCACGCAAGTGAAGAAAGTTCTCTGATCGCCATTCACTTGGGAGTGCTCAGAAACGATTCTTTTACACATGGCTCAAGCAGCTCAGTACTTCCGGTCTTTGACCAAGTATCCTCTGGGTAGCCTAAGAACATCCGTTCGAAGGCGAGCTAATGTGAGAAGGCGAGCTAATGTGAGAAGGCGAAACATCCCCTACATAGGGTTGTGCGCTGGGTTTTGGACCCGCCACGTAAAAATCAGTACCAATGAAAAAGAAAAAGGAGCCTAGGATTAGAGACCCCCCTTGTGATGACGACCACCGCAAACGAAATAAGGACTACGATTTGAGGGCATGCACCTGGAATGTCCGGACCCTTAATTGGGAAGGTTCCGCTGCCCAGCTGGTTGATGTCCTCGCAAAAATAAAGGCTGACATCACCGCCGTCCAAGAAATTCGATGGACGGGACAAGGACAGAGACGAGTAGGTCCTTGTGACATTTACTACAGTGGCCATAAAAAGGAGCGCAAGTTTGGTGTTGGATTCGTGGTGGGAGAGAGACTCCGTCGCCGAGTACCATCATTCACTCCGGTGAATGAACGTCTAGCCACAATCCGCATCAAAGCGAGGTTCTTCAAGATATCGTTGATTTGCGCCCACGGCTTGACGGAAGAGAAGTACGATGTGACCAAAGATGTCTTTTATGAGTGCTTGGAGCGCACTTATGAGGGTTGCCCCCGCCACGATGTCAAAATCGTGCTTGGCGACTTTAACGCCAGGGTGGGAAAAGAAGGTATCTTTGGCACTATGGTCGGTAAATTCAGCCTCCACGACGAAACATCTCCAAATGGGTTGAGGCTGATCGACTTCGGCGGTGCCCGAAATATGGTTATCTGTAGTACTAGATTCCAGCATAAAAAGATTCATCAAGCTACCTGGCTGTCTCCGGATCGAAAAACTACCAACCAGATCGATCATGTTGTGATAGACGAAAGACACGTCTCCAGTGTTTTAGATGTGCGTGCGCTCCGAGGTCCTAACATCGACTCGGACCACTATCTTGTTGCAGCCAAGATTCGCTCCCGCCTCTCTGCAGCAAAAAACGCACGTCAACAAACACAAGGAAGGTTCGACGTCGAGAAGCTGCAATCACAACAGACAGCCGAACGATTTTCTACTCGGCTTGCACTCCTGCTCTCTGAGAGCACTCGTCAACAACTCGGCATAAGGGAACTGTGGGACGGCATTTCAAACTCCTTACGTACAACTGCAACGGAAACCATTGGTTTTCGGAAAGTGCAAAAGAACAGCTGGTACGACGAGGAGTGCCGTATCGCAGCGGAGAGAAAACAGGCTGCCTACCACGCAACGTTACGATCGACCACTACACGTGCGGGATGGGATAGATACCGAGAGTTGAAGAGGGAAGCGAGACGCATTTGTGAGGCAAAAAAGAAAGAGGCCGAAATGCGTGAGTATGAAGAGCTTAATAAGCTGGCCGACAGGGTAATGCTCGAAAATTCTACGAGAAAAATGCGGCGGCTTACAGAAGGTTTCAAAACCGGAGCATACTCTTGTAGAACCCCCAAAGGTGATCTAGTCACCGATGCCCAGAGCATACATAAATTATGGAGGGAACACTTCTCCAGCCTGCTGATCGATTCCCCAATCGATGACAATGGAGCAGACGTTCCATTGCCCGACCATGAAGAAGTTCGAATAGCAAGTGCCCGCCTGAAGAACAACAAAGCGGCTGGGGCCGACGGATTGCCGGCCGAGCTATTCAAACACGGCAGCGAAGAACTGATAAGGAGCATGCATCAGCTTCTTTGTAAAATATGGTCGGACGAAAGCATGCCCAACGATTGGAATTTAAGTGTGCTATGCCCAATCCATAAAAAGGGAGACCCCACAATCTGCGCCAACTACCGTGGATTAGCCTCCTCAACATCGCATATAAGGTCCTATCGAGCGTATTGTGTGAAAGATTAAGGCCCACCGTCAACAAACTGATTGGAGCTTATCAGTGTGGCCTTAGACCAGGCAAATCAACAACCGACCAGATATTCACCATGCGCCAAATCTTGGAAAAGACCCGTGAAAGGAGAATCTTCGTCGATTTCAAAGCTGCTTTCGACAGCACGAAAAGGAGCTGCCTTTATGCCGCGATGTCTGAATTTGGTATCCCCGCAAAACTAATACGGCTGTGTAAACTGACGTTGAGTAACACCAAAAGATCCGTCAGGATCGGAAAGGACCTCTCCGAGCTGTTCGAAACCAAGCGAGGATTAAGACAAGCCGACTCCCTATGGTGCGACTTCATCAATCTGCTGCTGGCGAACATAATTCGAGCTGCAGAACTAAATAGAGAAGGTACCATCTTCTATAAGAGTGTACAGCTGCTGGCGTATGCCGATGGTATTGATATCATCGGCCTCAACGCCCGCGCCGTTAGTTCTGCTTTCTCCAGGCTGGACAAGGAAGCACAGAAAATGGGTCTGGCAGTGAACGAGGGCAAGACGAAATATCTCCTGTCATCAGACAAACAGTCGTCGCACTCGCGACTTGGCTCTCACGTCACTGTTGACAGTCATAACTTTGATGTCGTAGATAATTTCGTCTACTTAGGAACCAGTATTAACACCACCAACAATGTCAGCCTGGAAATCCAACGCAGAATTGCTCTCGCCAACAGGTGCTACTTCGGACTGAGTAGGCAATTGAAAATTAAAGTCCTTTCTTGACGAACAAAAGCCAAAATCTATAAGTCGCTCATAATCCCCGCCCTGCTATTTGGTGCAGAGGCTTGGACGATGACAACAACCGATGAGTCGACGTTACGAGTTTTCGAGAGAAAAGTTCTGCGAAAGATTTATGGTCCTTTGCGCATTGGTCACGGCGAATATCGCATTCGATGGAACGGTGAGCTGTACGAGATATACGACGACATTGACATAGTTCAGCGAATTAAAAGACAGTGGCTTCGCTGGCTAGGTCATGTTGTCCGGATGGATGAAAACTCTCCAGCTCTGAAAGTATTCGACGCAATACCCGCCGGGGGAAGCAGAGGAAGATGAAGACCTCCACACCGTTGGAAGGACTAAGTGGAGAAGGACCTGGCTTCGCTTGGAATATCCAATTGGCGAAAAGAAAAAACGACTGGGCTATAATCGCCTAAGCGGTGTCTACACCAGTTAAGAAGAAGAAGAAGAAGAGGAAGAAATATTAAGGTTCATAATAGAAAAATTATCCGAAACTCAAGAAAAAACTCTGCAAAGAAACAATCATTGAAGAACTGCTAAAACATATATCTGTGGAGAAAAGGTTTTCATACTGCGAAACAAAAGGCTTGGATATAAATTTGATAAGGTGTTTATGGAAAAGATAGCCGAAAAAGATCTAGGCACCACAGTTCTAATCTTATATATAAAAATGAATCACAAAATGTGTTGCCAAGCGCGTAACTCAACAACGCCTGGACCAATTCTGCCAATTATTTTTTTTAAATGTTCAAGGATGGTTTTTACGGAGAGAAAAATTCGAATAATTGCCGGAAAACCCCTAAAAACAGCCCTTTTCTTTTCCAATACAAACGAATGAATGTTTGTTTGTTAGTAACGCTAAGAGAACGGCTGAACCAATCTTGATGAAATTTTCAGAGGTTGTTCGTTGTGGATCAAGGAAGGTTCAGAAATAAAAATACTTTATACTTTTTGTGAAGGAAAGTCGGAAAATTGGTTAATTCCAAAAAGTAACTTTTTTCCATACAGATTTTTTTTTTAATTTTTGTTTGTTTTGTGTTTCAATATTTTGATTTGTAAATTATTTGACTCGTTTAATTTCGGTCGCTTGCGTTTTTATTCCGGCTATTCAAAAGAAAAATTATTGAAAATTATTCAGTGAAAACTTTACATGTGTTTCACACAAAGAGGTCAATTGCAGATTGAAATTTGTTACGAAGCCACGAAGAGGTCGCTCTAACATCGGTCGGCGTTCTTTTTGCCATCAAGGTATGGCAGCCCAAGGCATGCGGAATTATGGATCGCGGTCAATCAGCAAGCGATCGTCACGATGCCACAGCACGACTCTTCAAACAGCAGTTACGATGTTTGATTGACTTTATCTTGAAGCAACGTATATGTGGTGCTGTTGGATGCTAGATGTACTCCGTTGAGTGGCAAAAGAGAGGTTTTCCGCACGTACACATTCTTCTTTGGATGGTTGTTACACCAGATCAATTTTCAGCGAAAATTCTTGATGTAGAGAAAGATCCAGTATTATACGCAGTGGTGGAAACCAATATGGTTCATCTTTTCGGTTTGTATGTCTGACAATAAATGCACGAAACACTATCCACGTGCTTTTCTTTCGGAAACACAAACTGGAAATGATGGATATCAACACTATCGGCGCCGCTCATCAGATAACAGAACATTCAGCATTCAACTTAGAAGAGTGAATATCGAAGTTGAAAACACATGGATCGTACTATAATCACCATTGTTGTCTAATTCACATTCAAAACTCATATCAATGTTTAATATTGCAGTTTGGTGAAATCGATAAAATACGTTTGTAAGTACGTCACCAAAGGAATCAACATGGCGATTATTGGTCTTGAACGATACGGTCGATACGTGGACTCCAATAAAGCGCTTTGTAGGATATTTACTTCTGCAATTCATGAACGTTTTCCGACTGTTGTGCATCTCGCAGTTAATTTGGAGAATGGCCAAAGAGTGTATTTTAACCCAGAGAATACAGTGCAGCTAGTGAAAACACCGCTGGCAACAAAATTAACATTGACGAGTTTTTTCTCAACTTTCGTCAGTGATCCGTTTGCGAGAACATTGCTCTATTCGGAAATACCTTGATATTATAGATGGAATGCATCGTCGAAGAAATAGTTGCGCAGAAAGCTAGGCCAACCAGTACATTGACATCCAGATGTGTTCTCAACTAATGCATTAGGACGAATTTACATAATCCCCCGAAAAATTACGATTGTTTCTACCTTCGGTTGCTATTGATTAATGTACGCGGTTCAACTTTATTTGAGTCATAGCTTACTGTGAATGGTACGGTGTGTGCGAGTTTTGGAGAAGTAAGCCAGCAATTACAATTGCTGGAACACGTTAATCACTGGAATGAAAATGAAGTTCGCACACTTTTCACAAGTGTTCGGACATTGGCCAAATTATCGTAACTACGATTACTTAAGTGCGCGCGCATTGGTAGCTGCCGAAAATACCGATGTTGTTGACTTAAACTGGAAGATTCAAAGTGAAATTCCGGGGGACTTATACAAATCGATCGATCGTCTTGACAATGAAGACGACGCCGTGAATTATCCAGTGGAATTTCTAAATTCTTTGCAGGGGCTTGGTATGCCTCCGCATCATTTGCGTCTCAAAGTAGGATCGGTCTTTTTTATGTTTCGCAATCATCATGCGCCGAAACTGTGTAATGGAACCCGACTGATTGTGACGCACCTATCGGATACAAGGGGCAAAATGCTTGATTCTACGAATTCCCTTGAGCTCTAACGATTTCTCATTTCAGTTCAAACGTATTCCGTTTCCAGTGAAAATTGCATTTGAGATGACAATCAACAGGACCTAAAGATAGTCGCATATTGTGAGGCATAAATTTGGAAATGCACATAATTTCACGCAGGACAACGGCTGCGGGGTCAGCTAGTTAATAATAATAATACATAAATGCAATCTTCGTTAAATATAAATATTCATATCTGTACGAGTATCTTACAAAAACAACCCAAATACAAAAAAAGAAAAACGATTATAAATATATAAAATTAAAAAGACGTGTGGCACTCGGGGACTGCCGCGGTAAAGCTACTGCATAGCATTTTGTATCAACTTATGGAATTATAATTATTTATTTATTTTATTCATGCAGTATTTCTTTTTCGTTGATATTAATTCAAGTTACACTTTTTGAACGTGGTGACCGATAAGAAAACAAATTTTTCTATTATTAAATAAATAAAAAGTTAATATTATTTAAAATATTTTTATTATTAATAATAAATACATACATACACATATATGTATATCGGCTATCATATTAATCTTATTATTTGCTGATATGTATACGCAAGTGCGCGTTCAGAAAATCAAATCATAATTTTATCACTTATGTATACATATTACATGTGCGCGAGTTAATTTTTAGCATAAGTAAAAATGAGTGCTTGGAACGCGCTTATGAGAGTTGCCCCCGCCACGATGTCAAAATCGTGCTTGGCGACTTTAACGCCAGGGTGGGCAAAGAAGGTATCTTTGGCACTACGGTCGGTAAATTCAGCCTCCCAAATGGGTTGAGGCTGATTGACTTCGCCGGGGCCCGAAATTTGGTTATCTGTAGTACTAGATTCCAGCATAAAAAGATTCATCAAGCTACCTGGCTGTCTCCGGATCGAAAAGCCACCAACCAGATCGATCATGTTGTGATAGACGGAAGACACGTCTCCAGTGTTCTAGACGTGCGTACGCTCCGAGGTCCTAACATCGACTCGGACCACTATCTTGTTGCAGCCAAGATTCGCTCCCGCCTCTCTGCAGCAAAAAACGCACGTCAACAAACACAAGGAAGGTTCGACGTCGAAAAGCTGCAATCACAACAGATAGCCAAACGATTTACTACTCGGCTTGCACTCCTGCTCTCTGAGAGCACTCGTCAACAACTAGGCATAAGGGAACTGTGGGACGGCATTTCAAACTCCTTACGTACAGCTGCAACGGAAACCATTGGTTTTCGGAAAGTGCAAAAGAACAGCTGGTACGACGAGGAGTGCCGTATCGCAGCGGAGAGAAAACAGGCTGCCTACCACGCAACGTTACGATCGACCACTACACGTGCGGGATGGGATAGATACCGAGAGTTGAAGAGGGAAGCGAGACGCATTTGTAGGCAAAAAAAGAAAGAGGCCGAAATGCGTGAGTATGAAGAGCTTAATAAGCTGGCCGACAGGGGTAATGCTCGAAAATTCTACGAAAAAATGCGGCGGCTTACAGAAGGTTTCAAAACCGGAGCATACTCTTGTAGCACCCCCAAAGGTGATCTAGTCACCGATGCCCAGAGCATACATAAATTATGGAGGGAACACTTCTCCAGCCTGCTGATCGATTCCCCAATCGATGACGATGGAGCAGACGTTCCATTGCCCGACCATGAAGAAGTTCGAATAGCAATTGCCCGCCTGAAGAACAACAAAGCGGCTGGGGCCGACGGATTGCCGGCCGAGCTATTCAAACACGGCGGCGAAGAACTGATAAGGAGCATGCATCAGCTTCTTTGTAAAATATGGTCGGACGAAAGCATGCCCAACGATTGGAATTTAAGTGTGCTATGCCCAATCCATAAAAAGGGAGACCCCACAATCTGCGCTAACTACCGTGGATTAGCCTCCTCACCATCGCATATAAGGTCCTATCGAGCGTATTGTGTGAAAGATTAAGGCCCACCGTCAACAAACTGATTGATGCTTATCAGTGTGGCCTTAGACCAGGCAAATCAACAACCGACCAGATATTCACCATGCGCCAAATCTTGGAAAAGACCCGTGAAAGGAGAATCTTCGTCGATTTCAAAGCTGCTTTCGACAGCACGAAAAGGAGCTGCCTTTATGCCGCGATGTCTGAATTTGGTATCCCCGCAAAACTAATACGGCTGTGTAAACTGACGTTGAGTAACACCAAAAGATCCGTCAGGATCGGAAAGGACATCTCCGAGCTGTTCGAAACCAAGCGAGGATTAAGACAAGCCGACTCCCTATGGTGCGACTTCATCAATCTGCTGCTGGCGAACATAACTCGAGCTGCAGAACTAAATAGAGAAGGTACCATCTTCTATAAGAGTGTACAGCTGCTGGCGTATGCCGATGGTATTGATATCATCGGCCTCAACGCCCGCGCCGTTAGTTCTGCTTTCTCCAGGCTGGACAAGGAAGCACAGAAAAAGGGTCTGGCAGTGAACGAGGGCAAGACGAAATATCTCCTGTCATCAGACACTATTGACAGTCATAACTTTGATGTCGTAGATAATTTCGTCTACTTAGGAACCAGTATTAACACCACCAACAATGTCAGCCTGGAAATCCTACGCAGAATTGCTCTCGCCAACAGGTGCTACTTCGGACTGCGTAGGCAATTGAAAATTAAAGTCCTTTCTTGACGAACAAAAGCCAAAATCTATAAGTCGCTCATAATCCCCGCCCTGCTATTTGGTGCAGAGGCTTGGACGATGACAACAACCGATGAGTCGACGTTACGAGTTTTCGAGAAAAAATTTCTGCGAAAGATTTATGGTCCTTTGCGCATTCGCCACGGTGAATATCGCATTCGATGGAACGGTGAGCTGTACGATATAAACGACGACATTGACATAGTTCAGCGAATTAAAAGACAGCGGCTACTCTGGCTACGTCATGTTGTCCGGATGGACGAAAACACTCCAGCTCTGAAAGTATTCGACGCAATACCCGCCGGGGGAAGCAGAGGAAGATGAAGACCACCACTCCGTTGAAAGGACCAAGTGGATAACGACCTGGCTTCGCTTGGAATATCCAATTGGCGCCACGTAACGAAAAAAAGAAACGACTGGCGAGCTGTTGTTAACTCGACTATAATCGCGTAAGCGGTGTCTACGCCAACTAAGAAGAAGAAAAAAAATTAGTCAAAAGAATATATTTTGAGCTGCACCGAAACTACTCTGTGTACTCTTTATTTATACTCTTAAGACAAACTTATTACATGGTTCTTACTTCTATTTATACTAACTAGTATGTTTATTTATTACTAGTTGATAGTTTGTTAAGATACAGATTATATTATTTATTTAGGTTTGTTTACATATGATGGGTTTACAAAAAGTCTTGCTGTATTTTTATTGAAGTTTTTTTTTTTATTGAAATAGAAATGAATTTTTGATGACTCATGCCCAGCTCGTGACCGATGCTACGGCTGCTACTATGCCGGTCTCTTTCGACCAATTCAGCGATTTTATCGCAATTTTCGACGACAGGCCTTCCGGAGCGTGGCGCATCTTCGGCCACTTCTACACGAGAACGAAAACGTTGAAACCATCGTTGTGTGGTGGAAATGGAAACTGTATCGGGTCCATAAACTGCACAAATTTTATTGGCGGCTTGAGATGCATTTTTGCCTTAATCGTAGTAGTACTCTAAAATATGCCGTATTTTCTCTTTATTTTGCTCCATGTTTGCGACGCTATAACTCACGAACGACTTAAAGGTATGACCCGATGTGACGAATAAAACTAGAACTACGCGCTTTCAGCGCCAACTAGCGAAAATACCGCAAGACTTTTTTGACAACCTAATATATTGCTTGCGTAGATACATTTGCTTTGTTTTAAGATAAGGTTGTTGTGGTATTCAGACTCAATGTTGTTTTGATACTTGTTTGTTTAGGATTGTTTGTTGTAGCGATAGTGCATTTCAATTGTTTGAACTCAAGGTTTTTTTGATGCATTCTGTTTACTGAAACAAAAGGTTGTTTTAATTTTTGCTACTATTATATGGAATACTATGAACTCGCGCATTAAACTGCTTGTTCATACATTCATATATACTTATATGTACATACATACTTATATTTGTATACACTTCCGCACAAATAATGCACAAGCATGCATACATGCATATGCGTACACATGTTAATATGTCACCAACAAAAAATTGAAGCATTGTTCTACAAAAACAACAATTGCTCAAATAGCAGAAGCATCAAAAGTCAATTTGGCAGCCGAACTGGCGAAGCCCAAATGTAGTAAATTCTACAAGCGAACTAGCTTCATTCATAAAAACAGACGCCGTAACATCTCCCCGAGCATGCCTTTGCCTACAAGCGTCTTTTCGCGACGATGGCAAAAGCTAAAAATCATAAATTGAACAACTTTCTGATGCTTCTTCACAGAGAAGTCAGAAAAGTGGCAACAACGGAGTTGTCGATTTATAATATTTCTCCATTCTAAAATATTTTTCCGTGACTCGCAAAAATCTGCGTCGATATGTATGCAAGCTCATACATATGCATACATATTTACGCTAGTTTGTAGGCGAAGCTATTACAACGGCAAGGGAAGCGGTCAATAGGCGGCCATTCGTTTATTTTTTTCGGCACAGGTTGGATTTTCTATCATCACACAAGTGCTGAACCAATGAGCGCGACAGATATTAGATTACACACGTTCTTAGGGACACAGGTATTGATGCAGCTGCACAACTACATAACTGTGTCCCTAAGAACGTGTGTATTTTAATATTTGACAGATGTCGCTTGCAGTCTGTCGAGCTCAATGTGTTCAGCACTTGACTCTTTGACAAAACGCAAGTTTCGGTCATTGGTTGACCGTGACAACGGAGATGCGAAAGAAGCGTGCGACACTTGTTATTATGAATGTATGTACATATGTATATGGCTCGCATTTGCTTTCGTAAACATACAGACAAATGTGCCAAAGAAATCATATACATATGTACATATGCATGCGTAGTGGAGCGTGAGGTTTTTTTCGTTACGGAATTTCTGGATTCGGTCTCCGCGCTCAAGGCCCGCGATAGAAGCTATGCAATAGCTTAAAAATCAGTGACGCTGAATTATTTGAAAAATTTGTATGTACGTGCCCAAATAAACCGCTTGTTCATTTTTTAAATTATCACTATAGCTTTAAGTCAAAATTAAATCATGGCTTATTTGAATTTGTAACACTCATTTTAAATAAATAAATCAAATAAATGATTGGAAATTAAATAATGGCGTTTTTTAACATACATACATATATGATATATAGTCTCGCTACGAAATTAAGAACTGTTTTGTTGGATATTAACACTGCTCTAGCTGCTCCTCTGATTTTATTTCTAATTAGCTATCACCGCGGTTCCGCTCGCATTTGATCCCTTGAATAAATATCAAAGATAATCAATAATACCAAGTTATTAAATATACAAAATGTACACAAATACTATACCATGAGGATCATTTTTGTGGTGCTGGTGTTAACCTAAATATTGTCTCATTATCGCTTTTGAAGTATTTTTATACTCTTGCAACAGAGTAGCATATATGATATTACATATGTATAATAATAGTTTTGTTCACCTTGTTTGTATCATCTAAAAATAATCGAGCAAGATGTCGATGACAGAAAATATCAAAAACGAAAAAACAACAAACACATGCGAGAGCTGTAGCAAATGAAAATTTTCATTAGCTCCGGCCTGCTACCGCTCCCAATTTTTTGCTACCGCTACGCCAGAGCATAGCGCAGCATTTAATTTTTTGCTCCCGCTCCTATAAGTTATCGGGCTTTTTGTTATAGCTCCGAAAAAAAAATGTTTTTTTACTTTGAATGGGTCCGTATGACCTTCTTTATTAAACATTTAATTGCAACTAATTTTACATTGTTTACTTAAGCTAAAAGGTAACCTTATTCTACCTGTCCCTTAACTTACAATTCTTCGGAATTGTAACTTTGGCGGCTCGTGCCGGATGTTACTTCCTGTTGACAGCTTGTAATTGTTAGCGTCAGCTATTTTATTTATGTTAACTCAAATATTAGCGTCAGCTATAATTTTGGATATATTTCGTGTTAACTCCTCCGCCGTCAAAAACAAACGTCCCCGTTTGTTCGCTGCATTTGATTTGTCAGAGTTATTGACCCTTCTAGTGTTGGTATTTCAGGTGTTTTGACTTCCTTATGATCGTTCAGATTAACATTTACATGATAATTTGATAGCTCAGTTATACTTGCTTTGCATTTATTTTTTAGACTCAAAATGGTGATAATTACGATTATGCACATCATGCACATGATTATGAGCGAAAAATTGGTAATTAAAGCTGCAGTGTGGGCTATTTTTAATTCTTCCAGATGATGTGTGTTGTTCAGATGAAGCTCCTTCATCATCTCCAAACTTAAAATTTCCTCTTCTTGAAACGATGGTTTATTTGGTTGTAAAATTGCTGCTAGCGGTTTGCTGGTGAATTTTTCGTTAAATGAGTATGTTTGGTTTTCTATACACACCGTGGAATTATGGTATTCTACCGCATATGATCCGGAAAGATGTATACTTTGGCTGTCAATTTTTACTGTACCGTTATATTGGTTTAGTAATATAATGCCAGGTGATATATTTTCTACCGATGGTATGTGCTGATTATTTATTAAAATGCATTCTGCCGGTTTGCTCTTTAGGAGACGGGGGACACATGTAGTGTTGCTTATGTCTATAATATTTTTGTTATTACATATTTTTATACTATTATATTCTTTACATTTGTTCCTTATACCAAAATTTTTATTATTCTTACACGCTATTACATTTTCAAATGGAATCTTATTTATATTCCTTTTTATTTTTATTGGTTTTATCATAATTGATTCACAAAGATCTTTATTAGATAATGGTATTCCAATAATGTATAGTAACATAGTTTCATTTGATGCAAGTTTAACATTTGCTAATTCGATAGATTCCTCAATATTATTTAGTGTAAAGTTATTTTTCCCTAGTGTATATTGTAATATAAAATATAAGAATTAACTATGCCGGCTTTTGCCCAATGTATTGCATAGTCTATATTAATTATCTCATCTTTTATTACATTTAATTTATATTTAATTTCAATGGCAATATTATGTTGTACAACTTCATTTGTCTGTACTTCTTTTAAAATTTTATTTGATATCGTAGAAATATTATTTATTCTGTCGAAAATTACTTTATTGATTGTTATTTGTTCGTTATTATTTTCAATTATATTATTAATATGCTTTTTTTTATAGTATTATTAAGTCGTCGTGGTCAGGATTTCCCGCAATCCATTTCCAGACTGTTCCTTATTCGTTAACTGATTTCCTAAATCTCTTTGGTTTTAGTCTATTTAAGTATGTCTGTGTCAGTTTTAGTTCATTAATGAGGATAGGAAGGAGTAGGTTTTCTTCTTTAACTTTAGTTCTAATTGAATTACTTAAATTGTTTAGTGCGTTCTAGTATTCGTCTATGTCCACTTTGTGTATCAGTCGGAATGTTCCTGTTTGAATTTTTACTGGTCCTGTACTAAATGTGTCTAGTTGTGAGTTTGTATAGTCTATTATCCTAAAGTCAGCGTACACCAAATGTACGAAAAATCAGAAAAATTAAAATAAAGAATGATATGTAGCTAGGTCTTGATATTGCTTTTATGTACTGTTCGTTCTTTTTCTGTGATTACGACACTGGATTTGTCTTCTTTTACAATTTCTTTTCTATATCTTGCTGTTAGTTTCGAGCCAGTTCGTTTATTTATTTTAACATATAATATTTATCCTGGGGCGTAGGTTTTTATTGGATTTCTAGTTTTATTGTGAATTTCGAAGTCTTTCATCTGCTGTTTCCTTAGTGTCTCGATATTTTCTCGACTTGAGTTTTCATATTGCTGTGGGTCTATTGAAACGCGTCTTCCAAAAAAAGTTTCTATTCGTCTTTTTCTGGTTGTAGAATGTATTGAGTAATTCGTAGGTGCAACGATCTAAAAGTTCTTGAAATGAGCGGTGGGTGCGTTCGGTTTGAAGACAACGCATAATTTCAGAAAGTGTGGAGTGAAATCTTTCGACTTGTCCAATGACTTTGCTGGCGTAGGGGGGTGTTTTGAAAATGTTAATACCAAGTTGGTCTTCGACCATAAATTGTATTGAGGCTGAGTTTAAAGATTTTTCATTATCTATAACTATGGTTTTCGGTACACCGAAGGAAAAAAGTATTTGTCGCAAGGGTTCTCTGATATCCTCTACTGCTTTTGATTCTATTAATCTAACTTGGGCGTACTTCGAAAATTTGTCTACTGCGGTAAGTACAAGATTTTTCTCTGTACTGTATATATCAATGTGAACTATTTCTCCAGGATATTGTGGAATAGGGGTTTCAAGTAAATGTGGTTTATTAGGATGACGATCGTATTTGTTTTCTTTACATATTTTGCATTGTTTAATTATTGCTTCTATTTTTGCTTTCATTTTTGGAAAATAATATTTTTGTATGAGTTGTTTTGAATTTTCGTCTCGGTTTCTATGTGCGCGTTTGTGTTCTTTTAATATTGTTTCGTTTTGAATGTCCTCGTTCGTAATGTCATCAACTTTCATCTGAGTATATCGAATTGTATAATAGGAAAAATGGATTTGGTATATTTGTTGAATTATTCCCATTATTTCTTCCGAAGTAAATGTGCCATTTGTCACCGAAGGGTTTAAGTAACGTTTAAAAACTGAAATTAGGTTTTCTGAAGAAAATGTTTGTTTAATTATTACATGTCTATGGTATGTAGGGAATAGTATTTTAAATAGGTAACTATCTTCGTCTCCTAAAGAGATCCAAAGTTGGTTTTTGAAAACATTTATGGGTACTTCTACGGCTGGAATTAGATTGTGAGATGAGCTGTCATCTGAATGTGTGGCTACTGATAAAGAATTTATTTCGAATGGTCTTGAAAGTGTATCTGCTACTATGTTGGCTTTACCAGGTTTATATCTTAATTCGTAAATATATTCTTCGAGTATGGCTTTCCACTGTTTTAATTTAGAATTATTGTTTTTATTGCTTAAGGCGTATGTGAGAGGTTGGTGGTCTGTATGGATTACTACTTTTGCCGTTCCATAGAGATAATTTCTAAAAGTATTTAATGCCCAAATAATAGCAAGCATTTCTTTCTCGTTAACTGCATAATTTTCTTCGGTTTTACTTAATGTCCTAGATATAAAGGTTATGGGTTTTCCATTCTGTTCTAAGACAGCACCTGGCATATGGCATATTTGGAAGCATCTGTTGTTAAATCGAACTCTTTTTTATAATCGGGATATTGTAAAATGACGTCTTTCGATGTCAATGTGGATTTTATTTTATTAAATGCTGCTTTAGCGTCATTGCTTAATTGGATTTGGATTTTTTTGGAAACATTTCTTGACAGAGTTGTGAGGGGTTTAGCTAATTTTGCATAATCTTTAATGAAACGTCTATAGTATCCTGAAAGTTCTAGAAATGATCTAAGGTCTTTAAGTGTTTTAGGGTATGGAAAATCTACAATACTTTTTACTTTAGATGGGTTTGTGGAAATACCAGCAGAAGAAATTATGAATCCTAGAAATTCTACTTGGTTTTTATAGAATTCGCATTTGTCTGCTTGTACTTTCATATTAGCTTTACGGAGTGTATCAAAAATTTTGTCAATATGCTCTGAATGAGATTTTTCATCTTTGCTAAATATTATTATGTCGTCTATATAGACATAACATATTTTTCCTATATATTGTCTCAGAATATCGTCTAATGTACGTTGGAAAATGGATGGGGCGTTCTTCAGTCCAAAAGGTAATCTTGTGAACTCATACTTTCCATTGTTCACTGAAAAGGCTGTTTTCTCCACGTCAGATTCCTTAAGAGGAATTTGATGGAAACCGCTTTTTAAGTCGATTACTGAAAATATTCGGTTTTCTCCTAATTGTGATAGTACTTCATTTATCTTTGGTATTGGATATCTGTCAGCAGTTGTAACTGTGTTTAGTTTTCTGTAATCAATAACTAATCTGAATTTTTTTTCGCCTGATGCATCGTCTTTTTTGGTTACAACCCATATTGGTGAATTGTATGGTGATCTTGATTTTCTGAATACCGTCCTCTAATAGTTTATTTATTTGTTTTTTTACTTCTTGTTTTAAACTGGCAGGATATGGGTATGATTTTAAGTAGATAGGTGTATCTGAATTTGTTCTAATTTCCGCTACTACTTTTGTAGTGTACGTTAGTTTTTCATTAGGTTCTGAAAATAAGTTTCGGTGTTTTTGTACAAGTTGTTTAATTTCATTTTTTTCTGAAGTATTCATATGTTCGTCACGGATTTGAATGGAATGAACATCTTGGGCTCTATATTGATGGAGTTGAATTTTACGTTTGTTTGCTACGATCATGAAATTTTCTTTAGTATGTATTATTGCTGATAGTTCCTTTAAACTATCATTTCCAAGAATTGCGTGAAAAGTTGTAAGAGTGGGTAACAAAAAAAATTTTAATTTGCATTCTTCAATATTAAAAAGATTTAGAAAAGTGTGATGGGTAATGTGTATTTTTCCACCGATTGAATTTGCGTAAAAAGGGTTATTGTTTTCTTTGGGATTTGGTACTAAATTTGATTGAATATAATTTTTATTGGAACCTGTATCGACTAGGATTTTTAAAATTTCTCCACTCTTCGTTTTGCAGTTGAAATAAGGTAACGAAGAGCTGTTTAATCTAAAAAATGTACATCTGTCAGGTCTAGTGATTGTTCGTTTTCGTCGGTTTGTGTTGTATCGGAAAGTCATAGTTGTATTCGTTGTTTTGGTAGTCATTGTTGTATTGATAATTTTGTTCGCTGTAAGGTTCAAAGTTTGAGTTTACAAGAAAATTCCTTTGAACTTTTGGTTGCAGATCATTTTTGTTTGAAAAGTTTGATGGTCGTTTGACAGTGAATTTTTTGATTTGGTCTATTGGCGTAATTGATAGCATTTGTTCTTAAGCTAACGTCTACGTCCATTGGTTGATGTGGTTTTGGTGGTCTTGGAGGGGGATAATTTGGTGGTTGTTTAAATGGCTTTTGATTATGAAAACCATGTTGTTGGTTTACTGTAATTTGGGGATACCGTTGTTGACCATAAGGATTAAATATTTGATTTGGTTTTGGTATAAAAGCTAACTCGGGATGGAACTTGGTTTGAGGAAGTTGTCGATTAAGATTTGAAAAAAAAATTGTGTTGTTGGAATTGTTGTCTAGGAAATTGATTTTTAGTGTGATTTGCTCTAATGATTTGATTTTCTAACTTCAGGCAAAGGTGAGGAGCTTCTGTTGCCTTTTTGATTCTCTGATGCCGAGAAGCCTAGGAAGGTCACCCGAAAGTCCTCTGACAAACGTGTCAAGGGCTTTAGCACGGTAGTTTTCCGTAAGAAGATGTATTGCTTCCTCTCCTACTTCCATACAACCAATTTTGTTGAGGATTAATGATAGGTGCGAATACACTTTTTGGTAAAATTCGTTGATCGTTAGTCTTCCCTGTATAAGACAAGTCATTTGATACTCTAAAGTACCAATGTCTCTTTTGTCTGCATAATGGGTAGTTAGACAACGAGATATTGCTGTCCAATCTAAAGGCGTGTTATACGACTCTAGTGCTATGTCCGCTTTCCCTATAATTTTGTTTCTAATTACATTTAAAATTCCGAAATATCTTGGTGTGCCTTTCGAGGGTTCATATATCCTCAGAATCCGCTCGACACTCTTTTTCCAGGAGGTAAACTCTGAAGCGTTCCCTGAAGATTCTCATAGTGATCGCACTACGTCGGGAATTTTGTCCATTTCGTTCATGTTGTCTCTGTATCTTTCGTCTATAGTTTGATCCCTAATGTTCTGGTTCGTACCATTATTCAAAATACTTTGTATTATGCTTTGTCCGTCCGTCTGTAACATCTGAGTTACAACGTTTTTAACTAAATGTGCCAATTCTGGCGAAATTTGGGTGCCAGAACCGGAAGGTCCTGTAGGTGCAACGGGAGTTGTATTCCCTAGCACTGGTGGTCTGATTAAATTATTAGGGTTAGCCATTTTCTTTAAAATATATAAAAAATGTTTCTTTATTAATCTCTGGAGGGTCCCTTTTACAGGAAAGTCGCAGAGTTATTTTACTTTTATAAGCACCGGAGGGTCCCCCGTTAGGTGGTGAATCGCGGCCCTTTTTAACTTTATACGTTATTGGCTGTACAAGCCCTTTTTTTATTTTTCTTTGTGGTTTATAATTCTCCCCCGTTAGGTGGTGAATCGCAGAAAATTTTGTATTTTATAAGCTGGAGGGTCCCCCCGTAGGTGGTGAATCGCAGCTTTGTATTATTATTTATTATTGGCTGTACGAGCCCGTTTATTATTTGTAAAAGAAATAATTTTCTTATTGGAACTCTTAAAACTTTCTTTAAATTATTTACTTTATTTTCCAAAAAAAAAATTTTTTAATATTTTTAAATTATTAATTTTCTTTTATAAGTTTCTTTTCTTTTCCTTTCCACAAAATTTGTTTATATATTTCTAAATAGTTAATTTTCAAAAAATGTTCTTTTCTTTTTCTTTCCTTTTTTGTTTTTTTTATATTCTTAATTATAAAATTTAAATAGCTTAACTTATTCCTTACATAGATATCAGCTTCCCTTCCATGGCCGGTGACCGTGCAGTTGTCCTTTTTCCTCTCGGTACTTGGGCGCACTCTTTCACTCCCTCGATGCCAGAAAGTCAATTCCGCTGCTTGCTTTTCGTACTGCTTATGGTACTTTTGTGAGTTGCTTGTTTAACACATTGCTCGTTTTTCGCACTACTTATGGTACTTTTGTGAGTTGCTTGTTTAACACATTGCTCGTTTTTCGCACTACTTATGGTACTTTTGCGAGTTGCTTGTTTAACACATTGCTCGTTTTTCGCACTACTTATGGTATTTTTGTGAGTTGCTTGTTTAACACATTGCTCGGGCGCCAGTTATCGGGCTTTTTGTTATAGCTCCGAAAAAAAATGGTTTTTTATTTTGAATGGGTCCGTATGACCTTCTTTATTAAACATTTAATTGCAACTAATTTTACATTGTTTACTTAAGCTAAAAGGTAACCTTATTCTACCTGTCTCTTTACTTACAATTCTTCGGAATTGTAACTTTGGCGGCTCGTGCCGGATGCTACTTCCTGTTGACAGCTTGTAATTGTTAGCATCAGCTATTTTATTTATGTTAACTCAAATATTAGCGTCAGCTATAATTTTGGATATGTTTCGTGTTAACTTATACATAGCTATAGTTTTTTACCTAACGAAACTCGGAGCAGAGCAGAGCACATACTTTTACATTGTTATGCTAAGGCTATGCTGTGGCTCCCGACAAAGTGATAGCGGTAGCGATAGCATAGCAATAATTCTAGAAATTTTGCTGCTACGGAGTAGTAAATGAGAACCCTGATATAAACCACTAATGCTACAATAACCAAATTCGCTGAGGACTTATCTCCAACCGACGCTGCAGAAATAACCAGATAACCACTCCACTACTCATATAACCTCAGAGGCATTACATTTTACACCCAGATTTATTCAAGAGATCTTTATTGAAACCTGCCTGGCACTGCCCCATTTTCATTGAAAGACCACCAAACTTGGTACATAATGTTACCTTGATATTCATACTAACTAAAACCACCACCACATATAATTCATTCACTTTCCAGAATGTCGATCACCTTATGACCAAAAACTGTCCACATGGGGCCTAAACTATTCAAACCTTCAGATACTGAATATGTGGATCAAGGTTCCAATAGAGAACTTTTTATTGAAAATATCGGCCAATCTCAGAGATATCTTATAGAAATGCTGAGAGAATTCATTTCTCAGAACAGTATGCCCATATGTCAAAAATAAATTTGAACCGGATAAATAATTTCTTTAACTCTCGTATATTTAAACTTCCAGTTTACCTTATGTATGCCAGGATCGGCAAATATATGAGTTATATTAATAAAATTTTCTAATAACGGACATCTTTTTGCTTATATGGATAAAATCGAAATCGTTATGAAAACTTGCTCTATACCCCTTATAACTTTCAAATTTTATGCACCTTAAAGTATTTCTTTAGCTTTAATTCTGGCAAGTTGCAAGAGTATGAAATACCCGGTAACACCCGAACTTAGCCCTTCCATACTTGTTTTTCAGTTAGATTTTCACATTTTTCGACAAACCATTACATCTGCCAAAATAAATTTGAAATTTATTTTATTTATATTATTTTTTATTGTTCCCACAAAATGTTTATATGCGAAAAACTTATCAGTTTCAATTATGTGTTTATCTGTACACCAGTGGATCTTTTTGGAAATAAGAATAAACGAGGGTAAGAAAAATACTCTTATATTTTTCAATACAATTTAATTTAATTGAAAAGATTAATTTTGTCAATTCGTATTTAACAATAAATATGTATGGTAGGTATGTAAGGGCATTCGCTACATGCCAAGATACGATCGAATAAATGAATCGTATTCATATGAAAATTAGAATTCGAATTAATGGTTGAACGTAGCATGCAGGATTGTTCCGATTTTATTTGTATAAGCGAGAGTTAATTGCAGCGCGAGATCGGTGACGAAAAAACGTACATATGTTGATGTGCGAACTGCATGAGACGAATTGAACCTGCTTTTCCGTTGCCCATCCTTTTAGTTGAGTGGGTTGGCGTACAGATGTGTTGAGTTGTGCTGTAGTGTCATCAGCTGTGGTGAAATGCGATGTAGCATTAGGATGCGCCACTTTTACCGAGTAGAGGGATGGATGCTTAACTCATTTAAACAAATGTTGTACAGAACTCCTATTGAACACAAATGAAATAATTTAATAGAAAGGAAGATTATTCTCCAAAACAATTATCTTCAAAAACTTTGCAACAAAGTACGAATACCCCCAAAGTCGAAAATCGTTAAAACTATATGAACGCCATAGTGGAGCAAATGGCAAACCAAATACAAATTTACTTTTAAAAAACATCTCTTCAGCATTTTATTTTATTTTAGGTAGTACTCAGATAATACCTGTGGCAAATATTATATAAGGTAACAATGGTACCCTACGGAAAAATATCAGATGTGTGTCACCAAATACCATCACTTTACTACTATTTAATACTATCACATTTCATTGTACTGTTTCAAAAAGCACAGCTGAAGCAGGTAACGAAACTAAATACTTAATAATGTGTAATGTATAATAACTTAAAGTATTAGTAAATAAAATTGAAAATAAGATATTTTTGATATTTATAGTTATACCACATATCTTTTTTCGAAATGGCAGGCCTTTAAACTTCAACTTCAACCATCTCTGTTTTGTTGTTTTGACGATTATACATATTTTTTGCATTATTTGAAATATTTATTTACATCGTTACTCATATGTATATATTTATTGTTTACAACTTTTATACTCTTGTAAGTTTAATTAACAAGATTCACCTAGCTAAAATACTATTAGACCTACTACAGACAGTGGGAAAATGGATGAAAACGGAAGATAAGAACTACTCGAAGCGCGATAAATCAATAACTAAATACGCCAAGTCGACCCCATGTGTGCTAAAGAAGTTATTGGGGTACTTTTCCGATAAAACTAACCGTTTTTGAGAAAATTCCAAAAAAACCTAAAATTTTGACCTTTGACCCCGAATAACTGACATTTCTCAGGACTTGTTGGTTCGATTTCAATAAAATTCGGTACGTAGCATTCTTCAAATATTCATATTTCAATGAGTGAATTCGGACTCCAAAAACGCCTACTTTACATACTATATAACAAAATTTTTAATTCCATCTGACTCTTTCACTTTTTAGCGTCCAAATCAAGAAGCATTTAATATAACGTGATTAAACTTTGCGCGAATAATGCCTTCAGCGTATGCCAGCATATGACCATAATTTGTATAAATCCAACAAAAACTGTTCAATCCCCTAGGTGTCCTGGACCCCAGCAGCTATAGTTGATTTTTTACCGCAAATATCCACGATACGATTTTTATTTTTCTAACAAACCCTACAAATAAGATATTAATATTTGAGTTTAATTCACTATATGTGTCACGAACATAGCAACAAAATATTGTAATAGCTGTTTTATGGTATTGTTTCGAATTGTTTGCAACATAAAAATAATTTCATATTTCTTTTTGAAATTATGCAAAGGTTAACAGGATTAACAGTCCTATTCACATTCCCTCACAAAAATCACCACCTTCTCTATTGTGAGGTTTGTGTGACTTATCTCATCTTCTTCTTCTTTACTGGCGTAAAAACCGCTTACGCGATTATAGCCGAGTTAATACAAGCGCGTTAATCGTTTCTTCTTTTCGCAAGGTGGCGCCAATTGGAGATTCGAAGCAAAGCCAGGTTCTTTTCCACCTTCCAACGGAGTCAAGGTCTTCCTCTTCCTCTGCTTCCCCCGGCGGGTACTGCGTCGAGTACTTTCAGAGCTGGAGTGTTTTCATCCATCCGGACAACATGACCTAGCCAACGTACCCGCTGTATTTTAATTCGCTGAACTATGTCAATGTTGTCGAAAATCTCATACAGCTCATCGTTCCATCGAATGCGATATTCGCCGTAGCCAATGCGCAAAGGACCATAAATCTTTCGCAGAACTTTTCTCTCGAAAACTAGCACCGTCGACTCATCAGTTGTTGTCATCGTCCATGCCTCTGCACCATCTAACAGGACGGGAATAATTAGTAACTTATAGAGTTTTGTTTTTGTTCGTCAAGAGAGGACTTTACTTCTCAATTGCCCACTTAGTCCGAAGTAGCAACTGTTGGCGAGAGATATTCTGTGTTGGATTTCAAGGCTAACGTTGTTGTTGGTGCTTACGCTGGTTCCTATATAAAATTACGAAATTATCTAAAAGTTCGAGGTTATGATTGTCAACAGTGACGTGGGTGCCTAGTCGCGAATGCGACGACTGTTCGTTTGATGACAGGAGATATTTCATCTTACCCTTGTTCACCACTAGTCCCATTTTCTTTGCCGCTTCATCCATTCTGGAGAAAGCAGAATTAAAGGCGCGGTAGATTAGGTCAATGATGTCTTATAGATGATTGTACCATCTCGGTTTAGTTCTGCAGCTCGAATTATTTTCTCCAGAAGAAGGTTGAAGAAGTTCAGTACTTTCCCGATCCTGACAGAGTTTTGAGTGTTGCTCAACGTCAGTTTACACAGCCGTATTAGTTTTGCGGGGATACCAAATTCAGACATCTCGGTGTAAAGGCAGCTCCTTTTCGTGGTGTCAAAAGCAGCTTTGAAATCGACGAAGAGGTCGGTTGTTGGTTTGCCAACTATTAAGCCACACTAATCAGGCCGAATCAGTTTGTTGAAGGTGGACTTTAATCTTTTACACAATACGCTCGATTGAACCTTATACGCGATGTTGGGGAGGCTTATCCCACGGTGGTTGGCGCAGATTGTGGGGTCTCCCTTTTTGTGGATTGGGCAGAAGACACATAAATTCCAATCGTTGGGCACGCTTTCATTCGACCATATTTTACAAAGAAGCTGATGCATGCTCCTTATCAGTTCTTCGCCACCAAGTTTGAATAGCTCGGCCGGCAATCCATCGGCCCCTTCCGCTTTGCTGTTCTTCAGGCGGGTAATTGCTTTTCGAACTTCTTCATGGTCGGGCAATGGAACGTCTGCTTCATCGTCATCGATTCGGGAATCGGGTTCGCCTTCTTCTGGCGTTGTACGTTCAATGCCATTCAGTAGGCTGGAGAAGTGTTCCCTCCATAATTTAAGTATGCTCTGGGCATCGGTGACTAGATCACCTTTGGGGGTTATACAAGAGTATGCTCCGGTCTTGAAACTTTCTGTAAGCCGCCGCATTTTTTCGTAGAATTTTCGAGCATTACCCCTGTCGGCCAGCTTATCAAGCTCTTCGTACTCACGCATTTCGGCCTCTTTCTTTTTCTGTCTGCAAATGCGTCTGGCTTCCCTCTTCAACTCTCGGTATCTATCCCATCCCGCACGTGTTGTGATCGATCGTAACGTTGCGAGGTAGGCAGTCTGTTTTCTCTCCGCTGCGACACGGCACTCCTCGTCGTACCAGCTGTTCTTTTGCACTTTCCGAAAACCAATGGTTTCCGTTGCAGCTGTACGTAAGGAGTTTGAAATGCCGTCCCACAGTTCCCCTATACCGAGTTGTTGACGAGTGCTCTCAGAGAGCAGGAGTGCAACCCGAGTAGAAAATCGTTCGGCTGTCTATTGTGATTGCAGCTTCTCGACGTCGAACCTTCCTTGTGTTTGTTGACGTGCGTTTTTTGCTGCAGAGAGGCGGGTGAGAATCTTGGCTGCAACAAGATAGTGGTCCGAGTCGATGTTAGGACCTCGGAGCGTACGCACGTCTAGAACACTGGAGACGTGTCTTTCGTCTATCACAACATGATCGATCTGGTTGGTGGCTTTCGATCCGGAGACAGCCAGGTAACTTGATTATGTGAATGTGGTACTACAGTCGATCGGTCTAAACTCATCGTGTTCGCAAATCAGCATTATGTTAAAGAACCTCGCTTTAATACGGATTGTGTTTAGACGTTCATCCACCGGATTGAATGACAGTACTCGACGACGGAGTTTCTCGCCTACCACGAATTCCGCACCAAATTTGCGCTCCTTTATGTGGCCACTATAGTAAATGCCGCAATGACCTCTCGCCTCAGTCCTTGTTCCGTCCATCGCCTTTACTCTAACGAGGACCTCAACCAGATGGGCAGCGGCCCCTTCCCAATTAAGGGACAGGACATTCCAGATGCATTCCCTTAAATCGTGGTCCTTATTTCGTTTGCCATGGTCGTCATCAAAAGGGGGGTCTCTCATTCTGCGTTGGTTGTTATTTTTCATTCATCCTGAACCCAGCGCACAACCCTATGTAGGGGATGTTTCGCCTTCAAAGTTCAAACGGATGTTCTTAGGCTACCCAGAGGATTCTCGGTCAAAATAATCGTTTCTGGTCACTGCCAAGTAAATGCCGATCAGAGAACTTTTCTCACTTGCGTGAACTTCTACACATGACTCCATCTCCTTATCTTATGCTGGCGTAAATTCAAAAGTTTAATTGCCCACAATTTTCTCACAATACATGTGCCTGTTGAATATAACTCAATATTTTTAAATAAATTTGCAAATATTTTATTGGTTATTCTCCTGCAATAGATAGCGTGTGACCAGCGGCAACACAAACTCTGTTATTGTGCGCGTGCAAGGTCGTTGCGACATCGTTTGTTTAGCAAGTCCATGGCGATGGATTTGAAAGTAAGTGTGCAGAAACTGCGTCTTATTGATCTCAAATTCATTGTAAATTATATTAATGTTCACGTAACCAACTAAATAGTCCACATCTGGCGACAGAGCGTTGAGCGAGGCACAAACACAAATCAAAATTTTCAAAAAATCAATTTTTCTTATCTTATTTTCTTAATGTACATATGTTTAAGAATACACACATTCCACACACATAAATTCCATATCGTTCCAGTGAATGTTTTTGAAGTTACGCACAATTTTGAAAAAGCGTTTCAGATGGCCAGTAATTCCAGACTTTAAACGTGTTATATTCAAAATGGAGTTTTCAAAGTCGGTAACCAATATTACTCGAAAACGGGTAAGCCGATTAGTCTCAAATTTTCACACGACCTTCTTAAATATATTTTTTGGAACTCATATAAATTTTTTAATCAATAAATATATATATATATATATATATGTATATATATAGTATATGTATGTATTTTTATAAACAATTATTTCGAAAATTTTGGTCAAAAATTATAAACGGCCACTTTGTTAAAAAATTTTAATTCGCTTATTTCTCCAAAGAATTACTTTAACGAAATCTGTTTTCTTTTGTTTTAATTTCTGAGGATTCAGCTTTGGTCACCCCAAGTCGCCTTTGTTGAGAGGAGCTCCCGGAGATTAGCTGTTGTTGCTTTCCAAATAAATACATATTTTTAATAATATGAAATCTTAAAATACAGTTAAAAGATACCATAAACGCAGTTGAAGATTACCCGCCCGACAGATAGTTTTAAAAGTATTAGCATTAATTTTTCAAGACCTCGTAATAGAAGTCAATCAAGACGAACAAAGCCTACAACTCTATAACAGAGCCCAACTTAATGCACAAGAAAAGAAATTACAATTAGACTAAAAATTAAAACTGAAAGATTAGCAAAATTTTGTCAGGTATGAAAAAGCGAAAATATGACAGAATCCTTGGAAAACCCAAATATCCAGGAAAAATCTTATTAGACAGAGAGGAACCAGTTTTTACTGGATATGTTCTCAAAGAAGTATGGCCGCCGGCCTATAAACCGCACCAAACCGTAATTTTTTTGGGATGCAATAGTGTCTCATGGAGTACGTGTGGATTGCCTATCCAATAAGCAGCAATCTTCTCGACAGTATGGGCACTTCTTTGTCTCACTGGCACGTGAACATTTTGTGCTGTGCTGTTATCATGACGCGATAACGGTCGCCATTGACGGCTACGTTCTCACCGGCATCATTTTTGAAGAGATATTGACCGATGATTCCACCGACCCAAAAACTGCACCAAACAGTTCTTTCTCTGAATGAAATGGCATCATGAATCTCTTCAGAATGCTTTTCGTACCAAATGCGGCAATTTTGCTTATTTACATACCCATTGAGCTAAAAAAGGGGTTCATTGCTGAACAAAATTTGACTCGAAAATGTCAGATCTTCTTGGAGGGTTTCAAGAGCAAAGCGATGTAGCTTGGGAAAGTTGAGCGGCTTCAGTTCTTTCACAAGCTATATTTTGTACGCTATTGAATTAAAATCTGGACATAAAATGCGACAAGTCGTTGCATACGTTAGTCCGAATTGCTGCGAACGACGCCGAATCGACTCTCCACGGTGTTCTTGTACAGTCTCAGCTACGTCTGCTATTTTTTTCTTTAGATGGATGATGGTATTGCGGGTAGTACGCTCATCAGGTCGATTATGTTGACCATAAGTTGAGCCAATATGCATTTAGTTAGGCAAGGTTAAACGTAAATTATACATAAGGGAAATTATTTACTGTTGACAAAAAAAATATTTCGGCTTTAAGAAAGAATATACCAAATTTAAAACGTTTGTAAAACTATTGGGCTGGTAACAATATTCAAATAGAACACAATTGTTAATTTCAGAAATTGAAAGTGTATACCCAAATTAGTTACAGTAGAACCCACAAAATAAACAGATTTCCAACGGCCCCATCTTGTTGAACAAATTGAACGCATGAGTCACATGGAACAACTCCAGCAGTCTTGTAGAGGGAGCCCCTTGGTTCGTTTTAAGAAAGGCACCGTGATTATCAAAAAATAAATTAGAAAAATCCTTCCAGTAAATATGAAGTCCGGAACGCCTTCTATCTAATTATCGCCTTGGAATCTCAGTCTACGCGCGTTTACCTTTGCGCTGACTGATTCTACGAAAGCAATAATCAGGCCACACGCACTTACTTTTACGCTAACGCTGCTAATCTGAGCTTTCCTGTAGGGCCAGATTTGGTTTCAGTTTTCAGTTCCAAAAGTTTGAGTAATAAACAAGACGTATTATCTCAAAATAATAGAATTATAATTTTTTCGCGAACAAATAACGTATACGCTAAAAGATCTCTTTGTCGACGAAATTATGGATTTAGTATTTTTAATTTACACAAATGTTGAAATAATAATGTTAATTTTGTTCGTTTAGTAAGATTAGCAGATGAGCTGTTAATGTAGACAGTTTAACTTTGGTTGGAACGTTAAGTCAAAATAAACTCGCAATACCAAGCGAAATGCTCATCATAAGTACTTTTTGGTAGTACCCTTTTCTGCTTTGATCTGGGAAGGGTTTTTCATTCAATGTTAAAAAAATAAAAATGTGCTTCTTCTTTCAACTATGAATGAACGATCCTCAATTTGTGCAAACCCACAAAAGCTGCAAATTATTCAGTCTTATACACCTGCGATGATTAGTATCCATACATTTGACCAACTTTGAAGCAATATGATCCGAAAAATTCTCAGATGACCAATAACCACTTTTTACGATATGTTAAATATGGCTTGCTTTAATTCCTGTATTATTTTTAATCACAATAGTAGGAACAATGAAGTACAATCAATAAACAGAAAGAATTTTATGATTAATCTTCAATAGGAAGTAATAGATATGGTTTGAACACCTATTTCGCAATGCATTCTCAAATAATGACAGCAGATATGAACTTCGTGCTCTTTTTGCTATATACATACGTGCTTATACATACCTTTTGCCATCCAAAAGTAATTTAACTTTAAATTATAGTTCCTATCGTGAATTCAATTAGTTCGGTCATAGACAAAACTCAGTGAGTGCAATCATAGGCAGAACTTTTGATTTCATTCGGAAAAGTGCACTTGCATTATTTTAGTAAACAAAAAATCGTGTGAAATAAAACGCGAAAAATCGGCACAAACAAAACCTCTACCTAATGGATGAGGAGGATGTTGTGGCGGGCGTTATGTGTGATAACAGCGGAGGCTGGCAAAGCACATACCAGCATAAAGCAGTGAAGCGCAAAACTATTGAATCTCCAAAAGTATTAAAAAAACAACTAAAGACAAACATTACTCTAAACACATCCAACCGGTTTTCAGTCTTGGACACAAACACACAAAGCGACATCAATATCAGTGATAACAACAGTGAGCAAAAAATAGAGACAACTACGAGTGTTCACAAACCACCACCAATTTTCATACCACAAGTTAACGACATAAATAAAATGATTATTAGTTTCTCAGCTCTAATTGGCAGAAAAAATTTTTCGTACGTGTCCGGAAGAGATGGACAAGCCAGAGTTATGCCTGCAAACAGTGACTCTTATAGAAAGCTTGTTAATTATTTAGACTCTGAAAATAACATCTTCCACACTTATCAGCTAAAAGAAGATAAGCCCTACAGAATTGTTATAAAAAATATTCATTTTTCCACACCGATAGATGACATTAAACTTGGCTTAGCTCAACAAGGCCACATTGTGAGAAACATTGTTAATGCTAAAAGTAAAGCAACAAAAATGCCAATGTCAATATTTTTTGCTGACCTAGAGCCATCAGCAAACAACAAAAGTGCATTCGACATTAATCGCTTATGTAATGCAGTAGTCAAAATTGAGCCTCCTCGAAAATTTAATGACTTAGTTCAGTGCCATCGTTGTCAGGAGTTTGGACATACTAAACGCTATTGTAAAAAGCCATTCAGGTGTGTGAAGTGCGGTCTAGACCATTCCACCGCTCAATGCGAAAAAGACATCGGTACTCCACCAAAATGTGTACACTGCTTGCAAAATCATACTGCCAATTACAAGGGTTGTCAAGTCTATCAGGCACTTGTATGCAAAAGAGATCCAACTAAGTCGACTAATAATAATCCAAGGCCTAAAGTCGGTACTAGTTTAAATACCGAGCAACCACTTTACACCAACTTAAGCTACGCAGATATCACAAGAGGACAACAAAGCACTGCTGCATGCAGTCACAACAATTTAGAAAAGCTAGAAGCTCTGATCTCTAAACAAATTGAGCTGACCTCAGCGCTATTAACCATGATGTCTTCCCTTGTTGCATAATTATGCAATTAAGTCTAAAGATGGCTATCTGGAACGCCAATGGACTAAGTAATCATAGATTAGAAGTCGAACATTTCATTGTAACTAAAAACATAGATATACTTATGATATCCGAAATTCATTTCACCATCAAGTCTTTTTTTAAAATTAATGGTTACGACCTTATTACTTGCAACCATCCTGATGGTAAGGCACATGGTGGATCTGCTATTATTGTCAAGTCCGCTTTAAAATATAAGATACTAGAACCAATCTCGTTGCCTTCAGTTCAAGCAGCCTCTATTGAAATCACAAGCGTTAATGGAGGAATCGCCATAACCGCACTTTATCTACCTCCGCGTTTCAAAATAGATAAAAAGTCATTTATTACGTTTTTCAATAAACTGGGCAGTCGATTTCTGGCTGGTGGTGATTTCAATGCCAAACATACATGGTGGGGATCTCGTCTTACTAATCCGAAAGGACGCGAACTATACAAATGTATAACAGAAAAAAATCTTAACGTTCTTTCTACCGGCAGGCCCACTTACTGGCCCACTGATCCTAACAAGATACCTGATTTAATCGATTTTGCTGTACACTTAGGAATTGATTCCAATCTCCTCGAAATAATCAATGATGACGATCTTAGCTCAGATCATTCTGCTCTCATTATTAATTTTAATTCGCCTGCTTTAGTCACTGCTCAGAAGCAGCGTATATTAAAAAGAGATCTGACATAAAACTTTTTCAAGCCCGACTTGAGTCAATATTAATCTCAACATGGAGATTAACTCAACAAGAGATTTAGATGATGCTGTGGAAATATTTACCAACAAAATACACGAAGCCGCCTTTTAGCGTCAACGAACAGTTGTAAAAACCTTGTCGAACACAAAGAAATAGGCAACCATATTCTGATGAAGTCTCTAAATTGGTTAAACACAAGAGGCGACTTCGAAGGATTTGGCACAACAGCAGGAATCCAAATGACAAAACAGCCCTTAACAAAGCAACCAAGGAGCTTAAAACTAAGTTGGCTGAACTTAAAGAAGAATCGATAGGAGAATACCTCAAAAATGTTGATCCAAACAAGGACGGGGACTATAATATATAGAAGGCCACCAAATACCTAAAACGGCCCACCGTAAGACAGGTTCCGGTAAAAGATGGCAACAATTCTTGATGTAGATCAAACACAAGCAAAGTTAATGCTTTTGCCAACCATCTTAAAGCTTCATTTGAGCCATTTAACTTCAACAGTACTAGCCAACGCCGGGACGTTGAAGAATACATCGACAGTCCATGCCCAATGGATAAACCTCTAACAAGCGTAAGACTCTCAGAAGTTCAGTCGGAAATTTCGCGGATAAAAGATTCAAAGTCTCCAGGTCACGACAATATCGACGCATGGACAATCAAAAATCTTCCCAAGAAATGCCTGTTATTTCTAGTGTTGCTTTTTAACTGTAGCTTCAGGCTAAGTCATTTCCCTACGCAGTGGAAATGTGCTGAAATAACTATGATACCAAAGCCAAATAACTATGATACCAAGCCGGAAAATGAGTTATCTTCATATAGACCAATAAGCCTACTGACAATATTCTCGAAAATACTCGAAAGAATATTTCTTCGAAGACTACTGCCAGAGCTGGAAAGGCAATCGATCATCCCAGATCATCAATTTGGTTTCAGACAAATGCACGGAACACCGGAACAATGCCATCGTATTGTGAAATCTATACTTTGTAGTCTGGAAGAGAAGAAGTATTGTTGTGCGATTTTCCTAGACATTCAGCAGGCGTTTGACAGAGTCTGGCACTCAGGCCTACTGTACAAAATTAAAAAGATACTACCTACCCCGCTCTATCTCTTCCTCAGATCCTATCTGAGTTTCAGGCATTTCTACGTTAAAATTCAAGACGAAATCTCGGATATACACAGTTTTTACCGCAGACATGCCAATACTAGAAGACGATAAATTAACAGTTGCCACCTACGCAGACGACACTGCTATACTTTCATCCTCCTACTCGGCTAGTGAAGCTGCTGAAACCGCACAAGCACAGCTAGATCAATTGCAATCCTGGCTTAGAAACTGGAACATCTCGGTAAACGCCTCAAAATCTGCTCAAATCACCTTCACATTGAGAAAAGAAGAGTGCCCCAGCGTAAATCTTAATGGAGTCATAATTCCTAAATCCAATAGTGTAAGATACCTCGGATTACATTTAGATAAAAGACTTACTTGGCGTGAACATATCAGAGCCAAGAGAACACAGCTCAAAATTAAAACAAGAAAAATGTATTGGTTGCTTGGCCCCAAGTCTAAACTTAGTCTGAAAAACAAAATGCTTCTCTACAAAGCTGTGTTAAAACCTGTATGGTCTTATGGCATTCAAATTTGGGGTACTGCAAGTAAATCCAATATAAATATTATTCAAAGATACCAGTCAAAAACTCTTAGACTGATTGCTAAGGCTCCGTGGTATATCAAAAATATCCATCTCCACAAGGATCTGAACACATCTACGGTGATTGACGAAATAAAAAGATACAGCTCTAAATACATCACAAGACTAAATTTCCATCCCAACACACACACCATAAACTTATTAGACAACAGTGAGGACACACGACGACTTCAAAGACTGCATCCTCTAGACCTGCCCTTTAGATCGTAAGAACTAATTAAGTAGTTAAGGCAAAAATAATCATACGATACATTTACTGATCACCCTTACTTTAAGGCCAAATTGCACTTAATGCATCAATGTGAATTATATCAGTCAATTACATTTACTTATTGTTTCACGACAGATTGTAAATAAAGATATGCAACATAAAAAAAAAATAACACACGCCATAAACTTATTAGACAACAGTGAGGACACACGACGACTTCAAAGACTGCATCCTCTAGACCTGCCCTTTAGATCGTAAGAACTAATTAAGTAGTTAATGCAAAAATAATCATACTTCATCGACTTCAAAGACTGCATCCTCTAGACCTGCCCTTTAGATCGTAAGAACTAATTAAGTAGTTAATGCAAAAATAATCATACGATACATTTACTGATCACCCTTACTTTAAGGCCAAATTGCACTTAATGCATCAATGTGAATTATATCAGTCAATTACATTTACTTATTGTTTCACGACAGATTGTAAATAAAGATATGCAATATAAACAAAAAAAAAAACTTTAAATTATGGAGTAATTAGTTGTTTTGCCTTTCTGAATATATGTATGTATGTAAAATAATTGAATTGAGATACAATACATATATGCTTTTGTTATTAAAGAATATTGACAAAAAATTAACGAATGCGTACTGTCAGTGTACAGTCATAATAAATGGTTATTGCTGTAGAGATAAATAGATGATAATTTTGATGGCATATTTAATAGATTGCTTATGTTTTATATGAATAATGTATTTGCGGCAAATGAAACCGGAACTTGTGGTAATTAGACTGGAACTGTCGTGTGGTCATTGGGATCGATAAATACATATACATACATATGTACATATATACTCCAGTAGAATTTCCAATTGTAGCTAACTTAAATTTGCAACACCTTATTTTATGTATTCATAGTGCATAATGGCCGACAATTTATAGTGTTAGTTCTAAATGGAACATAAAATAATTACAATACATAATATTTTTAAAAGATCAATTTTTCAATAACTTCTAAATTATTTTTCTTATATCCTAGGACGAATAGGCACTGTGGTTGGATGGGGGCGTACTAATGAAGGTGGTGAATTGCCAGCAATCGTTAACCAGGTGAAAGTACCTATAATGTCTATTACAGAATGTCGAAACCAAAAGTATAAAAGTACTAGAATAACATCCAGTATGATTTGTGCTGGAAGGCCTAATATGGATTCATGTCAGGGAGACAGCGGTGGCCCCCTTCTACTTTCAAATGGGATAAAGTATTTTATTGTTGGTGTAGTTTCTTGGGGCGTTGGCTGCGGTAGAGACGGATATCCAGGTGTTTACACCAGAGTTAGTAAATTTATACCGTGGATAAAATCGAATTTACATAACAGCTGCTTGTGCTCTTGATAAAAAATTGCATATATGTATATAACAAATGTGTACTGATATATATACCATTTAATAAAGGTCATCCAATTAATTTAAGTAATTTTTGGTAAAGAACTTCATTAAAGGAGCAAAAAATATATATGTATGGCTTACCACTAGCTAGCATCAGACTCTTATTGTTGATAGAATAGTCAAAAAATAATATTCTTGTATTAAACATATAGTATGTATGTATTTTTAAGGGTTGGGAAAGGCTGACTTCTTACACGTCTGGATACAAAGTTTTTAAACAGTATGACTTACTAGCTCATTGAAGCGAGCAAGTGCAAATGGCTGGATTACATTTCCTCTAGAATATCGTTTGCTTGGTGATGCAGCGCAACCGTTAGAAACAAATCTAATGATACCTTACAAGGACAATGGGTTCCTATCTGAAGCCCAAACATTTTGGAAACCAACGAGGCGAAGCAAGAGCGAAAAGGAAAAAGCTTAAAAGTTTTCTTAGAAACGTTATATTTAACGTTAAGTAAAACACACCAGGTGCGCAAATGAATCAGTACAGAAATCAGAGTTCGCTTAATGAAATGTACATATGTGTCGAGGAATTTCTAGCCATTATACCCTCAATAAGGGATATTAAGTTTGCTACAATATCTGTAACACTCAAAAGAACACGCCAGAGACCCTTTAACATATGTATGTTATGATCAGTATATATTTACTATATAATCGTACTAGTCCCTTAGTTTTTGAGATATTATCTGAAATTTTGCACCCGACTTTTTCTCACCAAGAAGCAGTATATTTGTGGAAATGCCGGTATCGGACCACTATAACTTATCCCTGCCATAAAAACTGAACGATCGGAAAAAAGTGCTGCTATGGAAAGCTTTTTCATTTCACGAGATATTTAGCATATATGTAGCTGCCATACAACTAAACCAATTAAGTGTTTGGTATTGTCAACCACAGCAGTTTGCTGTCCAAGACTACCCAAGGTACTTGGTCCGATTCTTCAGAGAGAGCTGTGTCCCATTTATAGAAGGGAACTTCCATAAAGGGCTATCTTGTGAACACAGGCAGATCCCTCTTTTCTAGACTGTTTTGAGGAGGGTGCTCATAATACTTCTAATGGTCTGTAGACATTTACCCGTTATTAAGATGACAATGTCGTCCGCATATGGTACTATCTTACGGCTTTACCTTCCAAGTTCCTTAGCAGTTTATTCACAAGTAATGTAAGGAAGTTCGAGTCATGTGTAGAAGTTGACGAAAGTGAGGAAAGTTCTTTTATATATGACTCAAGCAAATCCCGACTTCCGGTCCTAGACCAAGTATCCTCCGGGTAAACAAAGAACATCTGTTTGAAGGCGAGCAAAAGTGAGACGGCGAAGCATATCCTCCATAGGGTCTTGCGCTGGGTTTAGGACCCGCTACGTAAAAACACTACCAATGATAAAGCATAAAAACACTAGGGGAAACTGGGGTACCTTTGACTTTGGGGCACATTTGACTATGGCCTTTTCGAAGTCAAGCCAGTAAAATCAATCGCATTTATAAATTAGGAATGGTGAAGTAATTGATTTTATTCAATATGTTGAACCAGTTAGTGTTTATACATTTTGGTGAAGTAACACGTGTTTTTCTCTTTTCTCTGCGTTCTGTGTTACTTTGTGGCGGTGATATGCAAAACATTTGTGAAGTCAATTGAACACCATTTTAAAGTGCTAAGTGAACTTAACTAGTATTATTCTGATTAATTTTGAAAAGATTTGGAAATTTAAGAATGAAAGAATTTAAAAGGTAAGAAAATTGAAATTTCTAAAGTAAACTCAGTTGGGGTACATTTGACATTTTTGAATGGGGCACATTTGACAAAAGTCTACAAAACTACAGCTGCCATCAAATACGGAATAAATAGGACAACTCTAATCATGCGTTTAAAACATAAGGCACCTTCTGGCAATCTTTCAGATTCTGGCAATGATAGCAGCTCTGATGATTATTTTAAATTTCAATCGAAATTCACATCTCGCCGGACATTTAATAAGTAACAAGAAACCGATATTTGTAAATACGTCAAGAAATGTGCTTTTTATTCTTACGGCTTAATTTATCAAACTTTAAACAAGTTTGCATATGATTACACTAAAGCTAAAAATTTGGTTACTCCAACTGCCTGGGAAAAATCCAAAGAAGCTGGAGACGATTGGCTTTACGGATTTTTTAAAAGAAATGATTCTATATCTCTTAGTAAACATGAAAAGTTCAGTTTGGCAAGATTACGCGGTTTTACTAAATCAGCAGTGGAAAGTTTTTTCAAAAACCTTACTACGTTGTTTGTAAAGTCCACATTTCAGCCAAAAAATATCTATAATTTGGACGAAACATCACTACCGTGATGGAGCCTATTAAGGTAAGATAGGCTTATAGATACATTTAGTCTTATTTTTAGCCTGGTTGGAAATACACGTTAATGACTTTAAATAACATATTTCTTCTCTAGTTTTGTGCTGCAAAAGGACAACGTTCTGTTTCTCAAGCATCTTCCGCTGAGCGCGGCAGCTTGGTTACAATCGTTGGCATAGTTAACGCTTGCGGAAATCGTTTGCCTCCGGCTTATATATTTCCTCGTGTACGTTTCAGTGGAAGATTCGGAAGTGGATGCCTGCCCGGTTCGTTGATATTGAATACAAAATCCGGATGGATGATTTCCGAACTCTTTGCAAATGTGCTGAAACACATTAAAAACTTTACGAACTGTTCAGTTGAAAACCCAATTCTAATTCTGCTTGATAATCATGCGTCACATTGCAGTTTCGAAAGCATTAGCTATTGCGCCGAGGCTGGAATTGTATTACTTTCTTTTCCTCCACATACATCCCATCGTCTACAACCTTTGGATGTATCAGTTTTCGGACCCTTTAAGCAATTTTACCGCAAAGCCTTTAACGATTTTTTAACCACAAATCCTGGAAAACAAATCAGTATATATGATATCGGCACCTTAACTCAACAACCATTTCAAAGAGCATTTTCCCTAAACATAATGAACGGATTCAAAGCAACAGGAATTTGTCTTCTCAATACCCAGGTTTTTCAAGATGAAACATTTGCGCTGGAGTCTGTAACAGATGAGGAAGTTGAACGCGTTCATCCTGATAGATCAGATGATATGAATTCATCACAAAATGCTACAAAAAATCAACAAAGCAACCTAAATCATAACTCACCATGTACTACGCCAGAATCAGTTAGACCTATATCGCAACTGCATGCATCCACGTAATCTTCGAGAAGTGGAACTTCCCGAATCCTTACTTCTTCAACTGAAAAAAGAAGGATTGAGCAGCTTACTACTATAAAGAAAAATTTTAAAACCGCCAATCGCACTCTCAAGTTTTCACAGAAGAGAACACAGCAGGCTAAAAAGAAGAAACCAAAAAGAAAACCTCAACTGAAAATCGAATCTTCAGACGAAAGTACGGGTAACATTAGCTTCGCTGACACTATTGACTCTAATGGATTCCCTCCTGATGATGAAGGTTACCTTGAATCCCGGGCAGGTGATTTAGAGACACACAAAATAACTGATGATGATAATTTGACTGTGGGAGACTACGTTCTGGTAAAATTCCAAGAAAACATCAAAAACACCGTTTTATATGTAGGTCAAATAATAGAAACGTTTTGCAACTGCACTTATAACATCAAATTTTTCCGAAAGACATCTCCTTCAAGTTTGGCTTTTGTTAATCCAGAAATTGAAGATTTAGCTATAATTATGCGCTGTGAAATAGAGCTGTGAAATACCCCGTGACAGGGGCACATTTGACAAAATGGCTTTTTTTTAAAAACTGTAAATTAAAGTGTAAAAGGGAGTCGCTGAAAAAAAACTCCGGCAATATTATAAAGCTGAATAATTGCTCTAAAGCAGGTAACAAATTATTTTATGACAATTCAAACACATTTCGAGAAATTTTATTTAAAAAAAAAGGTGTCAAAGGTACCCCAGTTTCCCCAACAGCATAAAAACCCTACAGCATAAACAGCATATGAGAGCTGCCACCGCCACGATGACAAAATCGTAATTGGCAACTTTAACGTCAGGGTGGACAAATAATGTAGCTTTGGCACAACAGTCGGTAAATTCAGCCTCCACCAGGAAACATCCCCAAATGTGTTGAGGCTGATTGAATTCGCCAGCATAGAAAAATTCAGCAAGCTACCTGGCTGTTTCTAGATCGAAAAGCCACCAACCAGAACGATCATGTTGTGATGGACGGAAGACACGAGGTTTATAAGCTCCGAGATCCTAACATTGACTCGAACCACTATCTTGTTGCAGCCAAAATACGCACCCGCCTCTGCACAGCAAAAAATGCACGTCAACAAATACAAGGAAGGTTTGACGTCGAAAAGTTGTAATTACAATAGACAGCCGAACGATTTTCAACTCGACTTGCACACCTGCTCTCTGAGAGCACTCGTCAAACCCTCGGTATTAGGGTACTATGGGACGGCATTTCAAGAACATTGCGTATAGCTGTAACCGGAGCAATTGGTTTTTGGAAAATGCAAAAGAACAGCTGGTACGGTGAGGAGTATCGCGTCGCAATGGAGAGAACAGACTGCCTTCCTCGCCACGTTACAATCGACCACACACGTGCGTGATGGGATAGATACCGATAATTGAAACGAAAGACCGAAATGCGTGAGTTCGAAGAGTTTGACCAGCTGGCCGACAGGGTCGCAGGTTCACGACCGCAGAATACTCTTGTAGAATCCCTAGAAGTGATCTTTTAACTAATGCCCAGTGTATACTAAATTATGGAGGGAACACTTCTCTAACCTGCTTAGTAGCAATGAAAGTATAATGTCAGGCGATGGCGAACCCGGTACACCAAACGATGACGATGGAGCAGACGTTCCATTCGCCGACCATGAAAAAGTTCGAAAAGCAATTAGCCCCCTGAAGAACAACAAAGCTCCGGGCCGATGAATTGGCAGCCGAGCTATTCAAAGAAAACGGCGATGAATCGAAAAGAAGCATGCATCAGCTTCTTTGGGGAATATGGTCAGACGAAAGCATGCGCAACGATTGGAATTTTAGTGTGCTTCCCCCATTCCACAAAAAGGGAGATCCCACAATCTGCGCAAACTATCGTGGGATAAGATTCCTCAACATCGCATATAAGGTTCTATTGAGACCGACACACACCACCTCTTCATCGATTTTAAAGCTACTTTTGACAGCACGAAAAGTTCCGCGATGTCGTTCGATACCAAACTAAGTTTCAGACAAAGCGACTGCCTTTCGTGTGATTATTTCAATCTGCTCTAAGAGAAAATATTTCGAGCTGCAGAACTAAATAGGGAAGGTACTATCTTCTATTAGAGTGTACAACTGCTGATGTACGCCGATGACATCGATATCATTGGCCTCAACAACCGCGCCGTTAGTTTTGCTTTCTCCAGAATGGATAAGGAAGCGAGGCAAATGGGTCTGTTAGTGAACTAGGGCAAAACGAAATATCTACTGTCGCACTCGGGACTTGTCTCTCACGTCACTGTTGACAGTCATAACTTCGAAGTCGTAGATAATTTTTTCTATCTTGGAACCAGTATCAACACCAACGATATTGTCAGCCGAAATCCATGGTAGAATAACTCCTGCCAACAGGTGCTACTTCAGACTGAGTAGGTCGTCGAAAAAAAACCAAACTCTATAAGGCACTCATTATTCCCTTCCTGCTATATGGTGCAGAGGCATGGACGATGACAACATCTGATAAGTCGACGTTACTAGTTTTCGAGAGAAAGGTTCTGCGAAAGATTAATGGTTCTTTGCGCATTGACCACGGCGAATATGGCATTCGATGGAATAGTGAGCTGTACGAGATATATGACGACATTGACTTAGTTCAGCGAATTAAAAAACAGCGGCTCACGTCGTCCAAATGAACGAAGAGACTCCTGCTGAGACAGTTTTCGATGCAATGGAAGAAGAAAAAGAGGAAAACCTCCACTTCCTTCGAAAAACCAGGTGGAGAAGGGCCTGTCTTCACTCCAAATGGTGTCACAAAGCAAAAAGTGAAAACGACTGGTGCCCTGTTGTTAACTCGGCTATAAACGCGTCAGCGGTGTCTACGCCAGTACAGAATACGAATGTTAATAGAATCCGAAATGGCACTCCACTTCGGGGAGTACTACGACAGACCTCCTTGGTAATTTTAGTCTCGTTTCATTTTTCTCTAATCAGTCTAGAGGTCAAAAGGCTTCTGATCCAGCGTTGCATAACAGGATCAACACATATCGAATGTATTCTATTCAGAATAGATTCCATAGATACATTGTTAAGCGGTCCAGAAATGTCCAGGATTACTCCAAAATCGTATTGCTTATATTCAAGAGTTTTTTTCGAAATAAATACCAGTGTATAGAGTGGAGTCTCTATTGATCTGCCTTTTGTATATGCGTGCTGCGATTTAGACAAGTTTCTAGAGCGCATCCAAGAATTTGTCTTGCGGTTTATAGCCTCACCTCTTTTGAGTCTGTTGGGTTGTTTCTACCTGCCTTTGGTATCAAAACTACCATAGTCTCTCCATGAGTGTTGCAAATGGCTGAACTTCATTCATCCCCTACGAATCGATTTTGGTCATGGACAGAGCACATTCTGTAACAATGCTGGAATGATTCCGTTCGTACCGGGAGATTTTTATGGGTCGAATAAGCTTCAGGTTTCCTAAGTCTCGCCACCTGGTTGGTATTTTCAACTACAAATGTTTTTCCAGGATTCTCACTTGTCCTGCGCACCAACTTTTTGTAGTCTCCTAGAAGATCTTTATATGCGTTCCAACAGTCCTCGCTTTAGTCCTAGTTGAAGCATTCAGTAATTTGCTTCTGCAAGACCCAAGCTCCATGTTCCAATAAGGGGGCTTCGTTTTGTGCTTGAGTCGCAGCATGCGTAATGAAGAGCTGTGTTTAGGGCATTCGTAAATACAGTCACGCCCTTCCCATGCAGTTCATGTGAGATATACGCGCAAGGTCTAAATCTCCTGCCTAATAGTATCTGCCTGTAAAGATCTCAGTTTGTATTCTTAGGATTTCTTCTAACCTTGTTTCTGGTCTTTACTTCCGATCTAACAGACAAGTAAATGTACCTATGGTCAGAGAACGACGGTGTGCTTAGCACCCTTCAGTTTTCTACCAATGCATCTCTACTTGTATTTAGTGTTATATCTAGAACATTTCTGGAAGTGGGTCTTAGTAGGTAGGTTCCCCACCTCGATTAGCTATCAATAGACTTTGGAAAGTATAATTGTGTAGGGACATCCTCGCTGATTGATGTCGGTGCTGCCCCAAACCGCATGATAAGCGTTAGCTTCTGCTGGATGTAGCCGCCAGCCCTTGGGGTTCTGCCATTGGCGCCTCGCATTCCTGTAGTATATAGCAAGATGTAAGAAGTAGAGGCTCATCCTTGGCACCCTTCACTTCCACAACCGGCAGATCATCTGTGGAAAGACTGAATTCATTATAAGAAAATGGACCTTTTTCACCAATATCGCTGATCTTAACTTGTTAATCTCGGGGTGAATGTCGTGTAGTTTTGTGACTTCAGCCCAGCGACTATTGTTCCCGATGCAATCCTGGAGTAAAGAAACGTTGTAGCTACCTTTCTCTATATTGAAAAGAAGCTTGGCAGAAGCGACCTTACATTTGTGGATGTTCATTTGGAGTACCCTCAACTTTTCGTTTTGGGCCATTAGACTGCTGACTGAGTTCTTTCTCGACCCAAAAGGACACATTTGGGATGTTTTGGAAAAATCAAAACGAAAATTAGCCATTAGTAGCCGCAAAATATTAAAAACCGCCCTTATTCATGCTTGAGTCAAAATAACACACAAAAAACTTCATAAAACTCAAGAATTATGTAGACTTTTTCCTTGACTGTATAAATTATTTGAATTTAAATGTAATATTTAACTAGTTAATATTTAGGGTCGTAATAAAAGAAGCAATTATTAATTTAAATTTTTAATATTTTTTATATAAGTTTTTGGAGGATGGGGTCATGTGTAGAAGTTCACGCAAGTGCGGAAAGTTCTCTGATCGCCATTCACTTGGGAGTGGCCAGAAACGATTCTTTTACATATGACTCAAGCAGCTCACGACTTCCGGTCTTTGACCAAGTATCCTCTGGGTAGCCTAAGAACATCCGTTCGAAGGTGAGCTAAAGTGAGAAGGCGAAACACCCTGCAAAGAGTTGTGCGCTGGGTTTGGGACCCGCCACGTAAAAAAGCTCACCCCAATGAAAACCAACAGCAGCCTCGGATGAGAGACCCCCTTTTGATGACGACCATGGCAAACGAAAGAAGGACTACGAATTAAGGGCATGCACCTGGAATGTCCGGTCCCTTAATTGGGAAGGTGCCGCTGCCCAGCTGGTTGATGTCCTCGTAAAAACAAAGGCTGACATCACCGCCGTCCAAGAAATGCGATGGACGGGACAAGGACAGAGACGAGTAGGTCCTTGTGACATTTACTACAGTGGCCATATAAAGGAGCGCAAGTTTGTGTGGGATTCGTGGTGGGAGAGAGACTCCGTCGCCGAGTACTATCATTCACTCCGGTGAATGAACGTTCAGCCACAATCCGCATCAAAGCGAGGTTCTTCAACATATCGCTGATCTGCGCCCACGCTCCGACGGATGAGAAGGACGATGTGACCAAAGATGCCTTTTATGAGTGCTTGGAACGCACTTATGAGAGAGATACCCCCGCCACGATGTCAAAATCGTGCTTGGCGACTTCAACGCCAGGGTGGGCAAAGAAGGTATCTTTGGCACTACGGTCGGTAAATTCAGCCTCCACGAGGAAACATCCCCAAATGGGTTGAGGCTGATCGACTTCGGCCGGTGCCCGAAATATGGTTATCTGTAGTACTAGATTCCAGCATAAAAAGATTCATCAAGCTGTCTCCGGATCGAAAAACTACCAACCAGATCGATCATGTTGTGATAGACGAAAGACACGTCTCCAGTGTTTTAGATGTGCGTGCGCTCCGAGGTCCTAACATCGACTCGGACCACTATCTTGTTGCAGCCAAGATTCGCTCCCGCCTCTCTGCAGCAAAAAACGCACGTCAACAAACACAAGGAAGGTTCGACGTCGAGAAGCTGCAATCACAACAGACTGCCGAACGATTTTCTACTCGGCTTGCACTCCTGCTCTCTGAGAGCACTCATCAACAACTCGGTATAAGGGAACTGTGGGACGGCATTTCAAACTCCTTACGTACAGCTGCATCCGAAACCCTTGGTTTTCGGAAAGTGCAAAAGAACAACTGGTACGACGAGGAGTGCCGCGCCGCAGCGGAGAGAAAACAGGCTGCCTACCTCGCAACGTTACGATCGACCACAACACGTGCGGGATGGGATAGATACCGAGAATTGAAGAAGGAAGCGAGACGCATCTGCAGACAGAAAAAGAAAGAGGCCGAAATGCGTGAGTATGAAGAGCTTGATAAGCTGGCCGACAGGGGTAATGCTCGAAAATTCTACGAAAAAATGCGGCGGCTTACAGAAGGTTTCAAGACCGGAGCATACTCTTGTAGAACCCCCAAAGGTGATCTAGTCACTGATGCCCAGAGTATACTTAAATTATGGAGGGAACACTTCTCCAGCCTGCTGAATGGCAGTGAAAGCACAACACCAGAAGAAGGAGAACCCGATTCCCCATTCGATGACGATGGAGCAGACGTACCATTACCCGACCATGAAGAAGTTCGAATAGCAATTGCCCGCCTGAAGAACAACAAAGCGGCAGGGGCCGACGGATTGCCGGCCGAGCTATTCAAACACGGCGGCGAAGAACTGATAAGGAGCATGCATCAGCTTCTTTGTAAAATATGGTCGGACGAAAGCATGCCCAACGATTGGAATTTTAGTGTGCTATGCCCAATCCATAAAATAGGAGACCCACAATCTGCGCCAACTACCGTGGGATAAGCCTCCTCAACATCGCATATAAGGTTCTATCGAGCGTATTGTGTGAAAGATTAAAGCCCACCGTCAACAAACTGATTGGACCTTATCAGTGTGGCTTCAGACCTGGAAAATCAACAACCGACCAGATATTCACCATGCGCCAAATCTTGGAAAAGACCCGTGAAAGGAGAATCTTCGTCGATTTCAAAGCTGCTTTCGACAGCACGAAAAGGAGCTGCCTTTATGCCGCAATGTCTGAATTTGGTATCCCCGCAAAACTAATACGGCTGTGTAAACTGACGTTGAGCAACACCAAAAGCTCCGTCAGGATCGGGAAGGACCTCTCCGAGCCGTTCGATACCAAACGAGGTTTCAGACAAGGCGACTCCCTATCGTGCGACTTCTTCAACCTGCTTCTGGAGAAAATAGTACGAGCTGCAGAACTAAACAGAGAAGGTACCATCTTCTATAAGAGTGTACAGCTGCTGGCGTACGCCGACGATATTGATATCATCGGCCTCAACATCCGCGCCGTTAGTTCTGCTTTCTCCAGGCTGGACAAGGAAGCACAGAAAATGGGTCTGGTAGTGAACGAGGGCAAGACGAAATATCTCCTGTCATCAAACAAACAGTCGTCGCACTCGCGACTTGGCTCTCACGTCACTGTTGACAGTCATAACTTTGAAGTCGTAGATAATTTCGTCTATCTTGGAACCAGCGTAAACACCACCAACAATGTCAGCCTAGAAATCCAACACAGGATAACTCTTGCCAAAGGTGCTACTTCGGACTGAGTAGGCAATTGAAAAGTAAAGTCCTCTCTCGACGAACAAAAGCCAAACTCTATAAGTCGCTCATAATTCCCGTCCTGCTATATGGTGCAGAGGCTTGGACGTTGTCAACAACTGATGAGTCGACGTTGCGAGTTTTCGAGAGAAAAGTTCTGCGAAAGATTTATGGTCCTTTGCGCGTTGGCCACGGCGAATATCGCATTCGATGGAACGATGAGCTGTACGAGATATACGACGACATTGACATAGTTCAGCGAATTAAAAGACAGCGGCTACGCTGGCTAGGTCATGTTGTCCGAATGGACGAAAACACTCCAGCTCTGAAAGTATTCGACGCTGTACCCGCCGGGGAAGCAGAGGAAGAGGAAGACCTCCACTCCGTTGGAAGGACCAAGTGGAGAAGGACCTGGCTACGCTTGGAATATCCAATTGGCGCCACTTAGCGAAAAGGAGAAACGACTGGCGCGCTGTTGTTAGCTCGGCTATAATCGCGTAAGCGGTGTCTACGCCAATTAAGAAGAAGAAGAATAAGTTCTTTAAACATGATGGGTTAAAAAGCCTAATATATTCTACAAATTGAGTAAGTTCAATATTAAACTGTAACTAAGCCGCAATTCATGGCATATAAAAAAAATATTCCGACCAAAGACTAAAGCTTCACGGGGCGCCCAAACTACGTTCTTTTTGCTGTTTGGCGCCAATTGGAGATTCTAAGTGTAGCCAGATCCTTCTCCATCTGGTTTTCCAACGGAGTGGAAGTTTTCCTCTTCCTTACATTCAGCGGCGGGTACTGCGTCGAATACTTTCAAAGCTGGAGTGTTTCCGTTCATTCTTAACTCGATGAACTCTGTCAATGTCGTCGCATATTTCATCGTTACATCGACTGCGGTATTCGCAGTTTCAAAAACGCAAAGGCATATAAATCTTCCGCACAACCTTCATCTCCAAAACTTGTACTGCCGACTCATCAGAAGTTGTCATCGTCCATGTCTGTGCACCATATAGCAGGATGGGGATGGTTTATATAATTTGTCTTGCAGCTCGATTTATATTCAACTGCAGTCGCACGATAGGGAATCGCTTTGACTGAAACCTCTGTTGGCATCGAGCAGGAGCTTTTGGTATTACTCAACGTTAAAATTCTGACATAGCGGCATAAAGACAGCTCCTGTCAAAAGCAGCTTTGAAATTAGCAACGAGGTGGTGTGTGCCGAACCCTTTCCAATGGTTTTTTTTTTTCAAGGACCTCGTCATAGTCGTGCACTGGACCATTCATTCCATCGTAATCGGAAAACGGGTTCGCCATCTCCAGATGGTTCACATTCACTGCTATTGAGTAGGCTGGAGAAGTGTTCCTTCCATAATTTTAGTACGCTCTGCGCATCAGTCTCTGTGGGTTCTACAAGAGTATGGTCCGGCTCCCATATCGACTAGTTTATCAAGCTCGGGCATTTCAGTATTCCTCTTTTTTTTTGCAAATGCGTCTCACTCATTCTTCAAGTCTCGGTATCTATCCTATCCCGCACGTGTTGTGGTCAATTGTAACATAGAAGGTAGTCAGTCTGTTTTCTCTCCACTGCAATGCGGCACTCCTCATCGTACCAGCCATTCTTTTTCTTCGAAAAACCAATGGTTTCATTTGCAGCTTTACGTAAGGAGATTCCGGTCCTACAGTTCCCTTGTACCGAGTGCTGCTGAGTGTTCTTAGAGAGCATTAGTGCAAATCTGGTAGGAAATCGCTCGGCTGCCTTTTATAATGACAGCTTCTAGACGTCGAACCTTCCTTGCGTTTGTTGATGTGCTTTGTTTTCTGCACAGAGGCAGGTGCGTATCTTTGCTGCAACAAGAAAGTGGTCCAAGTCAATTTCAGACCTCGGAGCGAATGCACGCCTAAAGCACAACATGATTGATCTGGTTGGTGGCTTTTCGATGCGGAGTCAGCCAGGTAGCTTGATGAACTTTACTATGCGGTAATGTAGTACTACAGGCTGAATTTATCGACCGTTGCGTCAAAGGTATATTCTTTGCTCACTCAAAGGCAAACCTCAGAAGTGTACTCCAAGCGCTCATAGGAGACATCTGTGATCACATCGTCCATCTCTTCCGTCGGGGCGCGGGCGCAAATCCGACATATGTTGAAGAACTTCGTTTTGATACGGATTGTGGCTACACGTTCATTCACCGCGATAAATGCCACTACGAATTCCACACCAAATTTCTGCTCCTTTATATGGCTATTGTAGTAAATGCCACGAGGACCTGCTTTTATCAGTCCTTGTCCCATCCAACTCACTTCCTGGACGGACTTGATGTCAGCCTTTACTCTTACGAGGACATCGAACAGCTGGACGGTTTTACCTTCCCAATAAAGGAACCGGACATTCTAGGTGCCTGCCTTTAAATTTAATTCATGATACGTTTGTAGTGGTCGTCGTCAAAAGGGGGTCTCTTATTCGAGGCTGTTCTGTCCTTTTCATTGGAGATATTTGTTTATGTGACGGGGTCTAAATCCCGCGCACAACCCTCGGGAGGGATGATCAGTAAATATATCAGTTAAACTTCAATAAAATTACACGGTATTAATCTAGTACAGAGATATTTATGTACGACCACCATCGAACGAGCATCACAAAATAAGATGGCGTTGGTGTGCTTACTGTGGAACAAAGCTGAGCAGTGAGCAAAAATGTTCAGCCAAGGGTGACATGATACGAAACTCATTGATTTTTCTTCATTTTTCTCCCGGTATCTTTCCCTGATTATGAAGGTTATTGAATTTTGAAAAGCCGATATCAAAATATACAGGATGCCAGGAATAAACCTGCAAAAGTAGCTGACAAAATCAGCGAAATTTCGAGCTACGACAAAAATAATTTTGAATTACGCGAAACTAAAGTGTTATTGCTATTCCTTGTTATAAATGCGAAAAAGTTGCATTTAAACCTTTAATCATGCAATTTTTTTTTTTTTAGTACATTGTTATTTTGTATTGTTTAGTGAATTTGAAAATTGGTTTAACCATTTTGTAGCTTAAAAATAAAAGCTATAGAATATGTTATAAACATAAATTATCTTACTTTAAATGTGTATTCAAGCAAGTACTTTCTTATATTATAAATTTTCATCCATATATACATTTTTTACATTTATCACCATTCGTTTGTTTTTTCATAATTTTAAGTGTGATTTTCGATTTATTTGCTTTAGTTTTTTACACTCATGTAACATATTGCTATAAAATTTTCGTTCACCTGTTTTTATCACTTAACTAGCTGACCCCGCAGCCGTTGTCCTGCTCCGAAGAAATTGTTCAGATAGGTTAACTGTAGCATATATGTAGGTACCATACAAATTGAATGATAGGAATCAAATACTTGCATAGGAAACTTCCTCATTTTGGCTATATATTTTCACGAAATTTGGTATGAGTTATTGTTTATAGAAATAATGTAATATCAGAAGAAATTGCTCAGATCGGATTACTATAGCATATAGCTGCTATACAAACCGAACGATCGGAATCAAGGGCTTGTTTGGAAAACTTTCGCATTTGACATGGTATCTTCACGAAATTTTGCATGGATTACTGCTTAAGGTAACAATATAATCTCCAAAAAAATTGTTCAGAACGAATTACTATAGCATATAGCTTCCATACAAACTGAACACATAGTTACTAAGCGAAATGCACCTGTGAAGGGTATTTAGCTTCGGCGCAACCGAAGTAAACGTTTTTTCTTGTTTTTGTTTTTTTTTTTCAATGTAACGCAGCTTGATAAACAACATTTTTTGGTTTCTGTTCCGGTGTACAGAAAAGATGGTTTTCCAGCTCGTGAGCACGCCACGCATATCTGGGCGTGTGAAAAAATAGCATTTCCAAATTTATGCCTCACACTATGCAACTATCCTTGTGTCCTGTTGATTGTCATCTCAAGTGCAATTTTGCGTCACAATCAGTCAGGTTCCATTACACAGTTTCGGCACATGCAGATTGGGAAATATAATGATGCGGTGGCATACCAAGCCTGTCCAAAGAATTAAGAAATTCCACTGGATAATTCACGGCGTCATCTTCAATGTCAAGACGATCGATGGTTTTGTATGAGCGCAAGTCTCCCGAAATTGGACCTTGAATCTTCCAGTTTAAGTCAACAACATCGGTATTTTTGGCAGCTAACATTGCGCGTGCGCTTAAGGAATGTTAGTTACGATATCTTGGCCAATGCCCGATCATTCGTGATGAGTTCATCTTTCGCGAATTGATAAACGGCGGATGTCATTGATATCAAACCACCGGAAATATCAACCGGAATTGACCCATTTCGAAATTTTAGCGAAGACGAAGTAAAATGTCTTCGGCAATGTCATTTTTGTTCGTATCCCATAATTGACGCGGATTTGAAGGTTGATATGTCAAAATGTTTATATCGAAAAGTGTGCGAACTTCATTTTCATTCCAGTGATTAACGTGTTCCAGCAATTGTAATTGCTGGCTTACTTCTTCAAAACTTGCACTCACCGTACTATTCACAGTAAGCAATGACTCAAATAAAATTGAACCGCGTAACCATTAATCAATAGCAACCGAAGGTAGAAACAGTCATCGTTTTTCGGGTGGATTGTGTACATAAATTCGTCCTAATACATTAGTTGAGAACACATCTGGATGTCAAGGTACTGGTTGACCTTGCTTTCTGCGCAACTATTTCTTCGACGATGCATTCCATGTTGCTTTCTTTAGTGACGTATTTACAAACGTATTTTACATTACATTAAACTGCAATACTCTACATTAATATGAGTTTTGAATGTGAATTAGACAGTAATGGTGAATATAGTACGATCCATGAGTTGTCAACTTCAATATTCACTCTTCTAAATTGAGTGCTGAATGTTCTGCCATTGTCGTCTGGTGAGAGACGCCGATAGAGATATCCATGATTTCTAGTTTGTGTTTCCGAAAGAACGGCACTTGGATAGTGTTTCGTGCATTTATTGGTAGACATACAAACCGAAGTGGGATTATGGTGTCCGCAAGGTTCATGAACCATACTGGTTTTCATCTCTTCATATAATACTGGATCTTTCTCTGGATCAGGAATTTCCGCAGAAATGATTTCATCAATTTGATCCAAAGAAGAATGTGTGAGAGTACATCTAGCATCTAACAGCACCATATATACGTTGCTTCAAGATAAAGTCCATCAAACATCGTAACTGTGGTTTGAAAAGTCGTGCTGTGACATCGTGACGATCGCTTGCTGATTGATAGCGATCCATAATTCCGCATGTATGTCATCGCGTAATGGAAGTACTCGGTCATGTGCCTTGGGCTGCCAATGTATGTTAACGCCAAAAATAAAGCCGAGCCGATCCACAGCGAACAACCTCTTAAAATTTCATCAAGATTGGTTCAGCCGTTCTCGAGCATTAGCTAACAAATAATTGTATGGGAAAAAGAAAAGGGCTCTTTTTAGGGGGTTTCCGGCAATTATTCGAATTTTTCTTGCCGTAAAAACCAGCTTTTAACCTCAACGAACATTTAGAAAAAAGAATTGGCCAAATTGGTCCAGGCCTTGTTGAGTTATGCGCTTAGCAACACATTTTACGATTCATTTTTATAAACAAATTTTGACCGAATTCGGTAGGTGATATTATCTTATATTACAGTGAGAAAATGGACGAAATTGGAAAGCTATCGCACCTACTTTCCATATAGAAACTTTGCACGAATACCAAGTATGTTAACCCCACTCCTTATTGCGAAATCTTTATCAAAAATATTGATAAATTTGTGATATATAGTATATATTAAAGAAATTTGTAGAGAATCCGTCTGATAATAGTAAATTTGTGTGTAAAAATTAGCTGAATAAAATCAATAATCCCCTCAGTCACCATATACCTAACAGAAATTCTAACAAACTTTATGCCGAATATTTCAGTTAGTGCATTAGTTATATACATACATACTTGTATACACAAAATTGCTTGGTAAGGTATTTCACTATCTTTGGTACTTGCAAATTGCAAGAGAGTGCAATGTTCCGCGACACCGGAACTTAACCGAAATAATACCGAAAGTGCTAATGAAAGCATAAAAAATTATACAAAAAAATGTTTACAAACAATAAACATAATAAAATAACAAATAATAAGTGAGAAAACATCCCCTAAACTCAGAGAAAAATATATGTTTGTTGATAAGGGTTTGGAATGAGGTTATTGATCAAAAAAATCACATCAAATTATAAGCAATTATAATAAGTTACAAGATTTTTGTTGTTATTCATATAGCTCAGTGATTAATTGAGGATTACACGGGATCTCACATTCCATGTTATATTTTCCTTGGTTTTTGAAAGAATTCTTCTAGTATTTCATCAACTGACAGATCAATATCCCTATGAATATTCATTGATGATAGGTTTTAATCCTCTTTCTAATCCGGTGATGCTATTGAAACAGGCAATGACGCCAATATGCTTACAATCTTGAAAACATTCCCAAAGACGTTTTGTTCACTGCTTCTAAAGCTTCGAGAGCATCTTCATCTTGTAAAATGTCTGATTCCATTATAACTCGACCGATGTCTCTGTGCCTACGAAGTGCGATTCCTTGCTTGCCACAAAAAATAATAGCTTTGACAACAGGTGTTAATTTCAGAACTGCATCGTGTTTTGATTTTTCTTTTTGTGTATCGAGTTGAATATCGATTGGTTTTTGCTTTCCGCATGCGATGTCACGCAAATTTTCAATATCATGCAAGCATTTTTTATGATAATCAACATGTTCTTTTTTAGTAATATGTCATGCGCATTATTATGCACCATGCGCGCTATAAACTGCCCCTGCACACCATTTTACGTAGTACATGGTCAACTTTACAAGCTCCTCATTATCACGTGCATAATTATTTGTCAAGTTGCATAATTAACTCATTCTTTTCAACAGTATAATAAGATTTTTCGCAATTCAACTATCCTTATACCCATTTTTGTGCACAAGACAAAACGTGTTCTATAATAACTGAATTTTCGCGAGGGAACTGCTATGTTAAAAATACGTTGAGTAATAAAACTTTCGTAAAACCACCCCAAAAAATGTTTCTGGATCCGCCACTGGTCAGCGGTCAGTCCTAAAAAATTTCGAGGCGGTACACTAAATAAGAATAAACCGGAAGTTTTAAATGGCAACAGATTTGCCTTACTAAGCAAAGGATCAGACGACGATGCGAATGGTACCACCACAGTCGTTAATGCCAAACCACCTCCAATATATTTGCGCGAGCGTAGCAGTAATGCTCTTTTTGCTGAATTAAGTTAAATTGTAGGTAGAAACAATTTACATATGTATAGTGCCTTTGAAAAAAGGCAATATAAGTTGATGAAACAAAAATTCAGTCTTACACTGAAAAAACTTTTATGGAAATAGTTAAATTTTTGTCAAATAAAAACAACATTTATTATTCGTATCAACTGAAGAGCTCTAATTACCTAGTTGTTGTAATTAAGGGTGTAGAGTCCGGCGTAGACTCTAGTGAAGTCAAAGAAGCATTGGAAGAATGCGGTTTTGGTATTAAAACAGTTGTAAATATATTTAATAGAAACAAAGTACCACAGCCAATGCTTAAATTGGATTGTTGCCGAACTTAAATCAACTTAAAAAAATTAAACACATCCAACATATAATTTGAAATATTTGCTGCATCGTAGAGTAACTGTTGAAGAACCACATAAAAGAAACGATCCGGTACAATGCACTAACTGCCAAGAATATGGGCAAATCAAATCAAATTGCACTTTCCGCAGTGTTTGTTTGGTATATGGTGATTTATGTACATCCCATTTGAAAATGCATTCTTAAGAAAGAAGAACTCATTAAAAAATGCAGCAATTGTGGGGAAAATCACATTACTAACTACAGGGGATGTCCTGTATATAAAAATTTGAAATCGAAGTTGTCACAGGGCATTCAAGCAGTAAATCTTAAAGACAATGCTACACAAGGGAGTTATGCAAACGTGGTGAATGGTAATACTGCACAAATGCAATTCCCCAAAACCAACCAAATGGAATCGTTGAAACTATGATATTCAACCTTACTCAATGTATGACACAATTTATGGCTTCAATGAAAAATACTTCTATGATTCAAGAGATAATAAAATCACAAAACTAAATGATGCAAACATTTTTAAGTAAAAAATGAGTGTGTTGAACATTGATTTAAGGCTATTGTCAGAAACGCATCTTACGAACATAAACAATTTCTTTATACAGGGATTTAGACTTTATGTTGCAAACCACTCAGATGGAAAGGCACATGGAGAAACAGCAGTGTTGGTTAGAGAACGATTAAATCACTATGCATTAAAATCTTTTGCCACAGCGCAATTACAAGCTACAACAATAACCATAAATAATCGCTGCGGTAACTTAAACTTGACGGCCATATACAGCCCACAACGGTTTAAAATTACAGACATCCAATTTAAAGACTTTTTTGGATCGCTAGGACTAATTTACACGAAAGGAAGATAACTGTATCATACTATTATAAACAGGCACAATATACTTGACATAATATATCCTGGTAAGCCGATGCATTGTAACAAAATACCAGATTTATTTGATTTTGCTGCAATGAAAAATATAGATAAATCGCACATAACAGTTAACAAATGTACTGATCTATCTTCTCATCAATCTCCTGTATTAATAAAGTTATTTGAACAATCCATATTCGTTGATCTAAAAGTGGGGTTAACTTCTTATAAAACGAATTGGATAAAATATAAAAAAAAAGTGAGTGTGCTTATGACCGCACGACTGAAGTGAAACTTCTTTCGCTCTATCTATATGTATATATATGAATGTATGTGTGCAATATATACATACATGTATGCACATATACTTATATTAATTTCCTACAAATATTTAAATTTAATTTATGTTTTCATTAGTAAATTAATATTTTTGCATAGATCTTTTATTTTTTTTCATTGTTTTATTCGTTATTTTCATTATTGGGTACATCAGTAATTACTGTGGTTGATTGTAAAACCGAGACAATAAATAAGCTTATGATACGAGAAATACGATACATATATTTTAGAATTAAAACTAGACAGAAATCTAGAAAAAACTGCATCGATTGTTGTTCCATGTCTTGTAGTTGGCTCATTACGGTCATTATTCATTTGTAATTCTAATTTATCTCGTAGAAAGTTTATCAAGAGTTGTCCATCTTCGGATGCGAAATTGATATTGAAATCTCCTGGTAAGATTAGCGGCAACGTATGATAGTTTTCTCCTAGTTCTTCAGAGCCTACTCGACCATAAATCATAAGCCTTCTGTATATAAACTTTATGATATTATTAACTGTGTTATTGGGCGAAATGTAAACAACTACCATTATGATGTTTGTTCCATCGTCCAAAACACAGTGAGCAGCACATATATCACCAATTGATGACTGACCAATATCAACTTCACGAATATGTCGTAATAGAATGTCCATGTTCGAAGTTACTATATTTGAGGTATCATTCGATTTCTGATAAATTGCCACTCCTGCTGATTTAACATTTTTACGCTTGAATTTCGCAATACAATCAAAATTCGGGATGTCAATGTTTTCATCGTCATTTGACCAGGTTTCTGATAAAAACAGGATATTGCTTGAATCAATTGCGGGATCGCTCAAGTCCGATACGTGTTTTCTGAGACTTTGGCAATTAAAAGTAACCATGGACAACTTTTTTCTGTCATTCATAAAATCGAGAATCGTTCTACCTATTGTTGGCAATGTGTTCAACGATAATCGGCGAAATTCATCTTGTAAAGATATGATCGATGTATCAATTTTTCGCCCATGATAAAATCTATTATCATTGTCTTTTGGTACTATGTAGAGTCCGTCAATACTGGTAACTCGTGATAGAGCAACATAAAGTAATGATAAAGAATGAGTCCTTTGATATTCATAAACTACTTCATCGAATGTTCCACCTTGAGATTTATGAATTGTCATGGCACATCCTGATACTAAAGGAAAATGATTACGTTTTGCATTTATTGTTTTGTTATTATTCATGGCAATGGTAGATGTTCTGCGTTCAATTGGGACGGCATGTTTATCAATATTATGTCCGGAAGCTTTTTGTCGAAGTTTTTTACCAACTTTTTGTGAATTTTCAAAGTTAACCATACTCGTGTAACTTCATTTTGTTCGTTTTGTTCAATATATACCAATTTACCAACTGCACCATTTGCCAATCTATCTGATACATCAATGTTTGTGGTGATAATGTACGATTTGTACGGAACGAAAACAATTTCGTACGGTAAACCGCCAGTATCAATAACTGACATTTTGTAAAATTTCTGTTTGAGAAAAGCTTCTTGTTCAGTACTTTGACATCCAAAAATAAATCCGTAGCTATTGATGCTATTTTATTACCTGCACATTGCAATATCGTATTATTGTATTCATTGACGGAATTATTAGTAAGAAGAAGACGAATTCCATGTGGACATAATTGATCAGCCTGCTCCTTTGTAAATAATCGTGATTCAATAATTGCTAATTCGTCATCTGTTAATATCATGCCATTACCGATTTTTGTGAGTAATGTTGAAAATATTGCATTACTTTGTCGCATCACTTCTGTCAATTGGTAAAATTTTAATCCTCGCCATAGTACTGGTCCTGCCATACGCTGTTTTGGCTGTTTGTATATTGGTGTGGCGCGAACAGGCGGCAGTTGCCGTAAATCACCAATAAAAATCATGTCCAATCCACCGAAATTCGTTTCAAAATTCCCTGTTATTTGTTTTAGTCTAGCATCGATTTGAGCTAATAATTCTGCACCAACCATGCTTACTTTAATTTGTTATTATTTACCCGAAAATTCACATAACATAAACTTTAAAGTAAATTTACAATTTTATTCACTTTAAAATATTGAATGTATTGAACAATATTAATTCATAAAATTGGTCAAAACGCAATAAAATTACAGTAAATTACAATAAAATAACCAAACTATCACCGTTGGCTTAACGCTAGTAAACTCGCAAACGAACTACTGGCTGAAGTATACACATATTTCATTTCCCAGCTGTAAGAGAAAGTAAGAAAAATGTGCGCGCGCACTGCTGACGCTTGCCTATATCCCCCACCAATTACCGTTCGCCTCGCCTGATCACACTTTTCGTAACGCGTTCGTCAGCTTACTCCCCAAGCCAAGCGCGCGTAAAGAAGTTTCACTTCCAAAATACGTGAGTAGATTTCGTGCGAAACATGGCGCAATAGGGCAAGTCAGTAGAATTACTAACGAAATAAGGAAAGCATTTGAGCACAGTGAGTACTGTTCAGCAATATTTCTAGATGTAGCTCAGGCGTTTGATAAGGTACGGCATGAAGGCCTTTTATATAAGATTACAAAAACTCTACCTTTAGAATTGTATAAAACATTGGAGTCTTATTTAAATAATAGACAATTTATGGTGAAAGTAGGAGATTTCATATCTGATGATAAGGGCTGATGTACCACAAGACAGCGTTTTAGGCTCAACTCTATACATCATATATACAGCATATCTTCCAACAGCTAACAATGTATTAACTTCAACTTTTGCGGATGACACAGCTATAGTGTGCCGTAACAACTGCCACATTTTAGCATCAAGAATATTAGCGGAGCATTTAAGTTCTTTCGAAGAATGGCTAGTGAACTGGCGTACAAATGTAAATGAAAAGAAGAGTAAGTACGATGTCGTATGTTACATTTTCGCTTAGATCAAAAATGTGCCCGGCAATAAAAATAAACAATATTTTAGTACCCCAAGCGAACGAAGTAACATATCTTGGTATTAAACTAGATAGAAGGCTCACGTGGAGAAAACACATCTTTAGTAAAATAACACGTATGAAAATGAGAGCTGCAAATTTAAATTGGCTTTTAAATAAAAACTCTAAAGTAAGCGTAGACAACAAAATGCTTTTATATAATGCGGTCATAAAGGCCATGTGGATGTATGGCATTCAACTGTGGGGTACGACCTGTGCAACTAATATTGATATAATACAAAGGTTCCAATCAAAAATGCTTCGAACAATTACGTGTTCACCATGGTACATACGTAACCAAAATATCCAAAAAGACCTTGGTATTCCTATGTTAAAGAAAGAAGTAGAAGATATCAGAATGAAATACATATCTAAACTCCGAGATAACCCAAACCCTTTGGCTAATGCTTTGGTACATTCTTGCGATCAAACACGCCTTAAAAGAAGAGATATGCCTGCGTACTAAGGAGCAACGTACCACATAACAGCTCAATCACTTACTTGAGCCTGTCCAGCTTTTAAATAGATTTAAGTTTTTATAACTTATTGTTAGGCTTTAAAAAAAAGCATATCCAATAAATAAAATAATATTGAAAAAAATAGTGCAATTGTTTGTGTTAATATATATTGCTTACTTAAATTTCTTTCTTGTTGTTATTCGTTTCCATCTTTGTCCACAGCTGTTTGCGAGTTTCTTACTTTTCGTGTGTTACAGTGCATCTCAAACTGCTCGCTACATTGGTTGGTACCTTTGATAACCAACTATTTTTATTGCATTTATTTGTTATAAGTATTTTTGTCATTGCTCTTTTTACTTTTACTAGTAATAACCCCCGATAATAGGGGGACTCCGTTATTTAAAATGAAAAAAGTAAAAAAATTTTTTTTATAAAAACTCAATTTATTCAAGTACTTCATGGAAAACTACATTCGTAGTGGTTTTATTTTGGTCGTAAGTCTTAACTTTGATATCTTGAGAAGATCATACTCGACTCAATGCGACGTACAGCTGGCCATGCGTAAAACAATCCTCCTTGAGGAAAACACCAACTCTTGCTAGAGTCTGCCCTTGAGATTTGTTTATTGTTATTGCGAATGCTACAATTATTGGAAATTGGCGACGCTTTTAAAAATAAAAAGAAGTGTTGATTCGCTGGGCTGTAAAATTTATACGGGACAATAAAATTTGTTTCTTGTGATTCACCGGTTAAAATTTCGACCTCCAAACAATTACAATGTAGTGCTTTTACTATCAAGCGAGTCCCATTGACCAACCTTCATATGTATTAAGATTGGTGGATTAACATCACAACTGTTCCAACCTTAACCCTTAACTCGTGAGGCGCTACTCCACTGAAATTAAGGGAGTTTAGAAATTCTGTAGGGAATCCGACATGCTCTTGAGGATCTTCAGAAACGACAGTATCCACGCTATAATATATCCTTTCTTCACCGGGCAACATATTTACTATTTCGCTATTTATTATCATACAGTGATCATTTTTTGGACACAAAATTGCCCGATCCTTCAAGTGGTTTTGACTAATAACACCAGACTGAGGCTGAAATACCCAATCCACTAAATTTTCATTTAGCAAAATTATCTCTTCTGGTATATTGATTTTCGACTCTGGAGAGAGCTCTCGACCTTCTCCAACACGCAAAAGAAAACTGTTGTATAAGGATTCTTTAGAACGCATATTCGTTGAGAGTTTGAGACACCTAAAAAATTTCCAAAGTGAGCAACCGTTTCAAACAATTAACAACTATAGCGGCGCGTGAGCTATTGGGCACACACAGGAAGAACTTGCCTGAAATCACCACCTAATAAAATAACCTTTCCACCAAAAGGTATTTCATTTTGGTGAATATCACGTAATAATCGATCTAAGCAAAAGTAGCATGCTAATTCGGCCAGCATTGCGATTTTCTTCTCTGGCCCTCTGTTCCTCTTCGCGTTCAACCTGCGCCATATGCTTATACTCATTTGCCAAGGGTTTAATATTTGAAAGAATTTCCTGGATTTCTCTCAGCAAATGCCTATCGCAGTTTGAATTATGTTGTGCCCTTATATCAGTTGATTGATCCGTGTCAAGAATAAACAGCTGGGCGTAGGAGGATTCTGAAGGATGATCTGCATGCAATGGACCTACTCTATGATATATTGATCCATGTATTCGGAAGCAATATGGTCCGCGCCCTGTAGGCTCCGCAATTTTCGCTTCGAATGATGCAAACGCAAACGAACTATTTAGCTGCCGAATATTCTCCAAATAGTGTCCCCGCCAAGAGCTCAAATCATTTTCTAACTCAGCTTTCAAAAACTCAGGTACACGTAATTCTTGAAGTTTAACTTTTCTTTTAGGGCAGCTTTGAAATAACTTGCCATAGATCCTGCATGACTACGGCTCTAATAAAAGAGGTCAATTCATATACATACATACATTATCAATTAAAAATTCCTTTTTATCTATAACATTCACCTCTTCTCTTCGACCTGTTAAACTCCTTTTTCGTCTAATTCGCCTTTGGTTTGGCATTTTATTTTTAATAATTAATCTGAATCTGAACTGAAATTATGTAGTATATATGTATTCGCTGGTAATAGCCGCCTTGACTTTTGGAAGAAAACTGAACTGACTAAAAGCTTACCTAACGCAATAACCCTTCTAATCAAAATAACGCCGACAACAATATTTCTGTTAGATTTTGCACTTGCGTCTTCGCCCATACATATGTATATACATACATACATATGTTTGTAAGTATGTATGTGTGAATATAAAACAAAGTAGAGTGCGCATGTCAAAGCGCAGTGTTAGCTCGTTATGTGTTATTCCCGCGGTAAGGCATGCCTGTCGTATGAGGCGACTAAAATCCAAATGCACTATGTCCGACATTCACATGTCTGGTTTATTGAATGTCGGCATGGTCAGAGATGTCAGAAAAGTGCTATATTGAAATACTATCATATTCTTTGAATGGGTTTGCGATTATATAACAAACACTAAAATGAATGGGATAACAAAAAAATCATACAGTCGGGTTCTTAAGAATTCCTCGGAATTTTTGGGGGCTCGACTGACAGTAGCTTAAGCGCAAGCTTGGGCTACAGGTCACACCAAAGACTAAAACGTGGTACCACGGGGAGCAGCCGCCCCTGGAGTTCGCTCCAGTCTGCTCATTGGGTCTTGGCCCTTTGGGGAGATTCGTGGTGGCTGTGGTTTAAACCTAAATGCAGGAAGGACTTAGTCCAATGTGGAGTCGCACTGCGACCAAGGTGGAAAGGGAGTCCCACCCTTTCAATTTGGAACCAAAGTGTATGTGTGTGTGGCAGGCACTCATACCTTGGTTTTTCCAGAGTGTAGTGTGGGTGTACACACTTACACTTTGGGGCGCTGATCAACGCATTGTTTTGATCTGTGTGTTTCTAGTAATAGAAAACACCGTGGATTTGAGCCTCCTTAGGCAGATACCCACGTTAAACCACATTGGATTCTGTAATAGATAACTTGATTAGAATCTCTTTTCTTGCTCTCTCGCTTGCAGCTGATCTGTTTTCTGAGCTGGCAACAAAACACAATCAGGGTGCCGTCAACCTGCAGTTAGTGAAAAAGCGGGATGCCAGAAAAAGCAGCGCTATAATTACTTGACGAAATTAGTGTGAAATGAAACTGTGCGAACATATTTTGGCAAAATAAATGTTTATGTAAATTAATTAATGATTTCTGCATTTTAGCATTTACATATATATGTATGTATCACATTTTCAAAGTGTTTAATTTAGTGTTTTGTATAATTTATTAAATACCCAAGTTAATATTTTTCAGCAGTGGCATCATTGGCAAATGTTATAAAAAATGCGAGTTTTGACAGCTCTCTCTCGAACCAAAGAGTCTCGTATCGAGTTATCTATGCTTATTGTCATTTTGCTACCGAGCAGACAACATTGTTGTTACATTTCGCACTTGCACCTTCGCGTATGTGGGTATGTGTGTAACGAAAGCAAATGACAGAAACATTTTTAATTATTCATTCTCTTACATATATGCTCTTTTCTGTAGAAGCGCTGCTTATATTAGCTTAATGTAAAAATTGAAGAACTTTAAACGCAAATATATCAAAAGTGGTTCAATGAATTTAAAATCTGTAAAATTTGTGCAAAGTTTCAGATCGCACACTTTAATTTTATGTATTATTTGTCTCTGTACGTTTTGTAGATCTCTGGAAATAAGCGCCTTGTCTTAGAATAATATATAGATTATTTAAAATTTCTTATATTTTTATTTAATATTGTTTTTTATCATTATGACTTGTAATTTTCCGAACTGCTTTGTGAAAGGCGTGTCGGCACGCTTTGTTTCTTGCTGGCTTTGTGACGGGTTTGCCCATCTTAAATTTGCTGGATTGACAGGCACGATATTGGATTCTATTCTTGATAGTAAGGGCTTGCGCTGGTTTTGCTTAAAATGCACACCAACAGAAATTGAAATTTAAAGTTTTTACGCAGGCGCGCAATAATTTCTAGAAGATTGGTCGTGAGCTTGAAACCCTTACTGAAAAATTTAGGCGTTATGAAACGTTGTTTTAATCATTTAAATGCTTAAATGTCCAATATCTTCATCTAAACGTAAACGTCCGTCTGATGAAGATACCACTGCATCTTCCTTAAAAAGAATGCCCCCACCCACCATGGACCTCATCAATCTTTCTTTTCCTTGTTTTCAAGGAGAGAAGGTTCCGTCTGCTCTGGACACAGAGAAAACTGTTACTGAACATGTTAAGCGGAAAACTTCTCCTGATCCGCCTCCAAATACCTGCAAATTAGGTAATAAAAACTTAGTTGTAATACCGCAGAAAAAGGCAATTTTTATCTCAAGACTTGCTGCGGATACCACAGTCGATGACATAAAGAGTTATATCTCGTCGAAATTAAAAACGGTCGATACAGCCAATGTAAATTTAATTTCAAATACAATAGGGATATTTCTTCTTTCAAGATCGACATATTCGCTGACAATTTTCAATTGGTACTTGACCACTCATTCTCGTCATTTGGGGTGTTTGTGCGCGAATTCGAGCACAAACGTGATAAGTCCCCTGTAGTTGTCATTAAAATGCCAAGAAAACCCGTTGATACAAAAAACTGACTAACAATAATTTGCTGAGTATTTATTATCAAAATGTTAGAGGTCTTAATACAAAACTTACTGATCTGTATTTAAATAGCATTAATTGTAACTTTAAGATCATTGCTTTCACAGAAACTTGGCTAAAGCCCCACATTTTTGATAATGAAATATTCAACAGCGAATTCGAAATCTTTAGATATGACCGGCTGAACAAAAAAGGAGGTGGTGTCTTGTTTGCTGTTCGTTCTTCAATTCCATCTGAAGAAGTCGATGTTCCGCATGCAGACTTAATAGAATTTAAGTGCATTCGAATTTGCGCTGATAATGGTCATATCTACTTAACTTTATCTTATATACCGGCTCACTCTGACATATCTGTATATATACAGCATGCTTCTTTAATAAATAATGTTTTTTCAATAGCTTGTAATACTGATTCCATGATTGTTTTGGGATACTTCAATTTACCGTGTGTATCATGGAAATCTATTGATGATTACATCATTCCAGTTAGTACTCGCCTATGTTTTAATGACTTCTTAGATGAAATGTCAGAGTTGGGTCTTAACCAAATTAGTTTAATTTCAAACAAGGTTGATATGTTCTTAGATCTGGCTTACGCTGATAACATTTCAATGTGATCCTTTGGTTCAGCCAGAGGACTCGTATCATCCTGCTTTGGAAATTAATATCGAAATCATGGCCAACTTTGCTCATAATAATACACAAGACCTTTGTTCTCGGTTCAACTTTGCGATAGCTAATTTTAAGAAGATTAATTACGAGCTTTCTATAATAACTTGGCCAGATTACAGTGGCAATATTGAATTTAGTGCTTCGAATTTTACTGAATCTATTTTAAATTTAACTTTTTAAAAAACTGGTCTAGTTGCTGACTATTCAAAATATTCTAAATTGCGTCGCAAATTTGCTGAACTTAACAAAATATTTTATGATAATTATATAAACAAATTAAAAAATAATATTATACGTAATCCAAAATTGTTCTATGGTTTTGTCAACTCCAAACGCAGGATTTCTAATCTTCCTGCCGTTATGAAATATCAGTCTAGTATGTCTAGTGACAATCAAACCATTTCTAATATGTTCGCTGAACTCTTTAGGTCCTATTACTCTCCAAAATCTCCAAAAAACGTTCCGCATCAGCACAAGTTATGTCCGATGTCTGTCATTAATGCACCTACCATTTCCGAAGCAGACGTCTTATATCAGTTAAATATGTTAGAACAATCATATAATTATGGCCCAGATATGATTCCCTCATGCTTTCTTAAGAAATGTGCCAAATATATATACCAACCCCTAACAAAACTATTTAATTCATCTCTTATGCAAGGCTTATTTCCATCCGTATGGAAAAATTCATTTATAATTCCTTTACATAAGAGTTGATTTAGGTCATCTATTGAAAACTATAGGGGAATAGCAAAGTTGTCTGCAATACCTAAACTTTTTGAAGCAATTATAACAGACGACATAACCTTCCGGATCTCTCCACTAATTTCTTGTTCTCAGCACGGTTTTCGTAAAGGGAAATCTACAATAACTAATTTGCTTGAATTTGCATCACATGTATCAACGGGCTTTAGGGAGAATAAGAATACTGATGTTATATACACAGATTTTAGTAAAGCTTTTGATAAAGTAAACCATTCAATTATTTTGATTAAACTTGGTCTTCTTGGTTTTCAACCAATATTTCTTAAATGGGTTGCTTCTTATCTTAGTAATAGAGTTCAACAAGTCATATTTAACGATACTTTTTCTGACATAATCAGTGTTCCTACAGACGTTCCTCAAGGTAGCCATCTTGGTCCAATTCTGTTCTTGTTATTTATTAATGACATATCATCTGTTGTTAAGTTTTCAAAAGTTGTATTATATGCTGAAGATGTAAAACTTTTTAAAACGTATACTTCAAACAGCGAAAGATGTCAGTTGCAAAAAAACTTAAACAACCTAGTTTCTTGGTGTTTTAAAAATGACATGCCATTGAACCTTGAAAAATGTAAAACGATGTGCTTTTCACGTAGATCTGTAGACCCTACTTCATACGCAATACAAAACTTTAGGTTGGACCAAGTTTTGTTGATCTGGGAGTAACTATGGACCCCAAACTCAATTTTAATCTTCACGCATCTTCCACGGTTGTTAAAGCTAAAGGCGCTCTTACTTTTGTTAAACGTTGGTCTAAAGAATTTATAGATCCGCTTACCACAAAAACTCTTTTTACATCTTTGGTGAGGCCTATTATAGAGTATGCTTCTGTGGTTTGGAACCCTAGTTACCAAGTCCATTGGGATAAGTTAGAGTCCGTTCAAAAACAATTTTTACTTTTCGCCTTAAATCATTTGCATTGGGATTCCAATTTAAATCTTCACCGTTTAAAACTTATAATTCTCCCGACACTCGCTGATATTAATTTTAACGTTCCCGCTTGCACTACCAGGCAGTTTAGACCCTTACTTTTAAAATTTTCTCGAACAAATTTTGAGTTAACCGAACCATTCCAGCACATTTGATCTAACAGACTCACTCTTTACCATTAAAGTAATTATTTTATCTACTTTTAACAAGTAACATTAAAAAATAATAAACTTAATTTAATCTAATTCTTAATTTTGGCTGTAGAAATTTTTGTTTCTGTAGCTGAGCAGCTTAGCATCGCAACGCTTACAACTCTCTTGAAGATAAAATTGAAGCATTCGATCGCAGCAGATGAAAAAGCTATTATGGCACCCAAAAATTACAAAAAAACTCATGTATAAAACAACTGCTGTGTGCTCTAAAAAAAAAATAATAATAAATATAGATATTAAACAAAGTCTAAAACACAAATCGGGCGCGATATAATTAGAAAAACACAACAACTAAGGCATACCGGAACACTCTACAAAATAGAAAACGGGAGCAAGAGGAAACTAAACAAAGGAGGAAATTAGGAAAGGAACTTTAAACACAGGAGGAAATAGGAGAACACTAAACACAGGAGGAAACTGAAACAAAAGCTGAGGATAATATCCACAAAATTATCCAAATACATACAGTATTGGACAAAACTAAAGCACCCCCTACTATGGTACAGCTCGAACTTATCTGTTTTCAGAAAATAAAAATAAATTAATGTAAAAATTTGACGTTTTTCAATTGGTTGCTTATTAATTTTTATTAAAATAAAGCCTTTCATTTTCAGTTTTCAAAATTGAATAAGTTAAAACAAAAAAAACATTAATGGTTTAAAAATTAACTGGACAAAACTGAAGCACCCCTTTCATTGGTTTGAAAATAATATCTGAAAATTAAAAAAATAGTAGCAAATCCTTTATTTTGGGTAACTGAAACGCATATTTTAGGCAGAGAAGAAATGAAATTATTTACTATATATCATGTGGTATGCCATTCCAAGCAATTTTTAAGGTTCTAAAGGTTGATCCTTGGTTTAACAATTTTCTCTCTTTATTTTAGAATTAACGATCTCCCATAAGTTCTCGATGGATTTGACATCGAGTGATTACACTTGCAAATCTAAAACATCAACTCTGTAACTTCACAGCCAAGTTTCTCAATGCCTAGAGTTATGCTTAGGATCATTCTCCTGCTGGAACCACCATTACAGTGGAATATCCCTTTCAGCATACGGTAGCATCCCATTTTTTTAAATGTCGGTGTAAACAAACCGGCCCCTTATTCCATTTATTATATGAATAGGCCCAATCCCGAGCTCAGAGAACAACTCCAGACCATAACATTACCACCGCCATATTTAATGGCCGCAATATAATGCTTGGGTTTGAGTCCTTGTCTTTTGGCCTTCTCAGACATCTTACGCCATTCGATTTTTTAATATTAAATATATTTCGATTCGCCTGAGAATAAAATGGTATTCAATTTCTGAATGCTCCTATCGAACAACCCGCTCTCAACAGCTCGTCTTATATTTGTTCGTGCATTAAATAGTAAACAAAAGTGCTTCTATATTTAATTGGAAAATACTGTGGGATAAATTTGGGTAACCCTTTTGATCAATTAATCGTCTCTTTATGTAGTTTTTTGCTGTTTTCCTCAGCTGTGCCGAGAAAGTACATTGCCAGTTTGCTGAAATTTATTTATTAATCAGGGCAACACTGATCTATTCACCGAATATTTTTAACTAATTTTATGTTGAGATAAACTGTTTTGCCAATCACTTATTATTTTATTTGTAAAGCCTGTTGAATAAGTATTTTCCGCCAATTTTGATTCTTAAACTCTAAATCGCAACTGAACAGTGACGACGGCAAAAATCTCTTTACAAAATATCTCAATAATATTTGTAACGGCTTATTGCTAACGTCTTCAACGAATAACGTACTTTTAAAGTAGTGTGATACTATTTTTCCTAACAAATGTTTGGGGGTGCTTCAGTTTTGTCCACTCAGATTTATACTTTTGAAAAGTTTTTTTTTTAAATTGTGTATCTCGAAAGAATATATAACTTATGTTATATTTTTTATGAATTAATATACGCATATAATTGTAACCTATAATATGTCCAACTAGTCCTGTTATATTTTCTAAAAATTTAGACATAAAAAAAACAGTAGGGGGTGCTTTAGTTTCGTCCAATACTGTATGTACTTTTTTCAAAGACATTCTTTCTCCCAAAACTCCGAGACAAAGTAAGTCGTTTCCATTTTTTATTAACATATGTAAATCTACATATATGATTACATACGGTTTTATCAAATATAAAACCTACATAATCCGTTTGATCGATTTCAAAACGGGAACAAAAAACATTTTGACAAAATATACCATCCATATCTTTTAATGCATACGTAAGGAAATCATTTACTGCCTTACAATTTTGTATACAAACACACCCATTATAAAAGAAAACCAACAAATTATATTCAAGTATTTTTTTGCAAATCTTTCCAGCAATACCCCTTCTGTTTCTTCAAACAGTAAGCAGGATTGCATAAAATGGGTAAGAAAAAGGCACAAAAAAACCATGTACTTGTACAAGCGAGAATAAATACAAACATACATACATATTTACATATTCAGTTATCAAAATCACACCTTTAAAATACATAAATAATTGCAACAAACATAACATAAGTGCTTACTAATATTTACAAACAAACATTCAAATAAATATTAATATATTAAAGCATATACAGTTCCGAGCATTGAGTTAGTAGTGCCTATCGGAGTTTTGCTTTAAACTTTGTGTCTTTTATCATATTGCCGTCGATCATTATTTTTGTTACATTCTCTGAAGTATAACTTTCCTGTTATACACAAAACACTTACCGTTACTTTTTTAGAGATAATTTTATTGGGATATCTGTTTTTATGAGCGAGCAATAGAACAGTAGTGAACGGTGAGCTGGTTGCAAACTGATAATTTTTACAAAAAAAATATTTTATTTTATCAAACAAAAAGTAAGTTTCCTGATCTTTTATTTATTATTCATTTCAAAAAGCAAAAAAAATATATATGACTTTGCACCTTTTTTATTGGGCCGCGGGAAACACTGTAGTGAAGAAAAACGAGAATGGATTCAATCTGTAAAAACAACGGTAACACCTACAAGGGTGTGGAAGATTTTACGGTGTTAAGCCACAACGACTCGCAATGCAATTAGTTATAAAAAAAATGACAAAGAAAGGGGCGCAAGACGGATTCTTTCTGAGAATTTTTCACGAATAGTTGTAAGATGTGCTAAGACTCGACCTAGAATGTCAGCTTTGGAGATTCGGAACGAACTGAACCTGGCCTGCGGTGTTCATAGAATGAGAAGACTTCTACGTGAATATAATTTATATGTCCGCAGACCTCGAAAAGTACCGTTATTAAAAAAATCATGTAGCACATCGTCTTAAATTCGCCAAAGGACACCTGAATTGGCCGATTGAGAAATAGTGCAACATCTTTTGGACAGACGTGTCGAAAGTTGTTCTATACGGCGGTAAAGGGTCCCGTCAGTATCTAAGACGCTCCCCTAGTACAGAGTACAACCTCAGATTCAGCACCTAAACTTCGAAGCATGGCGGTTCGAATATCATGGTTTGGGCTGTTTTTCTTACATCCCAGTGTAGGCCCAATTCACAAGATTACTGTCATAATGCACCGATACACATTCGTGGATATAATACAGTATATTATGATACCATTTGCTGAAGCACATCAGTAGGGTGGCAAAGGAGTGTTTTCGAGTCAATGGAATTGAGGTCATGGATAAGCCAGCTCAATCCTATTGAAAACCCTTGGGCAGACGTCAAGAAAGCCCTGTGGAATGATAAACCCAAAAACAACAACGAGTTGTGGACCGTAGTGCAGGCAATCATGGCAGAGCCTACCACTGAAAATATGCCAGAGTCTCGTAGATTCTCTGAAGAAGCGATGTATTGCTTTATCAAAAATCGTGGCCATGCTACCAAGTACTAAAATCTTCATAGACGAAACTTGCAAAAATCCTTCATTATTTTTTAAAAAAGTTTTTTAGTATTTTACTACTATTTTACTGCTCCCAACATTTTTCATACATTAACACATCTTTGTAAATAAACATAAGTATCTTGCACATATTCAAATCTAAATATTTTTAGTAATAAAGATAGCCTAGAAAATATGTTTGGCATTTTACATAATTTACAGAAATGTAAATCTCTCACACCCACTACTATTTCACTGCTCGCAGCTTTACATTCTGACTAATCCGGAAGTACAGAGGCTAATGACTGACCCACTGTTAATTTTCTTTTCTCGCTCACTTCTTATCGCGCAAATATAAGCATATACTATCTATATATCTACACATGAATATATACGGTATTCGTTTTGCTTACGCGGTTATACAAACCCAATAATAATACATACATACCCGGATGTAGGGGGTCCAAATATAAAAATTATAATAAATCTTAAATTATTAGAAGCTGCGATAATAGCATTAATTAGATACAATAAACGTTGCGGAATTTGTATTAAACAAAAAAAAAATAAAGCACATAAATTGGTAATAATAATCAATATATTTTTACATATATGTATGTATGTATACATACTCTAAGCCCGTATAGGCAAATATTATTCAACAATACTTTTGTTCTTTGTATTACAAAAACAAGCAGGATTGTATATGTACAAAGGTTGTTGACTTCCTATACCTCTTTTACGAGGGCTTATACATATGGATAAATCCGTGATAGAAAACATATAAAGATAAATATAAAATCGCAACTAAATAAGATAATGAGGTTAACACACACGATAACTTGTATATAAATTTACGGGAAAAACAACTTTTATTTACTTAAAAGACTTTCGGTTTTAGGCATTTATCAGATATGTATACGAGTATCTCATCAAATTTTAATTTCTTAATGAGCACAGTTTCAAAAGAATCTAATTCAGGTCAATTTCTCACAATTCAAAAAAGGGCTGATGATCATAAACAAAGCACACCTGCATAAGCTACACGATCAAAGCACGGTACAAAGCAAAAGAGATCAAAAGAGCATACAATATCAAGATTTATCACTGAAAGTGATAGTTTTATAAGATATTGCACAAGATTTCAAGCTTCCCCTATTACTGACATCACAGAATCAGTTCTGATTATAAAACTAGAAAGTTTTTTTTTTTTAATTTTATTTATATTTACACTAGAGTAC